>NW_003314282.1:257100-285794 GCF_000143415.4 Selaginella moellendorffii | reverse complement strand
ATGTATGCATATGCGTGGCTGTGGTAGATTTCGCCCGCAAAGACAAATGTAGGAGGCCCAACCATGTATGAAGAGATTGCTAGGAATGGATGCGAGCGTGAGTGCTGAAATCCCGTGAGTGATGAACAAGCTCACTCTGATTCCATACTGATTAGATAGTTTCAGGCCTCCGCTTGATGAGGAATACCCCGAGAGCGAGGACGACAGCGAGCATGGCTTATGGAGTTTTGCAAGGATCGAAAACTTGGTCTGGAGTATGCAAGGATCGAAAACGAATAGAGTACTCTGCTCCAGCTTTCCCCTGTAGCATTTTCCCCTGTATCAATCACACGTTTCAGATACTTCAGGTGCCCGAGACTAGGAAGGCGTTGCGGGCATCTGGTTATCGGTTGCAAGAGAAAGAAGTGTTTGTTTTTGAGGATGACTATGGTATAGTTGCTTACCTAAGTAGCTGACCATTTAAGAATGTAGGACTTAATTCATTCACTCCTTGGCACATAGCACATACGCTAGCATGATCGTTGTTCGCAGCTGAACAAGTGAAAAATAAAAAGTGAACCCGCTCTTAGGGCATCTCGTCAAGATTCGATAGATTCTCCCGGTCTGGGCATTTAGCGTACTAGATTTTTCAGGACCAAACAAGGGAAAATCAGACCAGCGGTTTTCAGCGAATCTTAAAATCTAAAAAAATCCTTACAATCTTTGAAAGGCCTTCAACAAAGGTAGCTTTGATTTAGTAATAATCCTTTTGTTTCTCTCTAACAAAAAGTTCCATTTACAAATTTTGTATCAAAAAGCTTCAAGTTCAGGTGGCCTCAGAGACCAGAAAACCAGAAACAGAGACTTACTTCTCCGAGTTGATCAAATCTGTTGATTTTTTCAACTTTCACAATCTACTTTGTTGAAAATTTATTTTCTGAGTGCTTGATTTCTTAAATATTAATTACTAATTTGTTTATTAATAATTACTTTATGATCCATCAAAAGCCACAGTTTTTCTTTCCGTTAAGGGGATGTAGCTCAGCTGGTAGAGCGCTCGCTTAGCATGCGAGAGGCACCGGGATCGATACCCGGCATCTCCAATTTTTATCGCCTTTGAGCTCGGGAGGATTGTGGGAACATATTGAGGCCCGTTCCTCCACCCATAGCCGCGCGTATGGGAGTCAATGGTTATTGCAAAGAGCTCGTTAGCTTGGACGTAGGCAGAGCCTGGAGCTCTACGGCTCGTCTTGATTTCGAACGGCTAAAGCTCTGGACAAGACACACTTTGAGTGCCTGACGCTGAAAAGCGACGGATCCCAGACAGGAGGACACAATGTGGCCAAGCAGATATTGGTGGGGTTGCCCCAGCTGAGGGAATGCAAGGAGCTAACGATAAGTGAATGTTGCGATCAGCCGTGGAATTGTTCAAAGACGGATCAGTTGTCCTACTGCCGTGAGAGAGCAGTGTCCGTCGGGCTTTCTTCTTTCAAGCTAATTTGAAGACAGTAAGAACTCAGTGTTGGGGCGGAGCCACACTTGTCAAGCAGTGTCCAGCAGAACAACTTCTAAGCAAGTTGAGGGCGTTCTCGAGCTCCACTCCTCACTCAAGGTAGGAATGTTTGGACACAGGGGGGTGCAGTCAAGGAGATGTGATGTACAGGCCCATGTTTCCAAGAAAAGAAGATTGCTTGCAAACCAATGTCAGAAGAAAGGAGAAAGGAAGATGAACAAAGCATGTACTCGTAAAAAACCGTCGCAAGCAAGTTGTGATGAGTATCGAGGAGATCATGAGAACGAGAAGAATTACGAGGTAAACATTGCATCACAACTATCTATGCACTATCTATGACCATCTATCTATCGGTCGATCCACTGATCGGGCGAGAAGGATAAACACAGCAGAAAGAAATCGTGCTGAAGTTTCCATGCTGATAGGCTAGCCGGAAAGAAATGCCGTCAAAATTCTTTACGCTAATTAAGGGGTTTTCAACCAGCAATTCAGTAAAAAAACTCTTGCCATACCAGGTGTAATTTTAGGGTTGACCAAAACTAAAAAAGATGTGGAACGATCGACGCTGCCGTGCGGATGCGATTCGAGCACTGGCACTGCCTCGTCTCCAGCACCACGATGCTGCCAGTCCGGCTGCCTGGGAGCTCGGCGCCGAGTGTGTGCCACGAGTGTGTGTGGAGGAGAATAAATACTCTTCGCATCCTCCAGATGCCCATCGCGCGATGCTCAACGCTTGCTGCTTAGCTGCCCGAGTAGAGGAAACGAATAATCGACTCTTGCCTAGAAATGCCATGCTTTGCAGCATATGCCTCTCACGGGCATCTGGAAGGCGCTCTTTGCCTGAGCGGTGTCGTCTTTGCTCGCGGAAATCCAGCACATCGCCTGTGCAGGAGAGACTCTTGCCAAAATGAAGGAGAGAGATGTTTACACGTGGACGTCCGCGATTCACGCATTTGCCCAGGAAGGGCATCTTTCGGAGAAAGGAATCTCGCCTCCTGGATAGCAATTCTGACAGCATCATCCCAGAACGGGCATATTCGGGACGTGGGAACCCTGTCACAATGTGAATTGATCTCTTGATGCGATCGATCTCTTCTCCGCTCGTGATCGATCCCAGCGACACCTTCAGAAAATAAATCTGGCTCCACGGATAAACTTGCTCCAATTAGCTGTCTTTTAAGGTATCTTTAAGCTAGAACACCAACTTAGCAATCAGTACACATTTCATCCTTTCTTGAGTAAAGGATGCATATACTCGTAGAGATTTTTCTTGAGGAGCGTAGCACTTGCAATTGGTGGTCTCGTCCAAGCTCCAACCAGGTTAAGTTGTGAAGCGAAACCGAGATTTCGTCAGATCCACCAGCCCACTTTAACTTTCCATCTGGAAATGATGAATGAAAGCTCATTTTCATCTTTGTGTTAAGGGGATGTAGCTCACATGGTAGAGCGCTCGCTTAGCATGCGAGAGGCACCAGGATCGATACCTGTATCTCCAACAAAATTTCACTTGACTGATCTTGTTTGGTTTTTTCTTTATATGGTGAGAATGCTCACCTTAACAAATAGCATATCAAGTTCTTGAGGCCCTTCTAACTATAATAATAATTATTATTATTATTATTCACATTAGTATGATTATAGGTTAAAACATATAACCAAAGTTTATATCTATAATTTAATCTTTACTCCACTGCCACTGACGCTGTGCTTATTCCTTGGACAGCAATGGAGCTCCTCACTTGGCGGATGCCATCGCTCCACACGAACCAGCCAAACGAGTAGTCACTGGAAGGCTGCCTTACCGTAAACGAGAGCTGGAACCAAGCAGTCTCGCCATAGCTCGTGAAGCTGAGCTGGGATGGATTCGCTCTCACTCCCACGCCCGGAGGCTCTGAGATGTAAATCTGGAACGTCGCTGGAGATCTTCCGACGAAAGTCACACTCCGCCACACTGATATCTGGCCCCTCAAGTTGGATATCGCCACCGATGGCCTGTTTAAGTCGCAGCCTCTTCTAATCGCCGTGTTGCAGCTGGCCGCGACTCCAAGAACTTGCTGGATCGTGCTGCTGCTGTACCCTGTCGTGCACAGAAACTCAGCGTAGTCTTGAGCGCCGGCGCCGTAAACGAGGCCCGGATCAGCAGCCGCGTTGGGAACTATATGCCCGTTTCCAAACTGGAAAGGAGTGGCGGTTCTGAAGTTGTAATCCTTGATAATGCTCTTTTCGTTGTCTTGAATCGTTGCTAAAGCACACGAGAAAGCATTTGAAATCAGCGATGAAATGAAGCGGAAAACCATGGGACTTACCAGTTGTCATGATAGCTGACGTTATGGCAGCGACACTCCATGCGTTCCTTGCGTTCCTTGGATACAGACTTCTCAGCAAAGCAGCGACACCGGTAACGTGTGGAGAGGCCATAGAAGTCCCGGACTCAAACTCAAACTGGGACCCTTTAAGGCCGGTCCAGGCTGCCAGAATTTCCACACCAGGAGCTGTGACATCGGGCTGCCAAAGAATCAAGTAAGTTTCGCAAGGAAGATGAAAAAGAGTGTAGAGTACCTTGAGAATGTCTGGAGTGATTGTATTGGGACCTCGGGACGAAAAACTTCCCATCACAGGAGCCGGCTTGTATCCAAGCTGTGTACGTCCTAGAGTAAGGCTCACGACTGGAGACTGAGTGCGTTGTATGTAGTCGTATATGGCCTCCGCAGCCTTACTACCAACATGAGTAGCAGGAAGACTAGACTTAGCTTCAGATCTCAGGTTCTTAGGATTTTCCATAATCATTCCAGCTCCGCCAGCTCGTCGCACAGTTTCACCTTTATCATCACCATCGTTTTGGCCAGAACGGCAGAGCACGATTTTTCCCTGTGCCTTGGCTAGATTGAGCGTGCCTGGAAGGCAAAGCGTGCTGCAAGAAAAAAATATTTTTCATAACGAGGGATGTTCCATGTTGAAGTTGTAAGGCTTACGCTGCTGTGATGTTTGATACAGCTGAGATGTCTGCTGCGTACACAAGCGGATAGGAGCGATTCGCCGGAAGGGAACTTCTTGACCAGCTCACTCCCTGCAAAAAGCAAAACGTAAAAACGCGAGCAATCAGACTTAAAAGCTCCGATGCTTACGCTAAACACTTGGTTGTCTCCCAAGACGACATAGCTCGAAATATAACGATCTACAGTGCTTGCCGCGACTGTAAGAACCCAAGGCGCGATGTTCACTACAGTATAACCAGCCGGGCCCTCATTTCCACCAGCTACGATCACGGGAACTCCGGCCTGGACAGCGTGAAATCCACCGATAGATAATGCGTCTTGGAGGTACGCAAAGTACGGGGCTGTGGATATCTTTTTCCCGAGAGAGAGGTTGATGACATCGACTCCATCGGTCAGTGCGGCATCAATGGCCGCGAGAAGATCCGCATCCACGACGACTTCGTTCCAGATGACTTTGTAGATGGCGAGTCGGGCCAGCGGAGCACCACCTTTGGCAACTCCGCTCGCCTGTCCATCTTTGTTGGCCCCAGACACGGGCATTCCCGCAGCAGTAGAAGCGACGTGCGTTCCGTGACCAGCAACATCGCGAGGCGACCTCTGCTCAGGCGGTTTAATCGGTCCCCTCTGTGCCTCATTTCCTCTTAAAAAGTACTGAGCACCTATTAGTTTTCTGAAAAGAAACACGTATCAGAAAACAGAACTTCCAAACGTCCTAGCATACTTGTTGCAGGGAACGCCAACACAAGTTCCTTTCCATCGTGTCGGCTTTGGAGTAAACACTGAATCATCGAAGCCAGGTGACTCCGGCCATATCCCTGTAAGCTATCAAACTTTAGCCCTTCGGTTCTTGAAGAAAGAAAGCGCAAAACTACCTGTGTCAATAACACCAACAATGATGTCCTGACCATAATTCGTAGCTGACCAGAGTGAGTTTTGTGGACATTTCCTTGCTCGTCCTCGAGACCAAGAAATTCCCACGATCGCGTGGTTTGGACGTAGCTTACTTGGCTCTCAAACACGGATACGACGCCAGGCATTTCTGAAGTGATGAACTGTCAGCACCGACACAAAGACCAAAAGAGCTTGCAAGAAAATCCTCACTTTCCAGTGCAGTAGCTTGGTGTGGCTCAAGCTTGGCAGCAAAGGCATTGAATCGGCTGTAGCTGTAGAGCACAGACTCTCTTGCGGCATCCACACTATAGCACAGAGATGAAACAAACAATGTAAGATCCAGAGGAAGAACACAGCATTTACTCGTCGAAAACCGTCGCGAGCAAGTTGTGGTGCGTTTCGAGGAGATCGTGAGAAGAATTGCGAACAGCACCCAAGTAAACGATATAAACCTGTGGAACAAAGGAACAAGTGAGAAAAATATCCATCCAAGCACTATCTATGAACATTGGAGTTTCCATCTACCTCGGCCGATCGTGCTCGGGCGAAAAGGATAAACAGGAGAGTCGCAGCAGAAAGAAACAGTGCTCGGGCTTCCATGCTGCTCGATCTGATACCAAGCACTGGCCGTGCCTGCCCATTTTATAGCCCGGAAAGAAGCAGCGTAAGAAAGCCTTCCTTCCATCGATCGGTGCGCTAGTCACAGTCGGGGGGCTGGAAATCCCCATCTTCGTTTAATAGCATGCGACACAATCGAAAACGATCCGTGGGCATCAATCCAAAAGGAAGACACGATTCAGACGACTTTGATCGGCCGTAACTAGACGCATACCAAGATGATCCGGCTGTTGGAGAATCGCGATCCACGAACAGCACGCCACGCCCCAGATTGTCCTCACATTCACGCCCCAGATTGTCCTCACATTCCCGCCCAGGATAATTCTTGCCCTAGAGGCATATCCTTTTAGATACTTTTAGATTTTTATCATATATTCCATATTGATGGCTCCTACTACCTACATGGAAACCTCTCGACGAATCATCTTGCCGGAAAAGGGTATATTCTCGCGGATTGGAGCGGCAAATGCGATGATCACAGCATTTGCCCAGTGCGGGCAAATTCAAGACATGCAGAAATTTTCTCCAAGCAAGGCTGGCCATGGGGCCAGGGCCGCAGCTAAGCCAGTGCTTGCTAGTGCCATAGCCAAAGCCATAGGCTGACCATGGCAAGACCAAGCGAGGCCACAGTTGCAGTGCTGGTCATGACTGACCACAGCTCGTGGCAATGCATAAGAAAGCAGTAATATAAACAAGGTATGATTCCTTCCTAATGTTATCCTCACTTGCAAGAACTTACACTCGTTTCTTTTTGTCATGCAATCTAGAGAGTTTATGCATCCAGAAGCATGGACAACATGAAAGAACCATGAAAATGGTTTTGTCAATTCATGAAAAACTTACGAGAAAATAAACTTTTTTATTAATAAAATAGAGCTTAAACTTTACCTTACTCATTACGAATGAGTACTTCAGATTTTTTTCTAAAATCTAAAGTTTAGAAGAAAGTTAATGAATAATGTTATTGTAAACCAATTTTAAAACTATAGTAATAATTTGCTGCCTTATACCAGGAATGCTTGGTTTCCGTTGGAAAAGGAATATTCTAATATATATCATTTTCTTATAAGAATTTTCTAATGAATACTAGCCTTAACTTTTTATTTTAATTAAATACTAATTGTAAACTTTAAGTATATCTTGTAGTAAAATTTCCTTAAAAATGGCATTAAAGTGTTCTTCATTAATCTAGCTATCTTGTATGGAAGAGATTGGAATGCTCTTAACATGAAAAAAGTTTTTGACAAACTAGAAGAAAATAACATTATCTCATGGAGCATGATGATTTGTAGCAATCTCTCATATGCATTGTGATAATAGAATTTAAAATAACCATATCCATTCTAGATGGCCAAAAATATTATGTCATTTCTACTAAAATTGCTTTGGTTTTTTCCCAAAAGTTGTGGAGAGTGTTTTCCAAAGTAAGCATCAAACAAGGAACTAAATAAAGAAATAAAAAGTAGAGGTTAAAAGTCTAGGTACAATTGTTAATCTTCCCATCGATCTTAATTTAAGGAAGAGTATAAAAGAAAATTGTGGTAAAGATAAAAGAAAAACTATATTTAGACTACTAATCCAAATTTTCTTGGATTAAAAATTATAAAAAAATTATAATTTCTTATGGATATTCAGGTATATCCCAAAAATACAAAAACACTAATTATAAACAAACCGCGGTTTTTTACATTTGGAGTTGTTGTGTGTGTATGTGTGCTTGCTAATTACAACCAGTCTTAATCGCAGGAAATAGCTTCTGGAGTTGAGTCTCTGAGCAATCTTATTCTCAGCTTGGAAACATGGACTTGTGTGTCCAAACATCTCCTGGATTGCACCCCTGTGTCCAAACAGTCCTGCCTTGAATGAGGAGTGGAGCTCGAGGACACCCTCAACTTGCTTAGAAGTTGTTCATCAGGAGCCCCCGCCACTTCAAGAGCTTCTAATGCTGGACACTGCTTGACAAGTGTGGCCAACATCTCCTCCAGCTCTCTCCCCAACACTGAGTCTTTGTTGTCTTCAATGCAGATTTTCCTTAGCTTGTAAGAGATGGACACTGCTCTCTCATGGCTGTAGATCAACTGATCCGTCTTGGAACACTTCCACAGGTGACAACGGCATCCACTTATAGTCAGCTCCTTGCATTCCCTCATCTGCGGCAGTACCAATATTTCCTTGGCCACCTTGTGCGCACAATATCCTCCTGTCACCGATCCATGGGTTTTCAGCCTGAGGCACTCAAAGTGTCTCTTGTCCACAGCTGCAGCCGTTCGAAATCCAGACGAGCTGTAGAGCTCCAGGCTCTGCAATGGGCTGCCTACGTCCAAGCTAACGAGCTCTTGGCAACAACCAAGCGAGAGACGTTTGAGACGTGGAGCTTTCAGCTCCAGCTTCTTGCAATCACCTACAAAGGCAGCCTCCAGATCTGGAAAGTCCAACTCGAAATCTCCGCCAGCTTCTGCCTCCAGCCTCAACTCTCTCAAGCTCGCCGAGCACAGTAACCCATTGAACGCATACATCTCCGCCTCCAGCCTTTCTAGCCTTGGACAAGAACCCAGTAGCTGCTGAAGATTAACACCAGTGACCCTCTTGAGGATACAGCAAGTGAGTGCCGGGAACGACACCGCTAACGTCCTCTCTGGGTCCCCATAGTTGACCTTACGAACATCAACTCTGGCTACAGACATGTATTTGAGCTTGGAACACTTGGAAAGACACTCGAGATCAAAGAAGTGCTCAACAAGTTCCAGCGGGCCACCATCGATCGTAATCTCCTCGAGGCACTTGCTTAAACCTGCTAGCCACGAGTAATCGTTGTGCAAGTGCCAGTGATACTTGTCGATGGTGAGCGTCCGGATCCGACCCAGTTTGAGACGCATTCCTTGCCAAGCCTGCAACTCCTTATAAAGCAGTGGGCTCAAATCGATTGACACATCCAGTCCAACCTTCTTACCAACACCGTTCCACCTCTTACAAACTAAGCAATAGCCAGCATAGTTTCCATCCTCCCCACACTTGTTACTCACCCGAGATAGAATTTCAGCGAGAACTTCATCCGGCAGCTGATCTATTGCACACTTGACATTCTTAGCATTCTTAATACTGTTTCGTTCCATGTCTCTGTCAGGCAAGACCTAAACCTTAAAATGATATAGCAGAGAATCTACGCAGAATATGTTAACAAATTGCTAGGGAGAATGCGAAGGATGGCGATGGCGATTATGTGCTCGCAAAATGCGTGAGGCTCAAGAATGCGATCGAATCTCGCCGAGGAAGTTCGGATTGAAAGAGAGGTCGGGATTTTCGGAACAGCTCAAATTCGCCCTCTGTATCGCGCAAGCGAAGCTGAGCAATGTCTACTCGCTTGGGGCAGAGGAGCCGAGCGAATGGCGCTCTGTGCCCGATCGTGTCGGGAGGGAGGCTTATAATCCAAGTTCGATTTCTCGCTGGAGAACTCGCCAGGAATCCAGGCGAGAGCAAGCAAAGGTGACAACACTCTCAAGCTTCTTTTGCTTTCTCGTTTTTCAGGTTCTCGGCTAAGTCGCTGGTATCTTCCTTGGTGATAATTGCAAATGCCGAATGGAACGGCACCACCGCCAACCGAATAATCTGTTCAGGCCAAAGGTGACGAAGTTGGATCCCTTTGGAGGATGGCGCATCTCTAGTGAAGAAATCAAAGTAAACATGAAACCATCGCCTCCTTGATTGGCAACCGGGACATGCCGCAATGCGGATTGGGAGATGAAGCACACCTATGCGGTCTCCAAAGAGTGGAGGACTCGTGCCAACGCTGGAGTAGCCACTGTGTGACCTTCGTGAGGAGTGAAACCAGCGAGCGCTGGTCACGGTGGAACGAGTCCCTGAAAGCAAGAAGGTAATTCATCCCAATGGTTAGACAATGTGAATAGCCTCAATCTTTAACTTCTTAGAACCCTAAACTGTGGTCTAGGGTTTTAGGCAATGGAGGACGACGAAGAGGAGGGGGAGGGGATTGCGCAGCAGGGAATACAGCGACCGGTGATGGACGGGGTCGTGACAGGGATGGTGAGCAACCAGATGCTGGAAGTGGTGATGGGATTGTCGTCCAAGGCCGAGGAGCAGCAATCATCGGCCCTGGGGAGAATGCGCAGGATCCTCCAGAGCGATGGCGATGGCGATGGCGGGGGTGAGTTCTTGGTAGATTATGTGCTCGCGTCTCCCAAATGCGTGGAGCTCAAGAATGCGATCGAGGCCGGGCCCAAAGCTCGCATTGCCGTGTCCACTCTCGTGGTTCTTGCCGAGGTATTTCGGCACCCGGCGGGATTGAGAGAGAGATCGAGCTCTTGTTCTTCCAGAGATGGGGAGGAAGGGAAGAGATCGCTGGCAGTGCAGCTCAGGCTCGACAAATTCGCGCTGTGGATCGTGCAAACGAAGCTCAGCGATGTCTACTCGCATCTCTCGTCGGGGCAGAGGAGTCGAGAGAACGGTGCTCTGTGTCTCATGTCGGCGATCGTGTCGCGAGGGAAGCTTATCGCCAAGCAGGTAGCGTCCAAGTTTGATTTCTCGCTGGAAGCTCTGAAGAAACTCGCCAGGAATCCAGCCAAGAGCAAGCAGCAATCCTCGATCGCTTCGTCTTCTTCTTCCAAAGGTGACAACACTCTCAAGCTTCCAACTCGAGCTTTCTTCATCGATTTCGCTCTGTCGTTCTTGGTGGCGGGGGATCCAGGTCTGCTCAGGTGGATTCTCCAGAAACGCGTCCTCTACGCTGGAGTTCTCCACGGCCTCGCGAGCGATGACGACGACACAGTCACTCGCGTGCTCTCCATTTTCAAGCGAAAGGTGCTACACGCTTCTTCTTTGGTACCGCAAGGCATCCAAGTGGCTCTCTTTGGTGATGCTTCCTTGGAGCAGCTCCAGAAGATTACTGCTCGAGAGAGGCCATCGGAAGCAGTGGATGTCGCGCAGGAAATTCTCCTGGCGGTTTGCACGGATCCGAGGCATGGGATTTGTCCCAGTGGTTCTTCGTGGGACGAGTTTCAAAAGAGTAGTGGACAGTATGGAGGTGGTTCCGGGAGATTGCTCAGGTTAATGCTGAAGCTCAAGGCCTCAGAGCTGGATACTCACAGGGAGCTTCTACTCGCTATTGCAAATGCCAGGCCACTGCTAGCGGCTGCTTACATTGATGCGTTTCCTTATTCTTTGGAACCTCGGACGTCTACAACCTGGTAGAGTAATCGCTTTTATGGATTGTCTTCGTTCTAACTGGAGTATCTTTTGCTTTCTCGTCTTCCAGGTTCTCGGCTATGTCGCTCGTATCTTCCTTGGTGAGAATCGCAAATGCCGAAACACCATTCGACAGATACTCTGGAACGGCACCTCCGTCAACTGAATCGTCTGTAGTGCAGAGCTGCCTTCGTCGGGTTTTGCCGCAAGCGTTTTCACGGCCATTGGTCAACAGGGCCCTTCTTCACGACGACAGTATGGTGACGCATGCCTGTTTGAAGCTGTTGCTGGAAGTACTTGCGGTGCTGGAGAGGCTGCTGCAAGCCATACAAAGTAGACGACAAGGCTCCGAGTTTTCAGAAGATTGGATGAAACTTGGAACCTACATCCAAGACAAGGCGAGGACGGTCTTACCAGATGGTCAGACTCTGGTATCTGTGCATTTCTCGTTTAAAAGCACCACAGGCTCCAAGAGGAAACGCGACGATTCTCATGAAGATGGCGTGAAGAAGAGGTTGAAATCTTCCAGCGGCATCGCAGTCAAGCTTGAGCACAAGGAAGCAAGCTTGACAAGATTGAAGGAGATATGGGGAGAAGACTTTGCCGAAGAAGAAGATGGCACGACCTTCTTGCAAGCTAAGCTACTCGATGTCTTCCGTGCGTACTTGGTAAACAAATGCTTTCCATTTTACTTGGTAATTGACGTGCATACTGTAGGTTGTTCTGCCTCTTGCGCTAAGAGACATCAACTTCGATCCTCTCAAGTTCGTACCAGAGGACGCGAAGTGCCTTAGTTCGTCTCAGCAGCACTCTCTTGTGGCACTGTTGCTGTCAGCAAGACGCTCAGGCGCGCTGGGGGATGGTCTTTACACGAGTTTCAAGCTGCTGACCAGGCTAGTGGTAAGCTTGAAAACCGTTGAGTTACGCCAGAAAGCTCACGTTCTTCTGGACGAAGCCTTGCTCAGCACTGGTGCGTTTGAAAACAACCCGTACGAGATCTCGGTTTGGCTTCACAACTTGCCTGGTTGGCCGAATGGTAGCTTGGACGAGACCATCGCTACGTTCCTGTGTGACCTGGTGCTGAACGTCGGGAGAAACCTCTACAAGTATATGGACCAGCTGCATTCTCTACTCACGAAAGGAACTGGTGGGTAAGCCACTGCTTTGCTTTGAAACGTGTACTTACTGCTAAGTTTCTGTTCTCTAGGTGATGAATTTGGACCTTTGGTTGTCTGCTCATTGGATGCGTTCGTGCGTCTTGCCCGTCCTGAGGCCAAGAGCTTAAAGATACCTCAAAAGGCAGCTATATCAGCTTACCTCGCGAATGTTTTAGATTTGCTTTTACATTCTCAGGTTGGTCCTTGTTCTTTGTTTTACTTTTTGATGTAGCTAAAGCGTTGATCGACATAGGTGTACCCTCGCAGTTTGGCCATGGTTATCACGTCAATGCTGAGCAGCAACTGTGACCCAAATGCGTGCGAGTGGACTGCGCTGAAACTGTTGCTGCGTTCACTTGCGGCTACTTTTGTTTCGGGAAGAAAGAAGAGTGTTTGCCGGAGGGAAACTTGTTCGTTTAGCAAGTTGCAAGATCTCTTGGAAACGTGCCGCGAAGACGAGTCTACTCCAAGCGCCGTCAAAGCCTTTGCGTTTGCAAGGTCTTTGTATTGCGTTCATCCTACGGAGCTCATCGCGAATTTTCACCAGCTCCTGGAAGTATTCAACGCTACCTTCGCCGGTGATTTTACAGTTCTTATGTCTCTTATTGGAGCATATCCTGAAGTTTTATCCGAGGTGCCAGACTTGTTTTCTGCGGACCCGAGCTCTATGGAGACCGACGGTCACCAGGTACATTTACTGTCTTCTCTACTTCGACAGTGCTCGTTCACGGTCCTGTTTCGGGCTGCGTGTTATAACCATGGGAAGTTCTTGAACGTCCCACTGATGGAGAGTATGCTGCTGGAAGCTATATCACGCTTATCGGACGCCGACGTTATAATTTCCATTCGAATGCTCTTGCATAGTATCAACGACGAGTATGCTCGGGGTTCAAGGCAGTACGACGCTCATTTTAAGTTGCTGGGAGCAATGGTAGCCTTGAGCCAGAGACTACAACCGGGTGACATGGAGCAGCTAGCGAAAGACGTCTTCTCTCATCCCGTGATCAGTGTCCAGTTTCTATCAAAGGAGACGCAAATTCAGGAGCAGCTTCAGTGGAAAATCTGTCCTTCAGCTGGCCATGACGAGCTAAAACAGATGATGGGAACTTTTATGAAGTCGCTACATCCGCTAAACTATCACGTTCTTCTCTTGCTCGAACTCTTGTTATCACACTCCGGGGACTCCTTACGTAGTTATTGCGAGGTTCTGACTCAACGAGCTACGGAAACATTCATCGCAGAGCTGGAAGAAAGTCTTTCCGAAGGGAAACAAGTCGTCCCTTCGGCATCACTGTTGTTTATCTCGACCCTGGCGCCGTATCTCAACCGGGACTTGTTCGTGAGGCTCATGGATGCGGTCCTAAGCAAAGTGGTTTCCAAAACTACGTCCGGAGAAAAATCGTCGTTGCCCGAGATGGTTTCGTATCAGCAGGTGGCCTTTTATCTTTCGAGCACTGGCTTTCAAAAGTGTCAAGACTCATCGGAGGACAGGCGGTGGTATGAAAGTCATGGAGATCTGCTCGCTCAAATATTCAATGCAACTCTCGAGCTTGCCATGGTATCGTCGCTGGAGATTGCGAGTTCGTGCCTCCTTATGGCTATGAAGGTTCTTCTGCCAACGAAACTCCTGGCAGCGATCGTACCTGTAGAAGTCTTGCACTGCAGCATGCGAAACGCAAGCAGAGTGAAAGCTGAGATTGTCACTCATCTCGTGCGAGAGAACCCGGTGATGATGGTGGAGTTTGGACGTCGGGTGGCTGGCTTGAGTTTGGAAACAGCAGAGCAAGGATCTAATGTCTCGGAAAGCGATCTTCTGCAACTTCTACCGGCGGCTCGGCACTTTCTCGAGAACTCCAGAAGTTTCAAAGGCTGCAGTGAAGACATCGGCATTCAGTTTAGCAAGGTCTACGGTGATCTTCTCGCGAAGCGTTTTATCGACTGGGATACTACTTCCGGCGTCTGGGATCAAGGTGAAGAGCACTATGAGAAGTCTTTTCTCGCGACCAGCGTGAGCGTCTTGGATCTAGCAGCTGACATCCGTCCTCTTCAAGCGAAGCAGAAGTCTCGTATACTTCGTTCACTGTTACACGATACGACGGTGCTTGACACGGCCTCATCGTTTCCAAGCTTGACAAACAGGCTGGTTGCCAAAGCTAGTTTGGTGAGGATTCTACTTCTTCAACACGAGCAGGGTGATGAATCATCGACTTCCGAGGCGTTGACATTCATCTCCGTCTCTCTTTCAACGATGGCTATGGTCTACAAGCAGTTCGATGGCAAGCAAGGTGAAGATAGTAGAAGTTTGGTGTTCCTCGAAGAACGCCTCCTTGGCGCCTGCTCTGACGCAGTGGAGCGGCTTTTAGCTGCCAGCCCGGGGCTCGTATACAAGTCGATCAAAAAGATGGCGAAGACGCTTTTACGCTTCAGGTTTGGCAAGATCGAGGCAATGCGAGCGCTTCAACGAGTGTTTGTGAAGCTGCTGGAGATGTTTAAAGCGGAGGACGGTGCACAGATTCGCAAGCTGGTTACAGACGTTATGGACTTCGTGACGGGTCATTCGCAGTTTGTCCAGGCGTTGCTGGCGAAGAGTAAAGCGAGAGGCACTGCGCTTACTGAAATACCGTCAATTCTTTCGCTATTTAACGACCGGGGAAGTGAGGGTGAGGTGCCAATCGCGGTCTCGGAGGAAGAGGCGAGGTTTCATATCGTCAGACTGCTGCGGGTGCTCTACGCGTTCCGAGTTCGTCACAGAGAACACTTCAGTGTCGGGGAGGCTTCGAGGCAGACTTCAATGGAGCTGGAATCGCTTCTCTTGGTAGCCTATGGTGCAACTTTAAGCACTCTCGACCAGGAGATATTCTGTTTGATGCACGAGATCGAGACTTCAGAAGGTGACGGGTTCTCGGGAATGAGCGAGATGGATTATCTCTGGGGTGACGCTGCTCTGGAGAGGCGGAGAGACAAGACGGAGAGTGGCGGTGAAGATTTAGTCCAGGAAAGCCTCGAGGAGATGCGAAAACGTAGGTTCAAGGAGGATCTTGCGCTGAATCTGAGGATGTGTGGCCTCACGGCGTTGCACTTTCCCATGAAGAGAGACATGTGGACTCCAGAAACTGTCCAGGTAAAATTGTTTTCTCTGGTTTGGAGATTTATGCTTTTGTTGCCCCGTAGGTATTTGATGATTCTCGACAAGAAGAGAACGCGGAAGTTTACGACCCAGCGTTTATCTTGCCGTTCGCAATGCATGCTCTCTCTGTGGGATGCATCGATGCTGAGGAGTTTGTACGGTCGGGTTTCCTTGCGATTGCGTTTGCGAGCATGAGCTCCAGTTTGGAAGCCATGCGAAAATATGGCTACGAGCTCCTCGTGGCATTTAGCACGCATCTTGAGGTACAGTTCCTGTGAGTTCTTTCTTGTTTTCTAAATTCTTTCTCTATGAATCACAGGTGCAGAGTTTTAAAGGAAAGTCCCAGATAAACACACTGCTCGTGTTTATGAAGAACGCTATCAGTCAACCATGGCAACGGATACCATCCGTAATCTCTTTGTTTGCAGCCGAAGCCTCCTGCATTTTATTGCATCCTGAAAGTCCAAACTACGTTGTTGTTAATCGGTTTATACTGCGATCCCCCAGCATAGATTTACAGGTACGTGTTGTTTCTTCTTTTACTCATTTAAACAGAGCTGATTTTCTCACAGGCCATTCCTCTTTTCCAAACTATGTTTACAAGCGGAAGCACAAATTCTCGCGGCGAGAGAAACTGGATTGTGAAGCTGCTGATTGCAGGGCTTGTTTCATCGGCGGACGCTCTTATCTATCGTCGGCAGTTTGTAGCTGAGATACTGATGAGCTTTTGCACGTCGGCAATGGCAGATATCTCTGCTCAGCAATGGACTTTGAAGGCAAGTTAATTTAATTCACTCATTCTCATCTCAGCTTTTTATACAGGTCTTAAGGAGAGCTGCTGCAATATCTTCGTTTGTGAAAAGCCTTATAAATAACACTGGTCTGCTTTCGTGGCTTGCTTCTTTAGCAATCACCTCTTTGAGTGCACCATCTATCAATTCCGAGGACGGAGATGCAAAATCGTCTTTTCAGGTAAAAGAACAGTTTGCTTTTGTCGCCAGCTCTAAGAGCAAGCAATAATCGCAGGTTATTGAGCTGCTTCTGTCAAGTAGGGGAATCGAAACTCTTCTACTCGCCGAGGGCACTGAAGAGCTCTCAAAAGTCGCGTCAATGCTCCTCCATTTCGTCAGCACAGTGACTCCAACGTCCTGGGACGTGTGTGGCAAGCCTTTGTTTCGAATCGTAAACACCGCGTTGAGGCTCTCACAGCGAAGAAACAAATACCAGTCGGCTTTCAACTTGTCCTGGCGATGTCTGCACGACATAGCACAAAGCGTCCAAGCAGAACCTTTCTTGAGCGACAGGGAAACTAGACTCGGCGCGCTCGAGTGCTTGTTGCGATGTCCACCACCTGAAGCGCGTGAGGCACAGGTAAACATCGTTTTTCTTTTATAGCTTAGCAAACGAATTCTCTTCTTTTCTGAATCTCAGGATCACGAAAGCTTCTGCTCGATCACGAGGTGGGCAACGAGTGAATTAAATGGCACCGAGTCGATCGCTCCCGTATTTTTCCGCTGGTGTTCGTCTGCGGTGATCCTCGGATCAGTGCCAGAAAACGAACGACGAGGTTTTACGTCTTGGTGGTCTCTTTTCACGTACTTGAACGCTAAGAGAGCTTGCCTTCCTTCTTTCGAGCCGATGCTTCCCAGGCTTTTGTTGTCCGTGAGTTACGACGGTGACGCGGGAATGGCTGGCCTGGTAAATGTTCTGCTGGTGGTTCTTTCTCGCCTCTCTAGCCTCTCTAGAGGTAATCTACTTTGTTTTCATTTTTGTCGATCCTTGACCATATAATGCAGAAAGGGAGGATGATGCTAATCAGCGGTGGATTCCAGACGAGATGTATAACGAGCTGAAAGTTGTCTTGAGCGAGTTGCCGTGTCCGGAAGAATTGCATCCTCTTTGGCGATGGTAAATCAAACTTCTTCCATTCCGTTGTAATCCTTTTGAATGCGCAGGGGATATCACAGAGCATGGTCATCCAAAGAGCATGACGGTGAAGTTTATAGAGCAGTGCTGACACTTTTGCAGAGATTTTATGCTAGTCCGGCAAGACAAATCTCGCAGCTGGAAGCGAGCTGGAAGATTTGAGAAGGGAGTGGCTCCGAACAGAAAGTGGCCATCTTCAGTGATGCAGGTGGAAAACTTTCATTCGTTTTTATTCTTTTTTTCAACAGTTATTGGAGATTTTGCAGATCGTAGATATAATCTTTGCTCTTCTACCAACCAGTAAAGAGGACTCTGTCTGATTGGTAGGTTCTAATTGATCGCCCAGGCATTGGGCTCTTTCTTTTCTATAAGGTCTGCTTTAAGCCATGCAGGTAATGAAACTGCACAATTGGTTAGTTGTGTCAATCTAGCACCGTGTTTTACACCAACATTGGAGCTTATCTTCCCTTTAGGGGGACTGCTGCAAAGCGATCCTGTCTGGATTTTATGGTGGAATCCCACCACAGATCTTCCTCTCACAGTGGAGTTGAATTGTGATCCGCAGGAGCTGGATCCCCAGGCTCAACCTCCGGGACAAGGCCTCCAGTCTGTGGCGCGCCAGGCCGAGTCTGGGACCAAGACACTCTCGTCTTAGATGTGATGCTCACAAAGCGTGGATGTGTGCACGCTCTGCTTTCTCTCAAACCGTGTCCTTCATTTGGTTGGAAGTCCTTGAGCTTTCCTTGCAATATGACAGCTTCTTTGCTTTGTGTAAGAGTGATTGTGTTTCATGTTGTTCTTCCCCTGTTTGAGTCTGCTCCAAGTTCTGAGAGGGACATTTGTTAGAGGGAAGGTGAGTTTGCAGACATTTAGAGCCTTTTAAGGTGTGTTTTGCAAGTTTTCTTTGAGAGTGGTATTTCTGTTTGGCATCTCTCATGGCAAGTCCTGACATTGGGCATTTGTGGTGATTTGATTTTCCATCTTGCTCAGACACAGCACTAGCATGTTTTCACTTCCACTCTGCTCAACGTGTATTTATAACATTTCTAGACCTCAGCGCAAGCTATAGTTTCTGGCAGCAATCTCCATAGCCAAGTTCTTTCTCTTTGCCACAGATACCAAGAAGGGGAATCATTCCACCTTGGAATTGTGTGCAAGCTAATGATCCACCACCTCAATTGATGTGAATCTAGAAAAGATGGCTCATCCATGTTGCAAGGTTCACATGTTGCAGTGAGGCTTGGAGCTTATCTTCTATGAGCCAGACATTGGGATCTTAACGATCATGTTGCTGCCTTCTCGTCCTATTGCTTGATCAACCACATAAGAGTACAATGTGAATGTATTTATACAATCCATGTGAGGGAAAGTGTGGCACTGGGTTTTGGCTTTGGAGGCTAAGGAAAAGCATATGAATGGGCATAAAATTCTGAAATCACTGCAAATGCCGGGTTGTAGCAAGTGCTCCCAAAGAATGAAAAATTCTTGGCTCCTAAAATCTTTTAAGTTTGATGTAAAGATCTCATGGTTGTAAAATCTAAGAAGAACCTTAAGAATTGTCACTCACCAACATCCACAATCTTGTAGAGACAAAAATGTGAATATCTTGAGCTCTAGAACATCACAAATTGTGAAAAAGAGTGCATCAGAAAACTTTTAATGCCAAATACATGGCCACAGAAGGAAATATTCACCGAAATTACTCAAAATTGAGTGAAAACAACATAAACCACCTATTATACTCAAAATAAATGAGAAGAAGTGGGAAATTGCTCCAAACTTTTCAAATTGGTATTAATTCTTGCATGAAAGCACATGGCAGAAACATCTACAAGAGACCTATCTAATGCACTTAATAAAGATGAAAATGGCAATGAAACTAGAAATAATTAATTCCCCAAAGTTGCGGCCATATAGTATGTGTGATAAAAAAATACTAAAACTTATGATTCTTTGCGAATTCCTTAATAAGAAAGGACTTCCATGAAAGATAAAAAATCAAAAGGAGAGATCCTCAAAAGAAATTTCAGAGAATGCTAAAAAAACTCTCACTTTTAGAGCTCTAGAACTCAATTGTGAAAAAAGAAGAAAGAAGAGAGCAAGAAAAAATAAAAAATCTCTCACTTTCTTGATGAGTGGAGTGGAAAAAGTTGCTCTTTAGAATCTTAATGACCATATTTAAACACCCACACAAGTAATTCTTCAAATCCGTGCCAAAATCTCAAACTTAAACCTTCAAAAGTAAATTGTAAACATAGGAAGAGAAAAATATTTGCATGCGGCTTGATTCTCCACTAAATCATGTGTTTTTTAACTTGTTCGAAATAGAAGGAAAAGTCATTTCAATCCAAATAAAGCACAACCAAAATGAATGCTTCTGCCATTAAAAATCTTTCTAAAACCAAACAAAATGAAGAAAAGTGGAAAAACAATAGCAAAAACTTTAAATCTATGAACTTGCATTCTAAATTTGTATAAGGGGGAGATTTTATTAGTCTTAGAGATCCCTCAAACAAAAATTTAGTCATTAAAACTCTAAAATCTCTCTATTTGTCAAGAAAAATTTTTCATTCTCCAAAGAAAACTAGACTAGTTTATCATGCTGAGTTCACCACTTATTGGGAGATGAAAGCTATCTCCTAATTGTGAGACACAAGATCCTTAGGCCCCAAAGTGGAGCTAGAAGGGTGCCATGTGGTAGTGGCCAAAGCGAAAACCAAATGAGCGTAACACATTTGAACTAAAAACTCCAACTTAAAAAGTCAAGAGCGAGAGTAGAACTCCCAACGAAGTGCTTAAAGAACAAGCATGGAGCAAGCAATAAGTGAGTCTCTAGAAAATGGACACAAGAGGACTAACACATGACATATGGAAGTGTCTGAGATGGAGTTCGAGATGGACCTAAGATAGAGTCCGAGAAGGACCCGAGATGGAGTCTGAAGTCGAGATCAAGACCGAGACCGGGACCGAGACCAAGACCGGGACCGAGACCGAGACTGGGACTGAGATCGAAACCAAGGCCGAGGCCGAGACCGAGCCCCAACCCGAGTCCGAGTCCGAGTCCGAGTCCAAGTTTGAGTTTGAGTTTGAGTCTGAGAGGGTGAAAGCCCAAAGCATTTGTCTCCTAGACCCTAGGGGGTTTAGTGTATAGTATAGTGAGGGGGAGGACTCTAGTGGAGCCAATTCAGCTAGGAAAGGCTAGTTTGGCCCAGGAAGGTTGTGCCCAGATGCTGGGTGATGGGATAACCACTGGGAAGTCCAAGGCTAAAGTGAATACGGACTGACAAATGGGGTAGCTTGGTGAAGTGTTCAAGGGCCGGCTCTAGTTCCCTCGGGAGATCGACTGGCCGATGCTCCCAGTCCAAGTGTGGGTGGCACTACCTACTTGGATACTTGGTGTGGCTCAATGGAACCTCGCTCTAAGCCATGGCTAAAGCACCTAAAGGTGGAAGGCAGAGAGAGTACCCATGAGGCTTGTGTAGGGCCATGGTGTTCCAAAATGTTGTTCCAAAGTCCCAGTCTATGGAAAGGAAGGGGAGTAGCCCTCTAGTGTGGTGACCAAGGACACAGTCACATGGTGAGGAAGTCCTAGAGGACAGTGGGACTTAGTGGTCAGGCCCGTGGGCCTTGATCCAGTGGCAGTGTTGGTGAACACAGCCAAGGACAGAAAGGTAGTATAGTGACCAAGGACACAGTCACATAGTGAGGAAGTCTTAGAGGACAGTGGGACTTAGTGGTCAGGCCCATGGGCCTTGATCCAGTGGCAGTGCTGGTGAACACAACCAAGGACAGAAAGGGACTTGGTGAGGACCGGAATAGAGATATTAAGGAAGGTTATTCCCTATGTCCACAGGCATCTTAAGGATGCTAAAGAGTGGATTTGGGATAACCACTCGTGGACAAATGGCCTAGTCTTGGAGAGATGGGATTGCAATGCAGGTGGTGTTAGACCACCGATGTGACAAAAGGTGAATGAGTGTGGCCTAGTGTAACGGGTTCATATGTCAATGGTACCTTGGGGTGTCAGTTATGGGATCGGACATGTGGAGCACTTGGATCAAGTGCAAAGGTTGAGTGGCATGGATATCATTCTCGGGGCTAGCAAGCCCCAAGTCCTGAATGGGACTTATGGAGGTTGTGAATGAAACTCCTCCAAGTGGTCAGAGATGCGGTTAAGTGACTAAAGTAGAATGGAAAAATTAATCACTTACACTAATATCTTTAACTCAAAGTCTCAATTCCTTTTCCCCCAACCCTTGCTCACTCTCGTAGGGCTTTTGTAGTGCATGTGGTTTACACCTTTTATCCTATGATAATTTACTAACGAAGCAACCTAAACCCTCTATATGCCATGTGTCACATGCTACGTGTCCAAGAACAATGGAGCGGAACCTGAGTTTCAGGGCCTTGGACCATTGAATGAAGGGACAAAGCTAAATTCCTAAACATGAAGCTAAAGAGTGAAGGTGCTAGAGCACGGAGTAACTCTTAAGTGTATAGCCTAAAGAGTGAAGGGATAGAAGTACGGAGTGATTTGGAGCAGTTCTAGAACATTCAGCATCCCAATGCCAAGCCTAACATGCAAAATGGAGCTAAACAGAGTTTAATGCTATTTCAGCATATTGGTGGCTTAACGTGAGAATATGGGTACTCCATAAGTTAACATAACTTAGGCTTAGACTCAAGTTAGACACAAAACAAGGGCAGGTATGCAAACAGGAATTAGACTATACCTCAAGTTGGTTAGCTATGCCCAATTTACCCACTATCCCTACTATACATTTGGAACCCCCCATCGCTCCCCTGCCTTTAAGGAACTCACACTTTTGGCTTTCACCCTTAGTACAAGGAGTTAGTCTTTAAGGCTAACTCAAAACTTACTAAATATGGAATGGTGTTAGATTGCAAATTTAGACGTAGGACTAATACCATTGTGTCAAAACAATCTCTATATTCCGTAGATATGCCAAATTAGTAAATTTAAACACTTTTCATAAATAGCAATTGGGACCGAAGGTAACTAACATAAGGTGCATGATAGCAAGGGTATTTAGTAGATACGATAAACTATCATCTTGCAAATATTGACAGACCAAGCTCAATATTGCGGGGTTCTTGTCACTAGCTAGTGCAAGACACAATAAAATGGGAACTCTTTATTAGGTTAAATATGCTTAATTAATAATATGTAGGAATTCCATCCTTATGCTCATCTGGTTTAAGTACTCTCAGAAATGCCTAATTAACTCCACTTGCATAAGAGAGACTGATAAAAGGTCCACAATACCAACCTTCTGCTGTTGTGGCAGTAAGGAAAGAATATTTGAAAACACTAGCTGACAAATAACTTTTGATACCCCCAATCACATTTGTGACACTCGTCCCTTCTTCGGGAAAATCAACACCTTTGTCAATGCATACTTTAATTTAGAGCACCGCCAAGAAAACAACTCTAAAAAAAATTCATAGTATTCACACTTTATGAAAAATGCATCAACTTAAATGAGTTAAGGTAACCTCTTTGTCTAATGTAAATGCGCTACCAACTCGGATATCTTCCGACTATTACTGACAAGGAAATGAGTAACAGAGTTAGCCACCCTAGTTGCTATGGATGCCACCCAGCTTATAAAAGATGATAGCCCTTGCTTTAAGTGGAATAGAAAGAGAAGCGAGAAGTCCCAATCCTCATAAGCAACGAAACCAAACCCATCAATAAGGTTAGATAGACTACTATAAACAGATAGTTAGAGTTGTTTATATAGGTATACTTTTTTAAATGAAATAAGGAGAATATTGAAAAAGAGGCGGGTGATGTGACCAATCTACTCCATGACTAGAGATTTTACTATGCATATGAAGTGTCGAAGTCTGTTTACTTATACTAACATAAACCCAAAGATCAAGAGATGGACAATATCAAAGTCATAAACAATGATATCTTAAAGACTTAATTATCAATGAATAAATCTTAGATGAATTATTAAGTAAGTACATTTGCTAAACTAATATTATAGTATAAAAACCACCAAGATCATCATAATTAAAGAATATAGGATTCACCATCCAAAAAACTTCAGTAGCTAGTATGTTATCAAGAAACTCAATAATAAAACTTAATTATCAAAGATTATAGACAATATGCTAAACAACTTACGACAGACAACTAAAAGAACATAAAATATCATTGACTTACAAGCAAAATATTCATGAATATATCACCCAAAAGAAATAATATTTAATCTATCAAAACCAACTATACCAACAATTAACAGAACAAAATGAATGTGGTAAGACTAACAAACACTTGTTCATGCTAATTATTGCACTATCCAATCTAAATAGATGCCAATCAACCATACTAAGGGGTTTAAGTTTCTTAAACAAAAGTCAGTAACATTCTATTAATGTCTCAAACCCAAGAGACCAATCCAGAGAAAATCACAAAGAATAATGTGGCAATGTGAAAAGTCAAAAACCATCAAAGAGAATAACTAATTATCATAAAAGATTATTAATGAAAAGATGTATAATCATCGTCGAATAAAGAATTCACCATCCCGAAGAATGATAAATCATTCTAGATCAACATTAATCAATTAAAACCTTTGACAAGGTAAATGTAAACATTTGAATTTGGACTTCCTAGAAAGTCACCCAGCCTAATAGTACTCAAACTTAAGGATGTTTATTCCAAAACCTTTAACAAATTGGAAAAGAGAATGCACTATTAATAATGGGTCATTTCCCTTTATATGGATAATTTCTCAAGTCATTCCCTTTGGTTGTTTATAATATATTACCACCTTTGGTTTGTAAAAGCTATTGAGATTAAGGTGATATTCTCAATCATCATCATGTGCTAGTGGAACCTAATCTAAATTCTAACTGTCTAATGGTGAAATTGAAGCCTAATTTTGGCTGTTAGGTGGTGGACTTTAAGCTTGATTTAGAGTTTCTTCATTTTCCTCTCCATCATTGTTAACATTGCCATCATTGCTAACATTAATAATTTTTTCTTGGTTTAATGTAAAAGTCTCCTTCCCTAAGAGCTCTAACTCTTAAAGGCAATTTATTTTTTATGCTTTTGGAAATTTTATAAATATTATTATATACATTTCTCTATCCTTTACACCCTTTACAACAAGTTGAGTGAAAATTGGTGCCTTAAATGGCATGCCTCTATATTAAAGATATCTGTAGTCAATATATTTAGGAAAGATCTTAGAAATTGTGTTATACCTGTAAGTTGTATATTGCATAAAATAAAGCTAACCATATTAACAATCATAAGTTATTGTGCTTGTGAACTTCTCTAGTAACCACCCCTCTTCAATCTCTTCCAATAATGTATTGACGTGGATGTTAAAGAATATGAAAAGACTATTTGGATTGTCACCAATATGTGGTGCCAAAAATTTATCACTTTCACCTTTAGTTTGCTTCATAATGTAGATAGCCCTTTCATCATATTCTCAAATACTTTTAGCAATCTTTTCTCTCTGTTCATCAAGTAAACATTGAGGAACTTCAAAGTCTCTATTTATTTCTTATATAAAAGCTTTGATTTTGCAATATTGTAAATCATGTCATATGGAGTTTTGTTCATTGCAAAAGTAATATATATGTAATTGAGAAAAATGAAGTATATGATAATAAACTTACATTCATAAGCAGAAATTTTGACTAAAGTCTTTAGCCACTCCTTTAGCCTGTGATTGTCTACAATACATATTAATTTTTTTAACTTTGAAGACTTTGCATGTCAAATTTTATGCTAAATTTAAATGAGCTCAACCAAGAGTTCTTCCCAAGTCTTTCCAGATGCATAAGTTCATGTACATCTACAAACCAAAACAACAAAAAAAGGCCTTTATAGAGTGAAGGAAGACATACCTTGTTAGGAGATAAGAGCTATCTCCCAACCTCTCTAGCTCAAACTTTTGTCTCTATCACAAACTCTAGCTCTTTCATATGCCCTATCTACCCTTTTGCCCCACTGTCAACTAAGAAGGTTGACTCACTGTGCATTTTTCTCTTGTTTTTTAGAGATTTGTGTGGTTTGTGAGTTGGAGGAACTCAAAAAGGAAGTGAAGTAGCATGCTAGAGCCCTAGAGGGGAGATGCAATTGAAGTTGGTGAAGTTCAAGTGATTTTGGAGTTGAGAAGTTCTTGGCAATTATCTCACATATAGTGAGGATTTTAGAGTTGAAGATTTCAAAAAGGTTGAAGAGATTAGTGAGGGCTTTCCAACAAGCCTGAGATCAAGAACTTGGACATGTGGATTAAAAGATATTTTGGGACGAGCAATGGCAGTAGGATCTCGGGAATGAACAATTGCTATAGGATGATATGGGGTAGGAGAGTTTTCAACTAGGTTCTCCACTTGTTCCTCTTTGGTTTGCTTAATATGTATCTCATCCCTGTCCTAAGGCATCTCCACTCCCTCCAAAAGTGCCTCTACAATAAAGTAGAAACATAAGGTATTGCTAGGAATTTTTACTCATCAAACCTGGATGATACTTGAGGTAGAGATCAAGCTCAAAAGGTGACAATGGCACTTGCCTCCACAACTCCAAGTACCATGGACAAAGTTCTCACTCCTGCGCAATGGGACAATGGAACTCTAGCTCATATATGCCATCAATTAAGAGCTTGAGAAAAACACTTGTTATGTACACTAAAGCACTTGGGCAATAATTTAAATACTTACAGAAGAGCCATGATTAAATAAGCAAGTCAATTTCTTGCAATATACCTATATGCCATGCAACGTGAGAAAAATGGTTGGCCCAACTGGTTCTTGAAATACATGAAGCTTGAGTTGCCATCAAGAAGCCATCCAAGGAAGCTAGAACATATTCTGGAAGTGTTATGCCAGTGCGGGCACTAGTAAGGAATTTCGTATCCCATGCTTAAAGTAGCTTCTCAGCAACCGGAATATTCTGAGTGATATAGAGTTTCTCCTTCATCACATTTTCAAGTTTGCTCTCCAACCTCTTATTATTGTTACAATGCCAATTGTTGAAGAGCTCCAAACAAGAGGTTTGTTTGTTGAAGGAGAGTTTGCTTTTTGTGATGTTATAGATCAATTCTTCAGGTTCTTTACCATTTCTTGCAAGGACAAGGATTTCAAAGTGGAATGAGAAAGATAAAAGGGATTAACTTATTGCCACAAAAGCATATCTTTGCAATGCAATCCAGCCAATCTTTATCACGTCGGATGTTCACAATCACAAGTAGATTTTTCACCTTTGATTTCTTTGAGTTCAAAATGAGTTGCTCAATTTGTTGTAGTTCAAGGTTCTTTTGCACCTCATTTGTCACTTGTGTAATCTTCAAATATGAGTTTTGCTCAAGTTCATGAAAGAAAAGGATACCTTTGCCTAGACCACAACCAAAAAATCCATAGGCACATGATACCAAGTAAGCATGCTCATGAAAAAACTGTGTACGAACCAGCCTTTCCAAGTTTAACTCTCTCTCACTTATCACAAAAGAATGAAACTCTTTTGAAGGAAAAAGAACATAAAGATGAGAGGGAGAACAAGCAATCAATGCTATAACTTTTGTGATTAATCGGCACTTCTCACTCATAACCCATTCATTTCAACATTATTATTCCTCTCATAATCAATTACACAATCAATATGGGTGGCTCTTTAAGATTCTTATATATCTCTAGATTTTAAATGGTTGTATATTTTGTTAAAATAATTAACTTGTCCTTTGCAAGGACACAACTAATTTAAGCTCATAATACAGAAGAATATCTTTGTTCTTTCTTGTCAGTTTCTCCCCAATTTTTTTTCAAGTGCTCAAAATATGAGGGAATTCTACTTGAAGTTTGATCAAGAGCCTCCTATTATTTTCTCTAAGTGTGTTATAGGAGGGAGCTTCCTCTGCAGAAGATTCAAGCTGAAGCTGGGATCAAATAGTTTTGAGAATGTATGTCGGGATAAGGGTAATCAGATAGAAAAATCTATTCTTCACGATAGTGGTGTGGGAGATAATGGAATTCAGTGGGATCTTGATAGACGTACAGGTTAGGAGATTTTAATTACAAGATCTCCAAAGTGAGTAAAGGAAAGTGCATCAGTTTCAATGCCAATTGTGCAAGGAGTGAAGGAGGAATTTGTTATTCTCTCCAATGATGAAAGTGAAGAAGATGAGCTTCCCAAACAAGTAGGTGCATTCCTTCTGGACTAGTTTTTGAAGCGGTGGATAAAGCATTTTGGCAATCTCGATCATTACGGTTGGAATTGAAGGAATTCCAGTACATGAGAGGTAGAAAGCTTCTGTCTTCCTATAATGGGAATATATTCTTCGAATTTCCACCAGCCAGTTTTTCAAGTAGGAAGAGGGGCATGGAGACACATTTTGATCCACATAATTGGTGCAGAGTAAAGATGACCCACTTCTCCCATTTCAACAAATCTGTGTCCATAGTCCATTATGGTGGACAATTTCAGTGTGTTGCTGAGAAATGCATTTCTGATCATAATAAGAATATGTGTTTCTTTGAAGGCTCAGCAATCAATCCCCTTAGGCGTGATGAGGTTGCTACAGGGTTTAAATGTCGCAAATGTGGGGCAACACCTATGTGTCAAACATGTTGCAATGCAAAAATGTATTATTTTCTTCCACGGGATGGATGTTTAGGTAGAACAATAATGCATGTTAGATACCACCAACACACAATAGAGGAAGGGATCCATTGTGACTCTTTTCTCAATTTGAAGGCTACTGTTACTACAGAGGTTGGGAAGAAAAATGTTGTAATTCCAAAGTGTGTTCAACAGTTTGTACTAAAGGACTATGTGGTGAACACATTGCTACAAGCTGATAGCAAAAAAGAGTTCATGAAGAACAGCTTGAAGAGCCTACTTCAAAATATAGAACTGTAATAGATTTAAACAGGTATAAGGTTAATGCTTAACTCTACTTTATCACTAAAAACACTTTTATTTTGCAAAATAAAGAATTAGATGCAAGAAGGGTGAGATGGAAAGCTTCAATTTGGGTTGGATGTAATTTTGGAGTTAAAAAGAAAATGTCCCTATGAGTTTATTCATGGGAGCTTGTTTGTTGGCTAAGTGACTTTGACAGTCAATGCCCTTTCATCTTTAAGATGTCCAAGCCTTGGTTTTGCTTCTAGGATGGACCTTGTACAGTGAATAGATACGGATGGAGACGGGGACTTGGCTAATTCTTAGATCCATTTTGATGACATAGAATGAGTTTTAGGTTGGTCAATAATGGGAGCCCATGTTTATGATCACAAGTATA
>NW_003314282.1:255149-257000 GCF_000143415.4 Selaginella moellendorffii | reverse complement strand
GGATCACAAGTAAGTGCCTTTTCATTTTTTAAGGATCTCATACCAATGGACATTATAACCAGTCCTTCTATAGGTTGTAGTGCAACTTGACTATAGGTATAGCTAAATTCAAGGTTTAAGATTTCTAAACTCAAACCATCGTTTGGACATGTATATTCAAGGTTGTTGAATAGTGAATCAGGAAGAAACCCAACTTCCACGATTTCATGGCAGATGCTGTTGGTGCTAACTAGTTGGCTGTACGACAAGTATTTGGAGGTGATAAAAGTCAGCCATTATAAAGTAGAGATAAAAGTTGTGAGTTTCATTGGGCAAAGAGTGTTAACAAACATTGCCGATGCATCAATTCTAACTTCCATCACGAGTTTAAGCAACTTTGTCGGGACTGGATGGATGCACCAATTAAAGAGGAGCACGATGCAAAAGCAAATGAGATGTGCATATAGTGGCGTGAAGGAGACAAAATGCCAATTGAACACCTTCCACAAATGGAATGTTGGCTTGCATAGTGGGAAGTTTAAATGTTTTAGTGGGGCCATTATATTCTTCATATAAGTTTTCTCTCATTTTCTTTGCTTGTCACATTCAAATGTTGTATTTTTCCTAGGATCAACAACTTGATGACATTGCACTTACACTAACAATTAATCTCCCTAAGAGCAAACATTAGAGTTGGAGAGCTTTCGAAGAAGGGAAAGGAAAAATGTCCCTCTATGAAGTTATACTCTCCGACCTCACTAGATCTTTTGAGCAATTATCAAAAGCTTTGGCTGCACAAGAAGCAAGGTTTGCTGGTACAAGTCTAAACTTAGATAAGCTTCGAGAGTGAGTTGGTAAAAGGACAACACTAATAGCAGGGTCAATGTCTAAAATGGTGGAGGAAGTTGTTACTGGAACTCATATGGAATCAAATTATAAACCACTTGGGGATATAAGGATAACTTGTATGAAGTGTCAACAGACATTTGATGGGCTTAACATCACTCCTTTTAGCTCTCATTGTCCAGAGTTTAACTACCATCCTATTCCATGACACTGGAGAAGAACTAAGGAATATGGAGTGGAGGAAGTGCCAGTTGTTACACAAGTAAATCAAGTGCCAGAGGTTAAGAAGATTATTGCTCGTGAGCCAATTTCTCATATCAATTGGGCAATTCAAAGAGTCAGTACCAAGAGTAATGCACGTTGCTCTGGAATGATTGGGAGTCAAGGTCAGTGTCTTGCATTTGTGTGCTCAAGTTCAAGTTCTTCAACAGTACCATGTTTCTGGGGCTGTCGAGATTTAGGGGTAAAGGGCCACTAGTCAAGCTGGATTATTGTTCTAGGACTAATGTTACTCGTACAAATTGGATCCACAACTCAATTATCTCAAAGCTAGATTCTGTGCCAAAGGAGTGGTAAAAGAGATTGAAAGTCTAGAGAGAGATGTGTAAGGAACCAACTCACCAAGGTGTCGTAGGCTAAAGGATCCCCGAAAGCATGACCAAAATGACAAAGAGTTCATTGGATGGGACCGAGTCGAAAATCGAGTCCAAGACTGTCTCTAGGACCGAGTTCGAGATAGAGTCCGGAATCGAGTCTGAGGCCGAATCGGAGACCAAGTTCGAGACCGAGTTTGAGATAGAGTCCAAGATCCAAATCGGGTCCGAGACCAAGTCCGAGGTCGAGTCTGAAGTCGAGTCCGAGATCGGGTCCGAGATCGAGTCCGAGACCGAGTCCAAAGTCGGGTCCGAGATCGAGTCCGAGTACTAATACGGGTCAAGGGGTGAAAGCCCAAAGCGTGTGTCTCCTAGGGGGGGGGGGGGGGGGGGGGGGCTACAGGGGGTTCCCAAAGTTTAGTAAAAATTGTGA
>NW_003314282.1:40187-255049 GCF_000143415.4 Selaginella moellendorffii | reverse complement strand
ATCAACCCGGGGAGGGGGATTGGGAGAGACTTGGGAATCCGTGGATGGATGGATAATGCTTCGTTGCTCGTGTAGTGAATAGCTGAAACCAAGTAGGACCAAGTAGGAGCTAGTACCATAAGTGGGAACCTTGGCGAGGGAACTTAGCAAAAGCCAAGGCAATGTTGGACGGATAGATGAGGTAAGCTGGCAAATTGGAAAGGAAAAATTTGTGGCTTACAAGCTGGTTTCAAGCTGAAGACTTCCTCAAATATTACTATTAATTGTAGCGCATGTGATCATGGGATGAGATTTGAATATACTGTCACCGTGGATCCTTGGAACCTTGGGGGATAAATGGGGATAAAATAACCATTAAGGGCTCTCTTATTAAGCAATTGCCCCTTTTTCAGTTGGCTTAAGGGGAGAGAGATAGGGTGCGTTATATGTGGTATCAGAGCAAATGGCGTGGCTTGATTCTCATCGATTTTCATTGATTAGTGGCTACTTAAAAATATAATATACCCTTGAGCAAGGTATATTCCTACCCCTAAATTTGAAATCGTACATATCGAGCATCCATATGTATGTCTTTTCTCTTGTGTGGAGTATCCACATACAAAGGTATCCACCATGGGATTGAGGTACGGGTGAATGACTAGTTGCCTCACATGGAATAACTGACCTACACAATGGAAAGATTGATAGATTCAATGCGGAAATGGAAGTGTTGATTCCCCTTAGTTTAGTAGGGGTTATTAGTCAATAGTCAATGAGGACATTGACATCTTTAAAGGGGGGGGTAAGTATAGTGTATGTGATCATGGGATGAGATTTGGATATACTACCACTATGGATCCTTGGAACCTTAGGGGATAAATGGGGATAAAATAACCACTAAAGGCTCTTTCATTAAGTAATTGCCTCTTTTCCAATTGGATCCTTGGAACATTGGGGGATAAATGGGGATAAAATAACCACTAAGGGCTCTCTCATTAAGCAATTACCCCTTTTCCAATTGGCTTAAGGAGAAAGAGATAGGGTGCGTTACATTGATATTGCTATACCACCAATGTCAACACTAAACCGGCATACAACACTAATTAGAAATAGGAAGGTTTATAATATAAGTCTTCTATTTCAAAAGGTGCACAAAAGAAGATTAAGTTGGCAAAGGTGTTGAAGTGCACAATCACAAGGATAGATTACATCAGTGCCATAGCTAAAGAGTTTGTTGTTGTGACTGAGTTGTTAAAGGGTATGAACTACACTATCAGAATCTGTGAAAATCCATCTTATAGCTGTTCAGATTTTACATAGAAGAAGAACAAAGGAAAGGTATATTTATCCTACAAGCACATCTATTATATTTTTATCCAAGAACTAAACCAAGATTGACCATCCTAAGATTGACCATTTACATCCACTAGGCAAACCTTACAATTGTAGAGCTTAAGAAGTGTTTCTAGATTGCTTTTAGTGTTCGGATCTATATTTATATTTGTATTTTATTGGTCAAATTTACTTGGAAATATAGATTAAATCAAAATTTGAAAAATGAAAAGATGTTAGTTCAGGATGAATGAATGTTTTCCTTGTATTTGAGAAGTCATGAGCTCATGAGCTCAAAACCTACCCAGGCTCTTTAGGATGATCAAACTTAAAGAGACTTATAACATAAAGATATATGAATCTTAAAAGAAAATTTAGTAGTTTATTTAGAATTTAGATACCTTGACATATTGAAATATATCCTGCTCCTGATTATAAATAGCTAATAATTAATAGAAATTTAATTTTTGTTTTTTTCCTTTGATACCACATATAATGTTCTCCCCTTAAACCAATTGGAAAAGGGCCAATTATTTTATGAAAGAGCCCTTAATAGCTATTTTATCTCCATTTATCCCCCAAAGTTCCAAGGATCTATAATGATAGTATAAACAAATCTCACATGATCACATACACTGTAATTAAATTTGGTTTTGAATGAGTGCATTTTCTATAGTGAATCATGTGAAATATGTTTAGTTGATGCTATATATGAAGGGATTGACTTGTACTAATTTAAGTAATTCTTTTTATTAAGCTTCTCCATCTTTGATCACTTTCCTCTATGGTTTCAATAGGTATGCATTCTTCTATTTTTCCTCCTTTTGCTCATGATTTTTTCTTTATTTTTTTCAGCTTACTTGGACATCCTAAAATGCCTTATAAGAGAGAGCATCATTTTTCTCCTCTCTCAGGTGGCCTTTGGAATGAGTGTAATTTGTATGAAACTACAATTTTTAAATTTGAAGATATGCAATAGCCATTCTAAACAATTACATGGAGTGATCTTGACTGTATGTTAGCAGTAAATAGGTTGAAATAATGTGTTGCCTCTACATATTTTATGCACCCCAAACATTTCTTATATACTACTTCTATGCTATTTGATGTTTTTTAATTTATATAGGCATATTAGATTAGGACTAAGACAGGTGGTAGTGGCACTCTAGAAATTAGCTAGAATTGGAATTAGAATTCATAAGTAATTTAGAAATAAAATAAATTTTATATTAAGAGATTCAATCCTTGAAGCAGCCTATATGATTTTTAAAACTTTTTCCCCACCAAATATTGTTTGGTGCTACAGCTTCATATATTATAAAGCTACAGTCATCTTCAATGGTAAGATATGTAAGAAAAATGCATTTGTCACAGTATTTTGTAATAGACCATAACACTTGGTTTATTTCAGTATATATAACAAGATTTCCATCAGTTTGCAAAATAAGTTCACAATTACCTTCAAAAAATAAAATATTTTCAGATTGCCATAAACGATTTCTACCTGAAAAAAATACAAGCTGGCAATTTGATTTTAAGTATAATACATTTCTACCATTAGATGATACTATAAAGTTGCCTTTTAATAAACGGAAATCTTTAAAACCAGCATTTAAAGTGGTTAAACTTGTATCACAATCTTTTTCAGTGGGATAAATATATTTATAAGAAAATGGAAATAAATTTTGAGGACTCCACAAAAACTGGAGACTATACTCAATTATATGATTTGTTAATGTTATTTTACATTTATCTGCTCGTTGTGATAATAATATTGATTTATATTCATTTATTGTATATTTTAAACCATCTCTTATTCAGGTACCAAGTATTTGTTTTGTTGTTGATTTTCCAGATTTACAATTTTTTCCTAAGCGTTCAATCCTTACAAAAACTGCACCTTTGCTAACATCAACCATTCTTGCATCTTTATAATTTTCTGGATAGCTAACATTAAATTTTACTTTCTTTGTTAAATTAAAAAAACCACGATCAATTATAGTTTGAATATCTTGTTCACTAAGAGCTCCTTTTACTCCCCAATCTATATTTGTTCCACATGCTATATTTATGTAAAAATAGAAAAACACCAGATAATTCTTTAGAACCATTTCAAATTACTTCATGTAAACAAGTTTACACTCTACTAAGCATAATATTATTTTATCCATATTTTTAACTGGATGTTAATAAACTATTAAATAATAAAAATTTATAATTATAATTAAAAAAGTTATATGGAATTCCCAGATAGGATAAATTTACTTATATTAACTAGAAAAAATAAATATTCTATGTTTCTTAATGTGAATACACATGTTTAAATTTTATTTTATTTTACAATAGTTTGGTTTCTAAGCACAGTAATATATTTAAAATTAAAATTAAAATTAACATATAATATACGGGAGGTGGTGAAAAAAAGAAAAAGAGGGTCTCATGCCACGTCGGTAAGCGGAGAGAGTAATTTTCAGTAAAGTACAAAACTTTGATAAATATTACTTTAATAGCAAGCAAGCCTCCACTTCGCTCCACCCTGACGCCTCAAACAAGACGCCGCTGTGGCGGTAGCTCTTTGGATTGCCGGACTCGATGGAAGCCTGGATGTGAGCTGCGGCGATGGCGAGCGGGAAGAGCTGGAGGTTGTAGCGCAGCAGCATCTCTCTGAGCGCGGGGTTGTGTCCCATGACGATCCCCAAGTCGGCGTCCAGCAGCGCCAAGAGATCGTTGGTGCTGTCCCCCAAGAACACCGCTCTCTTGTTCTCGTCCGGGTACACGTTATACATCCTTCGCAGTGCGTGTAGGATGGCTTCCTTGTCGAATGCGTCCTGGACCACGCCTTGAAAGGTTCCATCGGAGGTTCCTTTCTCGTCGTAGACTAGATCGTTAGAGTGAACGAACAAGTGACCCTCTGGAATGACGAAGAGTGTTTTAGAAAGCTAAAACAAAAAAAGGGATACATACCCGGCAGGCTTGGAAGTCCTCCGATGATAAGATCGCGAGACCAGCTCGCGGAGATGCAGTGCATGGGAATGTTGATCTCGCTTAGCTGTTGGAGGAACTCCGAGCAGCGGTGGAGTAGGGGAATTCGTTTCACTTCTCGTCTTATTTGCTCGCGCCGAACTCCTTTCAAAACACCTCCTGCCATGACTTCCTGCTCCAGAATAAAAGTGAAACAAAACAGACTTTTGATAACAGTACCTTGTTTATTTTCTTCTCGAGGTCCCCGAGTTGCCTCAAGATGTTCCTGAGGTTGCTGCTCTCGTAGACGCACGAGACGTCGGGATTCGCGAACTGTTCCTGGCTGCCTTTGATGTATGATCTGAGTCCCAAGTCCATCCCAGGAACCAGGTGATACAAACCGCCTCGCTTCTCGGTCACGGGGGTCAGCTTCGCAGCGACGCTCTCAAACTCCCAGATCGACAAGCAGTTCTTGATACGATTGTCGTGCACCTTCATCAGGGACCAGTAGCGTTCCTGTGGATCTTCGCTAGTGGATGAGTTGTTTTTCGCCACTGAGACCAATATCTCTGATGTGTCTTTGACGGTGCAAGTGATATCGTAGTCCGTTGTAAAGAGAAGGTTGACGGGGTGCCACGGATTGGAGCTGCAAGTTGCCTCGTCCTTGTGTCGCGGATAAGCCGAGGAAAAAATTTGTATCTGGTGGCTCAACGCTTCCTTGAAAAGTTTCTCGAGTACACCTCCTTTTCCATCTTGCAAAAGCTTCGTTTCGAGATCTTTCTCCAGTAAAGACGCGCAAACCTGAGAGTTTATATGCTTGAAATGGGAGGAAAACAAAAAAAAGTGACGTTTACCTGGAAATCATGCTCGTTATACGCTGAAATCCAGCTGCTCTGGCCTGGAGCCATATATTTGGAGATAGTTCTTGCAAGAAACACTCGTGCGTGGAAAATTGCCATGAGAATCACGCTGGCTTTGACATCGCTGTCTGCTGCCAACTTCATCATAAAAATTTTCATTTCTTTTGCCGAATCTGTCACTGCGTCCTGAGAAAAACGAAGATAGCCAGATATCTAGAAAAGCTTTGCATCACTAAGTTGCCATACCTCATTCCCCTTGTAGATGCTGTGGGAGAGTTTCATAAGCAATGCCTTTGTAGGCTGGTGCTTTGAAAGCGATGAAGCAACGGACAAAACATAGCCTTCGTCTCGCAGAAAGCATGACAGCCTCGAATCAGAAAGTGTTCCAGCCATGGTGCTCAAATTGAATGGGTGGTAAAGAATTGCACAGATTTCCAGCTCGGCCGCCTCGAGAAAGTCTTGCACCCGAAAATTCTGGAGCACCACCATTTTGTTTGGAACCACTTGGCGGCTGCTTGCGCGACGTGAGCTTGTGTGCCTCAGCTACAAAGGAAAAGAATGGAAGAACGTTGGAGCGAAACAGAAAAGGGAGAAAAAAAGAAATTTTCTAAGCTTACGAGACAGAAGAACGATGCCTCAGGAGAAAATCGAGCACGACAGCGAACACGACCAGTGTTTGTCCCTAGTTTGCAAGAAGGCTGCAAGAGTAAGCATCAAGAATGAGAGATTATCGACAGAGAAATCTCAAAGACGCCGCACCTAGAGACGCCGCAAGATTTGAGGCCGATGAGACGCCGCTCCGGTGCGCGAGCTTGAGGCGAGCTGCGGGGCGATGAGAATCCATCAAGAAATACCAGGACTGGTGGCTCCGTTGACGAAGATCAAGAGAATCGGCAGGGAGCTGCCGGAGGCGCCGGATTGGCGAGCAACGATCGAAGAATCCCTGGGAAACGATGGAATACCTAAAAACGCACGAATGCTGGCCCTCCTTTCTTCTCCACTGGCACAAGAAAGACAAACAAAGGGTTCGTTGGCTTCACTGCCGTCCACGCCACTGATATAAAGGGATTAGCATATTCGCTCCCTGTTGGTGCGAATATCTCACCCTCCACTTCCCCGCGGCATCACTTTTTACAACCACGTAAAACCGAATCAATCTTTTATTATTTTATCTGGTGCGCAACCTTTGAACCATACAGCTATCATTTTCATCCATGCTTGATTGGTGTGAGAATTTTTTGATAGAAGGTCCTTCTATATTGTTAAACTATACAAGAAATGACAACCATGGACCATCAACTTTGACTTGAATTCATACGTTGTATAGAACTTGGATTTGAATTCGTTGTATTGTAAACTTGGTAGAACTTTTATTTAATTTCTATACTCTTAAACTATACAAAGATCTGATATTGTATAGTTTTCTTTGTTTACAAAGATCTGACTTTTATATAATGTTATATAAACTCTTTTTTCAGTAACACGTAATATTATAGTGGATTGCATCAAATTCCATGCTATAATACCAATGCTATAATACCAAAACTGTGATTGTGTCTATCATAATATTGGTATTTGCCACATATGAAGGTTTGATAATGAATATACCTGAAATATGCTAGGATGTTCTAGCATATTCGTCCTTGACACCTTTTCTGCCACTCTGAGAAACCCCACAAACTCCGAGTTTCCTTGCTCCATAGCAACTTTCAAAATCTGCTCATGGCCACTTTGGATGATCTTTTTTATTGCATGCGCAGCCATTTCTTTACTCCTATAACCACTTCCACAACTTGAAATCACCATTCTCGTAGCAAAAAGAAACCATCATTCAAAACACCTCCTGGCTATGTACATTCCCTTGCTTGGAGTAAGCACTCAGAGGTTCCATTCCATGAGCCCTAGACTCCAGCAAGTGACCTCTCAAGAGTGCTGACACATATTCCACCAATTGAGCTTTATCTAGCAAAAGCCTCATCAGGTCCATCCCTAGAATGCCAACTTGTGTAATAAATCATGGATGTGTGGCCTTGGAGGAATTCTTTGATCTGCTGAAGTATAAATTACAGAGCTATCACCTTGGTATGCATCATGCATCAGCCATTTTTCTTGCACAACTATATGCCATAACTACCTTTTTTGACACCGATGCAGCTTAGTTCCTTCTTGGATCAAAGTCCCAGCTTATCTTGTCAATGATGAACACCACGCTCAACTTGAAATCCAGCTGGTATTAAAGATCCGGCACTGATGTATATAAAATCTGCTAAAAATAAATAAATTTTGTTTTAGCAATTCAAATACACATAACTTGGGATATTATTAATTCTTTGCCAGCCCATCACATTCTGATTGCATACGTTGGACCATAGAACTTTGATTTGAATCTATCGTTATGCAAAACTTTCGACATAATATACACCATTGCCAGTCCACGTTTCTTTACTATGTAGTTCTTTTCTTCTACTTACTCTCTTCCTTGCCTCGCCTTACACGATCTCTCTCTCTCTCTCTCTCTCTCTCTCTCTTCTTTTCTTTTCTTACCTCCTGTGAAGACTTCCCGAGGTTGCGAGCTTTTAAGAGCTTTCAAGCTTTCGAGGTTGCGAGGTTTCGAGCTTTTCGAGCTTCTCCTTGTCCGATTAGCTTCCTCTCGACTCAAGCAGTAGCAGCGGCGGGAGCTCCTGTAAGAGTGTCGACCCTGTCAATCTTGTCCAGAGCTCTGATCCTCTCGAGTTCCAGCTCCAGCGGGCGGAGTGATCGCCTGGAAGTGAATGGAGTCGAAGTCTCGGGCTTAACCGTGCATGGTAGCGGAGAATGGCTGTGACTCTTGCTCAGTCTCGTGCTCAGAACCTTCGGCTTCTTCGTGAACTCCTGGCTCTTGCTTATGCCCGGTGTCAGCCTCCTCAGCACTGCTCCGGTTAGCATCTCTTGGTCCTCCTTGGACAGCTCGCGGGAGCTCGTTGCTGGCGGCGGCGATGGATTCAGCACAATCGTCTTCTTCACTGGCGAGCGGAAGGGAGACTTGTGCGGGGACCTGTTATGGCCGTTGAGGTTACTCTTGGCTCGGCTTATCAGGAGGTTCAGCCAAACCAGGAGGTCTAATATATACTTCTCGGTCACTTCTTGATCCGCGTGATGAAGTGTTTGGATCAAGCTGATTTCCTGGACGTATGGTTTCCGATCGATGGAAGATCTGTTGAGATTCTCATGGTTAGAGTGTTTCTAGGAAACAAATGTTTAAAGAAGTAGCGACTCACCCAGCACTAGCCCATTCTCCAACCCACCCGAATCCATGGTGCGCTCTGCACGTAGATAAACCAAAAGGATCAATCAAACAGTCCGGCTGCTGCTCTAGTTTTAAACATCTTTACTTTGTTGTGTTCGATGCGATTGGTACCATCCATACCAGTATTTTTTCCATTTCTTCTTTGATCTGGGACGCTGTGAGCTGCATGAAAACAAACAAACTTAATATACTCCACAAATGTTTACTAATAAGCAGCTTTTCTTGCCTCTTCTTTGTTTGAGTTAGCAGCCGCGTAGAGGGCACTTCTCAAGGACATTTTGATAGAAGGAGGAAGACCTTGATACAGATTATCGCGCGTGTTTGGAGGAATAGAACTTGGTCGGGAGACCTGTAGATAACGCAGGCGTAAATAGGATTCAGAACATTTGTAAGACCTACCAGAGTGTCGATTTGGTTTATTATATTAGCATAATGTAAGGCCAGGCCAAGAGCTCCCAATCTCGGAACGCTTGAAAGCTTCATCGATTGCTCTTCATCATACTCGCCTGCAATAGACCGAGAACATGAATCACGCCTAAAATGAGAAGTATGCACCTACCAAATGCATCAGCGATTTGTTGATGAAGAAAATACACTATATCTAGCAGTTTCTCCATTAGCTGACAGAAAATGAGGACAAATCTCAGACATGGAGCCTGAACGAAAACGATTTTAGTACCTCTTCCATGATTTTTGACCAGAGGGACTTTTTCTGCAATAGCTTTACGTGCTTTTGCTGGCATTTAAAATCACTTTTTAGCATTGCTAAGCTCTCCCCTGCAACGTGAGCCAGGAAAGGTTGGCAATAAATAGAATGGTTACAAGTGTACCTTTGTGAGGATTAGAAGACAACTCGTTTTCTTCGATCTTCCGCCGAACGTCGTTGTCGTATCTATCCAACGCATGGAGTTCATGGTATAGCTCCTGTCCACAGACAACAAACGTATCACGAGAATCTATACACGAAACCAAGAGACAAAACGTTTTTGTTTTTTCAACTTACTGCTGTGTTCTGTGCTAGAGTCATAAGCTCTTGCATTTCTTGCTCTGCGTGCTCCGGTGACTGCCTGGGAATTTGTACTTCCGTTCCCAGTCTACACAAGAAGAACTGGAGCATAGGCAAAATCCATATGAAAAGTAAAGCACCTGTTGATTAGACGATCGAGTTGATGCCACTCCGGTGCTCGGCAGTGGTTTCCAAAACGAACAACCTCACTAGCGAACACTTTGAGCTCATGCCTAAGATCACACCAGAGTGTCAAACAGAGAGAAGCTGAACTACGTCCATTGGACGTACCTTTTATCAGAGGCAGCAATTCGCCAGAGCTCATCGAGATCTTTAGACACGAGCCGCTGGACCCCTTCAGAGGGAAGAATTTCCTTCTTGAGCAGCTGGAGGCTTTCCTCTGACAAAGACTGCTTCAAACTATATCCTTTGACCACGGTGTTTGCAACCTCGAACGCTAGAATTCCAATCTTGTTCCCCTTGGGTGCCACTCCAGCAGCAAAGCCACTCCCAATCGTGGTTGTGATGCTGCTCCCAAACGTATCCAGCATCACCACCGCCTTGTCCAGGCCAGCTGTCCCAGCTCTCCCAAGGATCGACTTCGCATTCCGAGCCTTGTGAGAAAGTACTCTGGACAATTTGATCCGTTCGCTCTTGTCCTCCTCATCGTCCTTGGTATCATCCGTCTCTGGCGAGGAGCTAGCAACTTTGTCGACCGAGGTAGAGGGATCGGGAGCGGGAGCCTTCCCTGCCGCATAGATCCCATTCACTCCATTTGGTTGCTGCGAAGGCTTTGAGAGCTGCCGCTTAAAGTTTGGCCTGGTACCCTCTGATGAGCCACTGGAATCCTCGGGCACAGTCTTCGAGCACAAACCTCCCATTTTCCACGGCCGGATCCCCTCAACATGTGCATCTAGAACCGCTGAGCTCCCGATCTCCAAACCCTAACCTGGAATTCCTGGCCAGCGCCGCGAACTTGGACCGCGCAACCAATCGGAGTAGCTGCCGCTCCGATCGATTCGCTCCCGCTGCGCAAATCTCCTCCAGCGCCGGCCTAGCGATCGCGCCCGGCAGCCATACCTAAAAATGCTGCGCGTATTCATCCATTTTCCTCTCGTTTGGCTGCGCTTTTGCTTGAAGAGTGTGAGTGAATTTGTAAACTCTTCCTCTCTGTCAATGCATGGTTATAAATTATTTGTTTTGACCGGGCAGCCCGTCAGCCCGTCAAAGCCGTCGCCTGCACGTTGGTCCTCGCTTCGATTCCCACCAGTCTCACCCACTAATCATGCTTAGTTTAAACTTGCTTATTTCAAATGAGTGTGCTTTCCTTAATAAATTACAATTAGCAGAAATACAATAGCCTCGTTACACCCTCAGTTCCAAATGTGAGAACGTAACGAGCCTCGATTTCCTTTGCAAAATGGAAAAAAATCCTCTTTTTCTTTGATTTTTCTTGTGTGGGAGACGCTAAGCACCGCCATGGCGCTGCTTCTGGCGTTGTATAGCGCTGGCCTTGTTCTCCAAAGCAGCACGCCGGACTAGCTGCAAGTATCTCATTGTTTCCCTTCAGATTTCAAGGAAGCGAAAGAACTTACTTGTCTTTGGTACTTCCTCCTCAGCTTGATAGCCGTTCTGATACAACTCCGCACTTTGATCTTCATCTGGATCTCGTTGAAGGCCTGCAAATCAAAGCTGAGGTTTTGCACAATCTGGGATAGATGAAAACACTGCACCTTAATAGCGTCGTCCATGGAATGCACGTCTTTCATAAACCTGGTCCGGTTGAGCACGAGGATGGCGGCCACAACGAAGACGGAGAGTTCATCGTCGCCTGTCTTGCCAAGCAGAGAACTCACGGTCCGTATCTTGTGTCGGGAGTGACGAGGCCAGAAGTTTCCAGCTCTCAATCCACAGAGCGGGCTTCTGGATAGATATCCAACGCGATCGTTGTCCTCCAGCGGCGAGGTGTCTAGTGACTGGTCCTGGAAAGTGTAAAGCGGTGACATTGCTTTGCTATCGTCTTCCGGTAGCGTTTCATCCACTGGTGTTGGATCTTTCACGATAAGGAGCTCCGGGCAATGGTATTCCAGTGCCCAGGAAATTCCATTATCGAAGTCCGCAGCCCACATCATCTGGAAAATATATGTGCTGCGATGAGACAAAAGAAAAATAATCTAAGCTTGCGTACCTCCCACATGCACAGAGCTTCGCCAAATGAGAGCTCACGACGGAAGAGGACCAGCAGCATTCGAAAGGCGAAAAGGAAGCTATCGGCACCGATGTGGACAAAGTGCTTGAAAACGTAGACGTCTGTGAGCTCCAAAATTGTGGTCAGAGCTTGCAACTGGCGCATGACACCAATCGGACCATCCATCTGAAAGTTCTGACGCTGTAAAGGAAAGCTACTCAATGGTCAGTGTGCAAAAAAGACAGAGGAGACAGGGAATTTACTTACCACCCGCCTGAGGAGGCTCTCAAAACACCAAAACGCATCAGCATCATCTTCGTAAATCAGAATAAATGGCGACAGCAAATCACTCATGCCTGGCAAAAGAAACGAAAGATTTCAGTCTACGCACTTCAAGTTGATAACTTGCCTTGGCAATAGCCCGTTGCAGGATCAACCCATGCATAGACTGCTAAGATATCCGACATCCGTGCCATGTTTTTGGAGTCTTCATAGAACTTGAGGTGTCTGTCAGTCCTGACCACATCCACAACTGCAAATAAAAGCATGAGTCAGAGATCAAAGGTAACATAGAGGCATTTTTCTCACCTATTCTATGCAATGTCCAAAGCCAATCGGCTACTTTCTCGTCCCTGAACGCCCCCCCTCCGCTCGGCACCTTTAAGTCTTCCTGTTTTTCTGGAGATCTCGTTGTATCACCTTCTTCTCTTTTCACCTCATTTGTAACTTCTGGCTGCTCGTTCGCACTTTCCGGGGTCTCGTTCTCGTTCAATATAGTCACAATTGAGTTATCATCGTCATCGTTTAGAGTATGTAGTTGTAAGTCTTTGTTTTCGGCTTTGTCAGTCGCGCCTGAAGTCCTGTCCTTCGTTGAACTGGTAGTACTATCCATCACATATGTTGGAAACAATGTTCTCACGGGCAAACGCAGGTAATCAGGCAGTTGGCTGCCGTCGTCGTTAGAAAATGAGTTATCGACTTCTCCTTCACTCGGTCCCGAGTCTGTTCCTTCATCGCTCGGACTGCCAGCTTCGGATGACTTCTTCGGCGCCAAGTCCTCCTGTATGAGGAGATCTCCTTCCTCAAAGCTCTCTCTCGAGTCCTCAAAATTTTCAAGATCCTGTGCAGCCTGGAAGCGCTCCTCCGACCAGGAAGCAATCTTCTCTTTGAAAGACGTTGCCACCTCATTTAAAGTGGTGTGTTCTTCTCGAGTGGTGCTTTTGGACGTCACTCGGACGTCCATAATTTTAGTGCCGACCGTATACGCCAGTGTGCCTGATCCAATACTTCCATGCATCAGATGGCATTGCTCGATGAGCTCTTGATAACGAATCCTACACAAACAGAATTTCCCGTGAAACAAGCAAAAAAAAAACAAACAAGCCGAGACCTTCGTGCGTGACGAAGCTGTTGCCGATACTCGGCAGTCGTGCCGAGCGAGTAGCAGCCAAGCAAAAACTCCCATACCTCCGCTCTGATCGAGTGATCAACACCCTGACACCATAAACAAAGGCCCTGGCCATTCATTAAAAAACTTCCAGATCCAAAACAAAACGAATGCTTTGAAACTCACCCCCGAGACGATGGCTTTCAAAATCTTGTGAAAGCCCACAGCTCTTCCTTCCTTGTCAAAGGCAGCTCTCCATTTCTCCGGCTTCAAGCGCTTCGAGGTCTGGATTACAATCCCAACAGAGCGTTAGAAAGCGCATTCCATAGGCTAGACTAGTACTAGGTAGCTAGAAATCTCATGAAAAAACAAAAAGAGCTCTTTTCTCTTACCTTTGCGGACTCGATGAAAGATGGAGCTTGTGCTGCTGGCTGAGGCTGAGCGATGCCGCTACTGTTGCTGGTGTTGTGCCCTCCTCCCACGGTCGAAGCCGCCTTGAGGAACATCCTTGGTCCCACGGCTGGGCCACACATCCAGCGTGATTCATCCCAGTCTCTCGACATGTCATACTGCTCGCTAGCGTTCGATCGAAATATTTCTTCCTCTTCTCGCGAAATCTACTCAATGCAGCCCAATCGATGGCGCCACTGCCTGGATTTCTAGCTCCCTAGGAATCAGCGCTTCACTGTACCTTCCTCCTCCTCCGCATCGACACGGCACTCGCATCGCGACGCCGAGGCGGCTGAGAATCGCTGCCGATCTGCGCAGCGCCGGGCCAGATCTCGAGCCGGAGCGCTCGAACTGGCAGACCCGATCTCATCCCCGAAATATTTTCTAAAACCCTAAAGTTAGTGAGGCTCGAGCGTTTGTGATCGGGATTACACTACTCTTCCCCGACGCCATAGCCAGACTTTTACCAGTGACACAGACCACGCTCTTTTACCACGGGTTAAAAATTTTGCCCCCTTTGGTTTTATCGATGGCTCACGTAGCCCTAATCTTATTTCTAGGCCTTGGCGAGGGCGAGAGCTCCGGCGGCTTCGATTGGATCATTGCGAGGGCACGAGATCGCCCCGGATTTCATGACATTTCCATGATTTTCTCGTGTTCTAGGAGATGGCTGCTTCAGGTATGGTGGAATCGCCTCGAATTTCACCGATTCTCTCCTTGCAGGCCGACCGGCGCCTGCCAAGCCTTGGGAGCGCCCTGGATCTCAAGGCAATTCAAGCCCTTCTCCATTTGCCCCTTCCTCGCCGACTACGAGCACGGCGGCAGCAATTGCTAGCTCTGGCACCGCCGCCACAACGATCGACAAGCAAAATCTCGCCCAGCAGCCTTCCACCGCCGTTGGGGCCGCTGTGCCTTTGAGACCCTGGGAACGCAACCAAGGTAAGTTTGTTTGATTCTTTCTTTCTTCCAGTACAGCGTACTTCCATCCTTACATCCTCGCCAATTGTGTGTGTTCTTGCATTCCAGGAGGCTATGGGAGCTATGGAACGATGAGCACGTACAACAGACCATACAACTCGGTCGGTGGCTACGGTGGTGGTGCTTACAATGGTGGTGGCTATGGATACAATGGTTCTGCATATGGAAGCAGCTACTTTGGAGGAGGATATGGCAGCAACTATGGTGGCAGCCCGTTTGGAGGAGGAGGGATGTACAATAGAATTGGTGGTGGCTATGGTGGATTTGGAATGCCGATGGGAGGAGGGCCTTTAGGCGGCTATGGAGGCTATGGTGCTGGGAATCCCATGGCTCCCAATCCTGACGATCCGTATGGTGGTCCTCCTCGCGCTCCCAGTTTCTGGCAGTCCATGCTTTCCGTGGTGAGTGGCGACTTCTTCTCGTTTTGTTTTGTTTTTTTTTTTTGCTACGCGTGTGATGAAAGTCTGTTTTTCTCTTCTGCGCAGCTGCATGGTGTCATGACTTTCTTTGGACGGCTGGCAATTCTGATTGACGAGAACACTCAGGCTTTCCATTTTTTCATCACGGCGCTTCTTCAAGTACGTACAGGAACGAGTGTGAAGAGTTTGCTCATGTGTGACTTCCGTCTTACGCAGCTGTGTGATCGGGCTGGGATTCTTTACGGGGAGCTCGCACGATTCGTGTTGCGCCTGTTGGGCTTCAGGCCGAGATCGCCGAAGGCTCGCTCTGTGGCAGGAACAAGAGCCTTGGCCGGAGCTGAGGCAAAGCAAGGTGGTGGTGATGGTGCTGTCGTCGCTTCTCTTCCAAAGGAGGGATCTTGGGACAATGTGTGGTCTAACAAGGAATCCCAGTAAGTGTCGATCGATTCGTAGCCGCTGTAGATATATTATTTGCACTAGTCTGGATGTCTTGGTGAGTATCGTTTTGTGTGATATTAGAGGCCTGGGGGAAAATAAATTTCTTTCATGATCTTTGTTCTAGAGGTTCTAGCTAGGATCTCTGGTTCTTCTACGTGATCGTGACCACAGGTTCTTTTATGCGCGATAACTTGCGAGGTGATGATACGAGGTGACTTTTCTTTTTCTTTTGTATGGTTTCCTTGGACGTTCTAACCATCCAATCAATCCAGGCGGTGTTCTTCGTGGTGCTGTTGCTGCTGCTGCAAGCTGACAAGCTTTGCATAGGCGCCTCCGATCTTCCGGACCAATTCACTGTGGCTGCCTTGCTCGATGATCTGCCCGTCCTGGAGGAGCGCGATCACGTTTGCGTTCTGGATGGTGGACAATCTGTGAGCGACGACTAGGCAGCTCCGACCTTTCATCACCCTGTCCAAGGCCTGCTGGACCACCTTCTCGGACTGCGCATCCAGCGCACTGGTAGCTTCGTCGAGCAGCAAGATGGCCGGGTTCTTTATCACAGCTCTGGCGATGGCGATCCTTTGCTTCTGGCCACCCGAGAGCTGGACGCCTCTCTCCCCGGCCACAGTCTGGTAGCCATTCGGAAGAGAGCTGATAAAGCTGTGAGCATTGGCTGCCTTGGCCGCCTCCACCACCTCCGACTCCGTCGCCTCAGGCTTGCCATACCGGATGTTTTCGAAGATGGTGGTGTCGAAGAGCGCGGGCTCCTGCTGGACGAGCCCGATGTGCTGCCTCAGCGATCGGAGCTTGAGCTTGCTGACGTCCTTTCCATCGACGAGCACCGCCCCGGAGGATGGATCGTAGAACCGGCTGATGAGGCCGATGACCGAGCTCTTCCCCGAGCCGCTGGGACCGACTAGAGCCAGGCTCTTGCCGGCTCGGACTCTCAGGCTCAGGTCCCGGAAGATGGTCACGTCCGGCCTGGTTGGATAGCTGAAGCAGACTCTCCGGAGCTCGACGTCGCCCCGGACGTGGCTGATCTCCTTGGCCTCGCCATCATCGGGATCTATCTCGGTCTGGTAGTCGATGAGCTCCATGACCGAGCCGACCGCTTGCGAGCCTCGGAGGATATCGGGTGCTAGAGATAGCGTCTCCGCGACTCCAAAGGCGGTGAAGATGAGGAGAACGAAGCTCTTGAGCACGGGTCCAAAGGTGGTGTCACCCTGCTTGATGAGATTGGAGGCGTACCAGAGGGCCAAGCCGTAGGAGCTGAAGAGGCAGCACTGGGAGACGCCGTAGCCGATGCCGGTGATCTGTCCACGGGTGAAAGCGTTGCTCTTGGGGCCTTGGAGCTCGCGGTTGAAGAGATCCATCACTCGTTTCTCGGCGCAAAACGCTGCGACTGTCCGGATGTTCCCGACGGCTTCTCCCGCCACCATTGTTGCTCGGTGGTAAGCTTTGCTGAGATTAACTCCGAAGCCTTTCAGGAAGAGGTGCTGGAAAGAAAGTTTACGAAGTCGATCAGCTAGCGAGAACGAAGAGCAACGAAGAACAACAAAGAACAACGAGCTCTTTCCTACCTCGGTGATGTGAGCTCCGATCATGAGAGGGAAGAGGGCGATGATAACCAGCGTCAGCTTCCACTGCAGCACGAACGCCATGACGAAGCCGGTGACTATCAAGGCGAGATTTTGCGTGAGAGTGCACAGGCGATCCCCAACGGCGGCACGAAGCATGGTGGCGTCCGACGAGAGACGAGAGGCCAGCAAGCTGCTGTTGTTCTCTTCTCGATCGAACCAGCCGATCTCGTTCCGCAAGATATCTGCGTCAAGAACTTTGTTAACAACTCTGGAAACTTTGGCAGGAAGAACTTACTCGAGAACATCATCTTCCGGACTCGCATCGTCAGCCTCTCGCCCATGACGCCGAAGAAGTAGTGCTCCAGGACGTAGATTCCAACAGTGACGACAGTGGCGATGGCAAAGATGGTGGAGATCTTCTCGACTTCTCGCTTCTGGTGGCTTTGGTCGGGGCTGTAGAAGGTGACCAAGGCCTGCGTGATCCCGTAGGCGAAGAAGGGGGTCTCGGCTCCGGCAAGAATAGCTCCCAGTGCTCCAGCCAGCGCGAAAGGCCACTCCGGGGCATTGAGCTTGAGCAGTCGAAAGTACGAGGCCTTTGGAAACTGGTGCTGCTGGTGGTACTCCTCGAGCTCGGCGTTGCTGTGAGCGTCGGCCTCGGAGCGTACGCTCACCCGGAAGCTGAAAGTTCGCTGCGACAGTGACAAAGAACTCCCGCGAGAGTGCCTGGTGGAAGAAGAAAAATCGAAGTTTGCGAAGGGGATCGAGCGAAGCAAGCGTACCTGGCGGAGTGCTTGGAAGCAGTGTCACTCTCCTTGGCCACCGCCGCCGCCGCCGCCTGGAGCTTGACGAGAGCAGCGTAGAACTCGGCCTTGGCGAGGAGCTCGTCGTGCGTTCCAGACTCCACCACCTTCCCTTGATGGACAACCGCGATGGTATCGGCGTTCCGGATGGTGGAGAGCCTGTGCGCCACCACCACCGTCGTCCTCCCCACCATGAGCCGCTCGAGAGCCTCCTGGACGGCACTCTCGGAGCTCGCGTCCAAGGCGCTGGTGGCCTCGTCCAGCAGGAGAATGGCCGGATCTTTCACCATAGCTCGAGCGATGGCGATGCGTTGCTTCTGTCCGCCCGAGAGCTGGATGCCTTTCTCGCCAACTTGGGTGTCGTAGCCGCTGGGGAGCTGCTTGACGAAGGTGTGAGCGTCCGAGGTTCTGGCAGCCGCCTCGATCTCGCCATCGCTTGCGTCCTCCTTTCCAAACAGGATGTTCTCTCGGATGCTCGTCGCGAAGAGCGCCGGTTCTTGGCTCACCAGCCCGATCCGGCCCCTCAGCCACTTGAGCTGGAGTTCTTGGATTGGAATTCCATCCAGGAGCACTCTTCCTGGCGACCAACAAGATCAAAAACAGAATTTATCGTCAGGACGATCGAGAAGTTCTTTCTTCTCTTCGTACCTGACTGGGGATCATAGAAACGCTCGATGAGGGAGATGATGGTGCTCTTGCCGGATCCACTGCTTCCAACGACAGCCACAGTCTTTCCCGCGGGGATGGAGAGGCTGAGATCCTGGAAGATGACGACGTCCGGCCGGGATGGATAGCTAAAGCATACTTTGTCAAACTCTATGTTTCCATGGACGTTGTCGAGCTTCTTCCCTTCGAGAGCCTGGAGATTTATGGATGGTTTTCGGTTGATCATCTCCAGTATGGTGTATCCCGCGGCTCGGCCTTTGCCGAAGGCTGCGAGATTTGGAGCAGCGTTTCCAAGAGATCTGGAAGAAAAGAAATGAGAGAACTCGAGGTGGATGGATGGAACTTACAGTCCGGCGATGACGACGTTGAGAATGGTGGTGAAAGCTTCGCCACCATTGGTGGTTCCATTGCGAACTAAAACGCCGGCGTACCATAGGAGCAGCGACCACGCACCGATTGTCAAGCCATACGTTGCTCCGATTCCCATTCCTTTGGCGAGGCCACTCTTCTTTCCAATCTCCAGCGTCGTTTCCAGCGCTCGAGCGTAAGAATCCACGGCTTGCTCCTCCTGGACGAACGAGTAGACCGTTCTTACTTGGGAAATGCTCTACAAGATCAAAGGTTCAGCTTTCCAAGTTTCCAAAGGAGGAACAAGCTTGATCACCTGTTCAGCAACGTTTCCAGCTTTCGCGTAGGCCTTTTGGTTCTTTGTGGTGAGCCCGATCATGGTGTGAGCGTACAATCCACCGGCGAGAGCAATCCCGGGAACAACAGCGAGGGTGACGAGCGTAAGTTGCCACACGGACGAGAAGCCGACCGCGAAGCCAGCCACAAATCTGGCCATGTAGTGGAGATAGTTTCCAGCCTATGGAGGATCAAACGAGAAGAACTTTAGCGTGATCAAGAGAGCTGTTCCAAAGTTCTCGGAAGAACAACGATCGAAGTTTACTCTACCTTTGCACCGATTGCTTCTTGGACAAGGGCGGTGTCGCTGGAGATCCCATTGACGATCTCGCCGGTGGTCGTGTCCGTGTCGAAGAATCCCACGTCCTGGCTGAGCATCGCTTTGAGATAAGCCACTCTCATTCGTGCCGATTGTCTCTCGCCCGTGTAAGTCCAGCACGCCACCTCTGGATCCACACAAGATAATTTAGAGCTTTCACTCGAAAGGTGGAATTTTGAGCAATCACAATCAAGATCGCCATCAACCTCTCCAGGAAAAATCTATTTTTTGGTGTTTCTCTGGAAGTTTTTGTGGAAACTTACCAAGCCACGCTGCGACCAAGATCGCGAGTCCAAGGTAGACAAAATATAAAGCATACTGCCACGAGCAAACACACAATTAGCGGCAAGAAAAACAAAAAAACTAAAGGTAGGACAGAGAAAAGAGAGAAGAACTTTCGATTCTATGGCCTTAGCAGTTAGCTCGAAAGAAGCTCTCGAAACACTCGATAGAAAACTCGCTTGGAAGAAGTAGTCTATCAATTAAGAATGGAGATTGGATCGATCTCAAAGAATGGGAAAGAAAGAGAGGAAGAAGAACGTACCTTGGAGACGCCATGGCCGAGCTTGGTCGGGTTATCATAGTTTGCGCCAAACTCATCGATGAGCTTCCCAAAGAAGATGAAGAACACTGGAATCGCCGCTCCATGGGCGCACGCCCCGATTGCGCCCACGAAGATCAGCCCCCAATCCATGGCATCCGCGAAGGAGTAGAGCTTGTAGTACGGAACGCTGCGATCTTCTTCTTCTTCTTCTTCTTCTTCCCCCTTCTTCCTCCTCTTTTTCTTCGTGCTGCTCAAGTGGCTCTCTCCATCTTCTCCATTTGTGGCAGTGCTCTCCTTCTTGGCGTCGTCGAGATCTTCGATGGTTTCCAGCCCCTGCCGTTGCTCCGTGATGTGATCTACGCCCTCTTCTTCCATGATTGCGAGAGATTTCAAATGCTGCCCGAGAGAGATGGATTGATTGATCGGCCGAGCAGGCAAAGTACACGCCCCTGACACCTCTCTCCCTCTCGCGATCGATCCGGCGAAAAAGCTGCTACCCTTGGACGATTCTAGCCGAATCCTTCATTTGGGCAGCTCCAAAACGCCCGATTGCTCGCTGGGCAGAGCCGAGATCGCGCGATTGTCACCAGCATCTGGATCCCGCCCGGAATTTACTCGCCATTGGCAGAGCAGGGGAGGGAAGAGAGGAAGGAAAAGAGGGGTGAAAGCTTTGGGCGTTTGTCGCTCTCTCTCTCTCTCTCTCTCTCTCTCTCTCTCGTGGGCCGCTAGGCTAGGCGCTAGGCAAAGCCGCGCAAACCTTTGAGGTGGCAGTGATGGAATCCACGGAGGAAAAAGAGGGGATTTGATGAAGAAACCGGAAAAGAACAGCCCAGGAACAAAGAGGGCGCGATCGATGCTGTGATTTTGTTTAAAATGTATAGGCCGAAAGGGGGTCAGTTGGTGTTCTCCAGCCAGAGTTTGGTAAGCGCACAGAAATAAATCCATCGCCTTTCACCCAATCGCCATCCATTAAATGCTCTCGGCCAAGAACCCTAATTCTCTAATCCCCCCTGCTTTGCTTTGGAGGGAAAGAAATTCGGTGGATCGGAGTGCGATCGGAGCTGGAATCCGTTACATGGGCTTCTCGATCGGCTTCCAAGGAAAGAGAAAAGCGAGGCCAATGTTGAAAATCAGGGACGCACTAGCTGCTAGCAAACAAAACGTTCCTCTTTTCCGAGAGAAGGGCATCTTTTTTCCTCTTTCTCGTTCCATCCAGTACAATCCACAGCGATTGATCGCGGCAACACCGCGGCCCACGCCAATCGTCCACTTCCACTCGGGCGCATCGATCGAGCGAGAGCCCTAAACGCTGGCAGAGGGAGAATGTACACGACATGTCACTCGGAATTAATGCCGGGAACGAGACATTCAATCTGGGCTGTCCGATCGGTGCGAATCTGGACCGTTAGATCCAGCCATGGTGTTTTTTGTTAACTATGTTTTCATGTCAACGCGAAATCGAGGCAGACCGGCCAACAACTATTTTTGCCGTTCCTCGTGAGCTTTTTTTTGCGCTCGATTCATTGCTGCTGCTACTGCTGCTGCTACTGCGCAGATTTCTAGGTGAGAATCGCAGCTGCTACACATTAAAAAGTTAAGAACACGGAGAAGAAAAATCGAGAGAGCAAACAAAGACAAGAGGAAGACTGGAGCTCGCTAATCCTTACTTCTTCTTAGTGTTGTTCTAGTGATCGAAGTATCACCGCTGCTACACGATCATCGAATTGCATGGTACCTCGAGAAGGCGATCCGGAGCGAGGTAGCTTTGAGTTTGGACCTGTGCTTGGAGGCGAGAGCCTCGGTCGCCTGCTCGATCGTGTCGAATTCTACCAGAGCTTGCCTCCTGTTGGTGGACTCGAAGAGCTTCACCCTCTGGATGACGCCGTGGGGTGCCAGGAAGTTTAAGAGGTCGCCTTCCTCCACCTCGTCGCTCACGTTGGAGATGTGGAGGATCTTCGAGGGCGGGCAGCAGTTCTTGACGTACTCGCTGTTGAATCTGTTGTAGGGGTCCATTGTGAAGTCGCGAGTACGAGGGTGTCTGATGGTGTTGTGCTTCGAGAAGGAGATCTCCATCGCGCTTCCAAGCAGCGGTGCTCCCTGTAGTTTAAACTCCCAGTCAGAGAGACAGAAAAGCAAGTAACAAGGTTTACCTTTAGAAAGTTCAAAGCAAGCTCTGCTTGGACCCCGTCTGCCAGCTGAACCAAGGCTTGCTTCGCATTTTCAAACATCTTAATCCGCAGCACTCTTCCATATCCAGAGAAGAGGTTGAAGAGTTTCTCTTCGTCTGTTCTCTGCGAGAAAAAGACACTCTTGTACAGCCATACCGTATAAAAAAAACACACAAGTACCTCGTGTAGATTTGAAACAAGGAGAGTACACTTGTCATTACTTCCAGTGACCCCAAATGGAAGAACTCCCGACAACGGGACCGAGCCTGAAATTTCGAAAGGAAAAAACAAGAGGAAGTTGAAGACTTCGTTTAACCCCACCAAAACCACCTTGCTTCATCGTAGAAAACGCAGTGCCGGCACCCAAGATCGAAGCCTGCGGAGAGGTTTTGCTCTGTGAATCCCCTGGCAAAGAATTATTTGTGTAGTCCCTGTTCATTTTAACCGGTTCCTTATAATTTCCAAGAAAGCGAAATGCAAAACTCAGAAACTTGCCTGGTAAGCTCATTGTTGGCTATGACTCTAACATTTTGATTACTGCTCAACAAACGCAAACGATAAGGATCAAACCAGACATGAAAGACAAGACAAATAACTTACATCGAGAACTTAATATCCAATTTGCAGCAGCCATCGAAGATCTGGCGTCCCTGGAGGGCTGACTTGGCCGCTGCAGCAGCTTCATCGGAATCGAAGACAATAAATGCCTGAACAGCTGCTACCGAAGAGGCTTGTTAAATAGCTATGCCATTGGTAAAAGATACTGACCAGCCTTGTGGAAGATGACAATCTTCTCGATATTGCCATGAGGGCTGAAAACTTGGTGGAGTATATCTACGTTCATTTGATAGAGCGGATTATGAATGATGGCAAGAAGCACCCGAGAAGCCTCCACCTAGAAAACGAACAAGCATAAGCGCAAGGAACGTATGGCTGACGAAGACACACAGACTTTGGGGTTTTCGGGTTCGCTCAGCTTCTGGCGCGAGGAATACTCGACCTGGACTTCCTTCCCCCTGCAACACATTTGAAAATGACAACAAACAGAATGTGAACTTGCGGTACCTCAGGAGCGCCTGGTCCTCAGAGAAGTGCTTGATAACACTCCTTGCTTCCTCTACGTCTCCCATTTCCAGAAGTGCCTACGACAGCAAGACGATTTAGAAAGAACTGAGAAATAACGAAAACGCATACATCTTTCCCTGATCTCATCACAATGAACTTGTTTATCGATCCAAATGGTTTCACAAGATCTGTGAGCTCCTCCTGCAAGAAATTCCACACTAAGAAAACCCCACATTTTCGCAAGCGCACACACCTGAGTGATCTCGTCCGCTTGTGTTCGGAAAAAAAGAACCTTTGACGGAGCCTACATAAAAACAGGTGTAGTTAGAACTTATAGAATCCATCTATGGAGACCAAACCGATGATTGTGCCAAGGTCGTCGTGGCGAAGCAGCGTCCCTGGAAGAGTCCATCGCTCTGCGAGCCAAATGTGGTAGAGGAGAGAAAGCGGCTGCTGGTCAGGAGGTGCCTGGCGCTCCTCGCAACCCCCGCGAAGCGCATTCTCCCCCTTTCTAGCTAAGAACCCTTCGGAGAAGCGAGCCCTAAGATATAGCTAAACCCTAAACCATAAACCCTGTAAGGAATATGTGGATCCAACGGCTGGCCCCGCTGGTTCGTCCGATCTTTTCGCGAAGAACCCTAGCTCGCTGTAAGGATCCCCGAGAGCATCATGTATGGCGCCGGATTCGCCAAATCCATCTCCGAAGCGTTGTGAGCAGCTTGAGATCCGAGCTTGGCATTGGAATGTAGGCTACACGCCGTGAGCAGCGATGTCCACGCCTCGGCCCCGGCAGGAAATGGCATGCTGCCGATCGCGTCCAGCGCCTCCTGGAGCCATCCGGATCTCCCAAGAATGTCAACGATGCAGTGGTAGTGCTCGCTGCCAGGGATTATCCCGTGATCCGGCCACATCGATGCGAAGTACTCGCAGCTCTGGATCACCATCCCGGCGTGGCTGCAAGTTGAGAGGAGCCCGATGAATGTGATCCCGTTTGGAGCGACGCCGTCCAAGATCATCGATCGCAGGAGATTTCTTGCGGTGCCGTGATGTCCCGCCTGGGAATACGCCGCAAGGAGGGCGTTCCACGAGACAACATCGCCGATTCCAGAGATCTTGTCGAAGATTACGTGAGCATCGGCCAGAGATCCACACTTGCCATACATGCTGATGAGCGCATTCGCCACTGGAAGCTCCGATCCAGCGCCACACCCGCGGAAGCTCTCGTGGATCGTCCTGCAGCGATCCAGAGATCCAACACTGCTGGCCGCATCGGCGATGGTGACGAGCGTGATCGCGTCAGGCGGGACGCCTTCAAGATCCATCCGCTGGAAGAGCCTGATTGATTCCTCGCCCTGGCCGTCCTCGACGAGACCCTGGATCATCGTGTTCCAAGAAATGACGTTCCTGTGAGGCATCTCCAAGAACAAAGCCCTAGAATCTTCCATTTGCCTGTGCAAGGCATATGCCGCGAGCATGGCATTCCAAGCTATCGCATCCCTCTCCGGCATCTCTTCGAAAATCTCCCGCGCGTTTTCAAATTTTCCCGCCTCGCCGAGGAGCTTGATCATGGCCGTCCAAGTGACCACATCGCGCTCGCCCATTTTAGAGTAGAGCTCCGCGCCCTCGTCTATGGCGCTCTCGATTGCTAGGGCGAGTATCATCGAGTTCCAGGAGATCACATTCCAGTGAGGCATCGCTCTGAATATCCTCCTCGATTCTTCCAGATTCTCGGCCTGGGTGTAGACGGAGATCATCGTGTTCCAGGACACCACGTCTCGATCGCGATCTGGCATTCGATCAAACACAGCTCTGGCGCTGAAGGAATCCCGCCGCTCGCCGCAAGCTGCAATCAGCGCGTTCCAGGCCACGGTCATCGTCCAATCCAGGCGATCCAGGGTCGTCTCCAGCATCTGCCGCGCTTGATCGATCCTCCCGGCCATGGCATAGGCTTGGACCATGGCGTTCATCGCTACTGCGTCCCGGTGAGGCATTCTTTCGAATAATCTCTCGGCTTCTTCTAGATCATCGTTCTGTGCGTAGGCGAAGATCATCGTGTTCCAAGAAATCTCGTTCCGTTGCTTCATCGCGTCAAAGATCTTCCTAGCCTCGGCAATATGCCGGTTCTGGGAATAAGCGTTAATCATCGTGTTCCAGGATACAAGATCTCGCTGCTCCATCCTATCAAAGATCTCTCGCGCCTCCGAAATCTTCCCTTCTCCAGCATACGCAGCCATCATCGTGTTCCAGGTAAAGAGATCCTTCTTCTTTGTTCTATCAAACAGTGCCTTGGCTTTTTCCAGGTCCCCATCTTGGGCATATGCTGCGATCATGGCATTCCATGAGACAACATCCTTGGAGGGCATCTCGTCAAAGAGATCTCTCGCTCGATCGATCTGCCCGTTGCGAGCGTATGCCGCGACAATGATGTTCCAGGAGTACGTGTTGGGATGATCCAGGCGATCGAAAGCCGCTTGCGCCTTGTCCAATTGCCCGCACTTGCCATACATCTCGATGAGGAGATTTCCCAGGTATCTGTCATTCGCAAATTCACTCGAGGAGATTTTTCTGTAGACTTGATCCCCCTGTGAAGGGTCCTTGGAATTCCCACATTGCTTGAGGAGGTGAGCAAAATAGTCAGTTGATACTTGCACTAAAGCTCCATTGTGTGTTCTTCCAGTGGTTTTGGATTGGGTTGCGTTCTCCAGCATCGTCATTCGCGCAAAGGTACTCTGATCAAATGCAAATCCATTCCATTTCTACAGCGCTAGAACTAGCGCGCATTTTCGCTTAGATATCCTACAGGGGGCGTTCCTAGAAGGGTCCGGTACCGGCATTGCACCAACCGGGGTACATGCCCACTTGAGGTTTTTCATCCGGTTCCTTTCCCTACTTAAAAACAAGGACCGATACGCCTAATCGCAACCGGTACTGGGCCATGGGGAAGTATCCGGTTGTTGTGCTACCGCGGTGGTCACGCGCGCGGTGTCGCACTGGCCACGCCCAGCTCGCGGCCATAGGAACGTCCATTTTACCTTTTAAAGATTTTTTCACTCTACATTTGTATTTTCTTGTTAGTAAAATGGTCAAAAGGAAAAGGTATTTTACCTTTTAAAGAATATTTTTCGTTAGTAAAGGTTAAAAGCAAAAGGTTTAACGGAGATTTTAATTTAATTACTTTTATAACCCCCTAAGTTTTAACGTCAACTTCCTCAGGCTTGGGTCTACAAGCATCCCAGGTCGAAGTCCAGTGGCTCAGCAGCTGATTGACAGTAATCAGGGCGACGATCCACGCGCCGTGGGAGCATGGATTCTCGCTATTCTAACTCAGATCAAAGGGAAAACCCCACAGGATTGGGTAACGGAACAGTCGGAGCCACATTTTGCCGTAAACGTGGCTACAAGGTATGCGCGAGACTATCTTCTCTTTTTGTTTGCTGACTTTGTGCTGCTCGTGCTTGTTCCTCCAGCTACCGTGACCTCGTTGAGGAGGTGCTGGAGAAAGTCCCTGATTCCAGACCGGCTCTGCAAGGCCAAGAAGATTGTCTCGCCTGAGATGAAGATCCTCGTCTGCATGGACGAGGCGGCTTCATTGTTTATGGAGGTGGCCGGCTCATTCCTGGCCTGCAGGAGCTTTTTCTTGAGCATTCCGCGCGACATAAAGGTGTTCAGACTGGTGCTGACACTGCAGGAAAGCTGGGCGTCGTCGTCCCTGCGATAATGTACGACCCCGGCTTCCCTCCACAAAGTCATTCGAGCCGATCTGGGTGGTGGGAAGCTTGTGGCGGGACTTCGAGCAGGCAAAGAAGCTAATGTCCTTGCAGCTGAAGACACAGGATCCAACCTTCCCCTCGGAAGAGCTGAGCCATGCAGAAGCTACTGGGTGGGATGACCTTGGCGAGACTGAGGCCGCATGGCAGGCAAGCATGGACGGAAGAAATGGGCATTGCCGTTCTGGGGGGTGGCGGCTGGCCTCGAGGTGGTGGCCTGGTCCGGACTGGCCATGGACATGGTAGCGAGCCACCATGCGGACGGTGAGCCACGTAAGTGGCGACCGTGACGCCGTCTTCACCGTGGATGCATTCGAGCCTATACTGGGGGAGGCAGCTGCGCGGATATGCAATCAAGATCACTTGTGTGCGGTGGTGGAGGTGGTGCAGCGCGTTTTCAAGCAAGCTTACGTTGTGGAGGGGCCTTGAGGGGAAATAGTTCGGATTGTGCTGCTCTTGGCAATATATGCCTGTTGCAAGCACGGGGCAAGCTACAATAAGTTTAGCCACCCCGTCAAGCTCCAGGATTTGGTGACCAAGCTGTGTGGGAAATAGCAGTATAATAAATGAGTCCATTGTGTTCTACATAATTTATTTTCTCTTCTGTTAGCAGCTCACTTTGCTTTTTTTCTTTGTGGGTGGTGTGGTAGTAATACTGCAACCGAAGAAAAAGGAGTATGATGCACTGCTGCCTGTCCTGATGCCAGGGCCGGATGGGACATATGAGCTTCGGAATGACAGAATGCAAGCCCTGCTGGTTCATATTCAAAATAGACATGATCAGGATCCAATGTGCAACAGTAACAATAATTTGTCACGGATGGTGAGACCTTGAGTAATCCCATTGCCATTTACATGCATTTGCAAGGACATAAGAAGTCGTAGTGTGTTTCTCAGGGTAAGTGGATAGAGGTGTTAGTAATGAGCTCACTTTTTGTTTTGTGCAGGAGAAGGTTCTTATAGCTCTCATTAAGTTGTGCTCTGCAGTTTTCAAGCTAGATGATCATCTTGTCGGGAGTCGAGCAGAGATAGTCAGACACAATTTTTTTAATTAGAACAATGGTTTACAGAAGTTGTTCGACTGTATATACATTTCTCACTGTTTGAAATGTATTCTCTATGTCCAATCATGGGCCGTTATCACTAAAAAATTTAGAGAGACATATACAGTCCACTTCCGAGCCTGTACAGCACCTATGTTCAAAGCCTGTAAAATCGAAGCGTGTTTTGCTAGTTTTAGCTGACGTACGTGTTTATCAAGGTGACAAACGATGATCCAAAGTTCGTTGGAGCTACCATGTTTGCTACGTTTGATTCACTTTGCAGCTTACTTGCACCAAGTAAAGACATCCACGCTTCGGAAGAAGGTTCTCTAGGCAGTCCGCGGACCAAATCTCGTGCTTCACACAGCCATCCAGCTCTCCCAAGCAGATCAACCATGCAGGTATAGTGCACGGCGTCCGGCTCCACTCCATAGTCAGTGACCATTGAACTGAACAGAGAACAGCCGAGGTGGTGAAAGCCTCCATGGCTGCAAGCAGACAGGATGCTAACGAAAGTCACTTTGCTGGCTGAGAAACCATCCATAGACATTTCGTGAAGAACCTCAGCGGCAACCATGACATGGCCACTCTGGCTGTACGCACTGAGGAGAACACTCCAAGAAACCAAGTCGTGTTCTACTCGGGCATCAAACATACTTCGTGCCACTTTCAAGTCACCAAACTTTGCAAACATGCTGAAGAATGCAGTGGCAACTAAGGTGTTGGATAGGAATCCGGTGTCGATGACGATAGAGTAAAGATATCTTCCAAACAAGATAGCTTCGGTGGTCATCGAGCAGGCCTCCACAACAGTAAGAAAGCTCAACTCGTCAGCCTCGACTCCTTCCAGGTCCATAGTTTTAAAGAGATGGATCGCTTCTGGGTGATCTCCGTGCCGGACATAGGCTTGCATGATCGAGTTCCAGGACACCACATCTCGTTGAGGCATGGCATCAAAGAGCTTTCGTGCTCGCTCAAGCTGGTTTCTCTGGGAATAGGCGGTGATGAGCGTGTTGGACGAGATGAGATCAATCAAAGGCAGCCGGCTCAAAACAAGCTCAGCGTCATCGAGACGATCGTGCTGACACAAACCAGCAATGGCCAAGCTCCAGGAAGAAACACTGTGCTCGGGCATATTTTCCAGCAAAGTTTTCTGGAGCTCTCCCAGCTTGCTGCTGCTCTTCGAGTAGATTGACAGCATACAGTTCCAAGAGACAACGTCCCTGCACGGCATTTCTTCGTTAAAAATCCTCTCCGCCATCTCCAGTTCGTCTGAGAGCTCGCAAGATCTAATCATCACGTTCCAGGATACAATGCTCCTCTCGGGCATACTTTCAAAAGTTTCTTTCGCCCTGTTGGGCTCCCCAGACCGTACGCACCCGGCCAGAATGGTTGTCCATGACACCACGTCCCGTACGGGAATGACTTCGAACAGTTCCCGTGCGAAACGCAGATGCGCGCCTTCCGCAAATGCCTGTATCATGCAGTTCCACGAGAGAAGATTCCACTGGGGCATGGCATCGTACACTTGCCTGGCATTACCGTGCATGCCGTACTCTCCGTACATGGCCATAAGTGTGTTCCACGACGTTATGTTTTTCATTGGCATGGAATCAAAAGTTTCTTTGGCGGGAGCGATTTCTCCATTCGCGGCAAATGCCGAAATCATGGCATTCCATGAAACAAGATCTTTCTCGGGAACTTGCTTAAAGATTTTCTCCGCGAAATCCACTCTCGAGTTCTCTCCGTACGCTGTGATCATCGCGTTCCACATCGAAGCGTCCCTGGCAGGAACTTCATCAAAGAACATCCTCTCCGCATCCTCCAGATGCCCCGCTTTGGCATATGCCGAGATTAAGGAACACCACGCGACGGAATCTCTATACGGCATTTGTTGGAAAAGGTTCTTTGCTTCTCTCAGATCGCCGGTTCTTCCGTACGCGCTCACAATCACAGTCCAGGAAATTGCATCTCTCTCTGGCATTACGTCAAAGATCTCTCTCGCTAGCTCCAGGTTGCCCCACTGCGCGTAGATCTTCATCATCAACGTCCATAGCTGGATGTCCTTTTTCTCCTGGCGATCAAATAGCGCCCTCGCACCGATCACGTCCCCTGCATCGCCCAGCGCACGGATTATCGGGAAACAAACACTTGGATTTCTTATGGGTGGATCAATGGAATCGAGCAATGTTTTGGCTTCCTGGATCAACCCGTGATTGCAATACCCCTCCAATAGTACGAACAAAGTCCCTGGATCGCGCTGGTGAGGCATGAGATCGAATAGCTCTTTTGCGTCCTGGATTTGCCCGCAAGAAATAAATCCCCGGAGAAGGGCATTCCAGGAGATCTCATCCCTCTGAGGCATTCGATCAAAAAACTGTTTTGCTTCTTTAATCTTTCCATTCGCAGCGAGCGATTTGAGAATTAAATTCAATGAAGCGATCGTTTTATCGGGCATTTTCTCAAACAAATGACACGCTTGCTGCAGATGCCCACGCTTGGCGTATCCCCCAATCATTGCATTCCAGGAGATGGAATCTCTCACGCGCATTCTATCAAAAACTTTCTTGGCTCCTTCTACGTCTTCCTGTTGTAGGTATCCAGATATTATGGGATTCCATGATGCTGGATCATCGCTTTGATCGCGAATCGCCAAGTTCTCGGCCTCTTCGAGATGCCCCATGCGGGCATATGCCGCTATCATCGTGTTCAAGGCAACAGGATTCCGTTGTGGCATCGCATCAAACCAGCTTCGAGCTTGTGCCAAGTCCCCGTTGCGTGAAAATGCCGCGAGCATGATATTCCAGGAAAACTGATTTGGAGTGAGAATCTCTTCAAAGGCATCGTGAGCCTCGCTGATACACCCACACCGGCCATACATTTCTACAACCAGATTAGCAAGGAAAATGTTTTGTTGAAGCTCCTTGTGTGCCTTAACCTTGAAGTGGATCCTCTTGGCTTCCTCCACATCCCTTGAGATGCCAATTGACTTTATTTGCAATGCAAGAGATTTGATGGTTTCCATGGTTTCAGATTGGAATAGAATATAAACTGCCAACTTGTTGAAGGCTCTGGTGGTGCTGGGTTCAAATTCTTTGCAGGATTTAAGATATACATCAATCAATCAGCCTGCAACACCATTGGATGAGCAAGTGCTGGCTGATTAGCTCGTGAGCCCATCTGGGAGATCAGCAATTGAGAAGCACTGAGAATTGTGAGAGTTGGAATGCTGGGCAAGGATGGGATGGCTTGGGCTTTGATTCTGTTTGAGTTTTTCCTCATCTCTCAGCCACTGCCAAGAGTTTTGGCAGAGTTATAACTGTCGATTAGAAATGGTGGCCAGACTCCGTGTACAGATCACGAACAAATCATCCCATGGCCACACACCTCCAAAATATTGACTGGTGTGTCTGTGTGATCTACATGGGTTTTCTATGAGCAATATATCCATTCTTATGCAAACACGAAGACATCAACGGCATAATTTTTAACCCTTGAGTCTACGTTTCTATCCAGTGTTCTTCCCAAGCATCACTGGGATTTTGGTCAAATGCCTTGCCTTGGACGTGCTAGGGCATTGACTCAGTACTCGTTGTTTTTCTTTTTCATATCACAAAACAATTGCTCTCTAGCTCCAACACGCTTGACTTCCAGTGGATATACGACTGAAGGACGTCTTGTGGTTGGAGAAGCATACTCGACCACGGCTGAGAGAGGCCTCGACGGGTTCTCGGCGTTTGGAATCGCTGTGAGCAGTCCGGCCAACCAGTCCTTATCAGCCTCCACCAATAAGAGAAGCACTTTCGTTGCAAGGTGCTTAAGAGGACTGTCGAGAGCCATTCGACCAGGTTCTCTCGAGACAGTGGCAGTGACGGATCGAACGGGGCATGCCTTTGGCAGCGTTGCGGTCGCTTGCAGGAATTGCTGCGTGAGAGAGGCAACAAGATAGACACCCAATTTGCGTACATACCACAAACATAGGTGTCGCCTGTGCTCTTCCGCCGAGACAGTGTTGGGTATAGGCGCTTTACAAGAGGGCGATGGTGTCGCAAGATTCGCACCGTCAAACCCTCACCGGCTTTCGTCCGCCATCTTTTGCTATATTACTAGTCACAATTTCATTAAAGTCCATAAAGTTTTTATAAAATCTTTAGAGAGAAAATGCCGAATTTTCTTCCAGAGCGATCCTCGCTTTGATCCACGCCTCCACCGCGGCTCCAGTCGAGCAGTAGTACCCCGCCGGCTCGGTGTTCTCTGTGAAGGGCGCCCCGAGCTTCTTGAGCAGCGTTCCAACGATCGGGTTGAGCCTCTGTCCACTGCGCACTCGTCCCACGCCCGTCTCGATTATGAGATCCTCCGGGAGCTCGTCCCCCTCCCGGACAGCCGCCTTGAGCGAGCTCACCCAAGCTTCGATCGCGCACTCGGCCGCGGGCATGGAGAGCGTCCGGAGGTTGAGCCGCCACAGCGATGGGAGATTGGTCTGGAGGCCATCGTAGGCTCCCACCGCAACTCCCATGGCGAAGATCTTGTGAGCTGCGTGCTTCATCCCCACGCTGGAGCAGATGTCGATGAGGCAGTTGCACAGCGGCTTGCGCGAGTCCGTCTCGGGGTAGTCGCTGATGAACTTCTCCACCATCTCCGCCACCTCGTCCCTGGATCTCGGCTCTTCCTTGCGGACGATCGCGCTCATGAGCTCGTGGAGAGGAGCGTTAAACTTGTCCAGGCAGTCGAGGATGGCAAGGCGCTCGTCGTCGTTCTTGGCCATGGCCATGCACGAGAGCAGCATCCCGCTCACTCGCTCGTCCGGCGAGCAGCAGCCACTCTCCATCATCTCGTCAAAGATCTTGCTCGCCTGCTCGATCTCCCCGGCGAGCTTGCAGGCCCGGATCATCACCGTGAAGAGTGGAGTGTCCGGCTTGCCGTTGAGCGCCACCACCTTGTCGAACATCCTCCTGGCCGGATCCACCATTCCCTTCGTCGCGTACGTGTTCATGGCCGTCCTGTACGTGAGATGATCCGGGTTACACCCCGCTCGCTTCATCTCCTTCAAGATATCCTCCGCTTGCTCGACTCGGCCTCCCTCGACGCAGGCTTTCATGAGCGAGTTGTACACCGCGACGTCGCACTTCCATCCCTCCGTCTTGAGCGTCTCGTAGACCTCGAATGCTTGGTCGTAAGCTCCGACTCTCGTGTACATCTCCACCAGGATGCTCAGCGTCACCGGCGTCGGGCTCACTCCGGAGGTTCTCATCTCGTTGAACACCTTCTTGGCCTGGTTCACTTTCCCGGCCTTGCTCAGCGTCCCCATGAGCGTGTTCATGATCACGGCGTTGGGGGAGCTTCCACTGTCTCGCATCTCCTGGACGAGCTGGATGATGGATTGGTAGTCCCCGGCCCGGGCGTAGACGTTGGCTATAGCGCCGTAAGTCACAGTGTCGAGCTTCCAGTTGACGGACTTTAGCTTCTCGTAGAGCTCCACGGCCTCGTTCACTCGTCCCACTCGCCCATACATGTCGATCACCGAGTTGTAAGTCACCTCGTCTGGGACGATCCCTTCGCTCTTCATCCTCTCGAACCACTTGAGAGCTTCTTCCGGCTGGCGGCAGCGCTTGGCGCAGTTGATCAGAGTGCTGAAAGTGTAGTTGTCTGGCTGGATCCCGCGACCCGTCATCTCCTCGACGAGCTTCTCCGAGAGCTCGAGCTGGCGGCCATTGCGTAGGATCTTGAGCATCACGTTGTACGTGTACCTGTTGATCTCGTAGAGCTCAGGTCGGGCCTTGAGCCACTCGAAGAAGGCGAGAGCTTTCTCCCAGCGGTTGATATTGTTGAGAACCGTGACGATGTTCTTGGCCGACAGGGATTTGTCCCAGCTCTCCAGCGCCGCCTCTACATTCCCAGTCTTCTGGAGGATCTTGAGAACCTCATCAACTCTAGCAAACTGTGGAGTCCATTTCGTGTACCTGGGAATCGTTTTCGCGCTGGCACTGGACTCTCCAGTTTCCTCGGGAGTGTTGGAACTGGTCCTGTTCTCCTCGCCATTGTCGAGCTCTAGAGAAGAAGCTGAGGAGGCTGCCTTGGCCAAAAATCTGCCATGACTATGGTGGCTGTGCGTGCTGCTGGTGGAAAACGGGCTTAGAGTAGTCGCTGGCTTACTCGTTGGAAGTGCCCACAGCATGACTCTGGAGAAATTGCTTGCTATCTATCTATCTACCTGTAGGATTAGACGCGAGAGCGAAAATGCGCGCTAGTTCTAGCGCTGTAGAAATGGAATGGATTTGCATTTGATCGAGTACCTTTGCGCGAGTGACGATGCTGGAGAAGGCAACCCTGTTTCTAGGGCTCTGGCGTAATCCAAAACCACTCGAGAACAAACAATGGAGCTTTAATGAATCATGCAAGTGTGACACTGACTATTTTGCTCACCTCCTCAAGCAATGTGGGAATTCCAAGGACCCTTCACAGGGAGATCGAGTCTACAAACAAATCTCCTCGAGTGAATTTGCGAATGACAGATACCTGGGAAATCTCCTCATCGAGATGTATGGCAAGTGCGGGCAATTGGACAAGGCGCAAGCGGCTTTCGATCGCCTGGATCAGCCCAACTTATCGCGGCATACACTCGCAAAGGGCAGATCTATCGAGCGAGAGATCTCTTTGACGAGATGCCCTCCAAGGATGTTGTCTCGTGGAATGCCATGATCACAGCATATGCCCAATATGGGGACCTGGAAGAAGCCAAGACACTGTTTGATAGAACAAAGAAGAAGGTTCTCTTTACCTGGAACACGATGATGGCTGCGTATGCTGGAGAAGGGAAGATTTCGGAGGCGCAAGAGATCTTTTATACACGGAGCAGCGAGATCTTGTATCCTGGAACACGATGATTAACACTTATTCCCAGAACCGGCATCTTTCCGAGGCTAGGAGTACCTTTGACGCGATGCTCGCCTACACACAGAACGATGACCTAGAAGAAGCCGAGAGTTTATTCGAAAGAATGCCTCACCGAGCGATGAACGCGATGGTCCAAGCCTGCGCCATGGCCGGGAGGATCGATCAAGCGCGCAAGATGCTGGAGACGACCCTCTGGAACAGCGCGACATATTCCTTACAGGGTTTATGGTTTAGGGTTGGGCTCGCTTCTGCGCCTCCTGACCAGCAGCCGCTTTCTCTCCTCTACCACATTTGGCTCGCAGAGCGATGGACTCTTCCAGGGACTCTGCTTCGCCACGACGACCTTGGCACAATCATCGGTTTGGTCTCCATAGATGGATTCTTGAAGTTCTAACTACACCTGTTTTTTTGTAGGCTCCCGTCAAAGGTTCTTTTATTCCGAACGCAAGCGGACGAGATCACTCAGATGTGTGCGCTTGCGAAAATGTGGGATTTTTTTAGTGTGGTATGTCTTGCTTTGGATCCATAAACACGTTCATTGTGATGAGATCAGGGAGAGATGTATGCGTTTTCGTGGTTTCTCTGGTTTTTTCTGGAATTGAGAGACGTAGAGTGTTATCAAGCACTTCTCTTAGGACGGTCCTTGGCACAATCATCGGTTCGTCCGTAGGCACTTCTGGAAATGGGAGACGTAGAGTGTTATCAAGAGGACCAGGCGCTCTTGAAGTTTTCATTTTGTCTGTTGCCATTTTCAAATGTGTTGCAGGGACTCCAGTTCAAAGTCTGTGTGTCTTCGTCAGTCATTCGTTCCTTGTGCTTATGTTTGTTCGTTTTCTACGGACGCTTCTCGGGTGCTTCTTGCCATCATTCATAATCCGCTCTATCAGATATACTCCACCAAGTTGTCAGCCCTCATGGCAATATCGAGAAGATTGTCATCCAGGACATACACGGCAGCTGCAAAGTTTCCTACCTTAGTGGCACACACAACGCGGGATCTTGCGAGAGGTAGATTCACACAGGATCGTCTCCTTTCCTCCTGAGCAGCAGCAAGAAGAAAGCAGGATTTATCTGCACGCTCGAAATCAGTGGGTATGAAATTACTCGGATTCTACAATATGGAATTTATGCCACAGAAGCGCGTGATCTTGCTGCTGCCTTGAGGATCTAAGCAGCTACCTGGCCCCTTTCCCCATCCTGCTCTACCTTCCATTCGTCTTGGACGTGCGGTAAGCAATGTTTACTGAGTTACTCCACGCTGACTGGCCAGATCCAGCAGTTCAGAAATCGCTCGTTATAGTAGTAGACTAGTAAGTGCCAAATTAACAAACACTTCACAAATTCACGACAATCATTTTTATTATGTCCTTGCTGTAATCTTCTGCCAAAATGGAAGATTCAACTTTCAAACTGGAAGTTAGCATAGTTTCATGGAATGTGGAATTACATTTGCAATTCCATTTCTATCCAACTGAGGAGCATGGGACTAACCAATGAATGGGAGAGAGAACAAAAACCAGGTATTTTGTTTCTTTGGCACATTGTAAGTTGATGCCTTTTCCAGAAATCTTGATAATTATTTTGAAAGCTTTTAACACTTCATTTGCAAGCTTAATTCTTAAAAAGTCACCTTTTAGGACATGATGCAGATATGTTTTGTGATATGCAAAAGAAAAACAATGAGTACTGAGTCAATGCCTAGCACGTCCAAGGCAAGGCATTTGACCAAAATCCCAGCACTTATATTAGTGATGCTTGGGAAGAACACTGGGAAAATCTGGATAGAAACGTACTCATTAAACATTATGCTGTGGTACCTTTGCGTTTGCATAAGAATGGATATATTGCTCACAAAAGACCAATGTAGATCACACAGACACACCAGCCAATATTTTGGAGGTGTGTGGTCATGGGATGATTTGTTCGTGAGTCTGGCCACCAGTTATCTAAGTCTGCCAAACTCTTGGCAGTGGCTGAGAGATGAGGGAAAACTCAAACAGAATCAGAGTGCAAGCCATCCCATCCTTGCCCAGCTTTCCAACTTTCACCAATCACCGATCTTAGTGAGCGAATGAGCCAGCACTTGCTCATCGAATAGTGTTGCGGGCAGCTGGATGGAAAATGGGCGAGATGAGCCCAATTCTTGACCGCCCCTGGTGACCTCTCGCGCACCCAGTAGGGTCTCAGGCCTGAATCACGTATCCAATTTCTCTAATGCGGATTGAGGACAATTTAGGTTAATGTTTGTATAAAATGCCAACTTGTTGAAGGGTTCAAATTCTTTGCGAACTAGCATAATAAAAATTATACTATTTATAATATGGAAAATCATAAAATTACAATGCATATGTTTACAGACTAAAGAGTAGGGATTCAAGGTTTACAAGAAAGTTTTAGGGCACACTATTTCAGTTGTTAAAAGGAGGGAAAGGAAAAATTCTTGATCTTGGATAAACTGAAGTTTTGTATAAGTTATCATCCTCTTGTAAATGGGTAGATTGAACATGTTAATGCTTAGGTTAAGGATTATTTACAATACTATATCATGGCAAATTAATGCAATTGGATTACAATATAAATATATTATAATATATTTCATAGCATTATTGGCTATTCTTCATAAGAGTTATTACAAGACAATGAGGTCCCTTAAAAGATAGTTGTCCCAAAAAGGAAAGCAAATAAACTAAAATATTGGTATCCACAATGCTGGTGAAGTGAACTTCTTGACATCCAGATATAAGTTGAAATTGCTGAAATGGTATCTCAATGGATAAATGTTACCCAAAAACTATATTAAGATTAATGGAATTTAATATTCTTACACACCAAGTATACTAAATAAGTAATATACAATGTTAGCTAGGAAAATGTTTGTTTGTATGCCTTAAATTTTTAGTGAATTCTCTCAAGATACCAATAGATTTTATTTGTAATGCAAGAGACTTGATACTTTCTATTATTTTGTATGGAATTATTAAATCCTACATAACATCCAATCAAAAGCATTTGATCAAACTATAATAGAATGAAGTTTATATTATACTTCAAGGTTATATATCTTCAATTTAGAAATGAAATATTATAAGATATCTATATGGAAAACACAACAATTGAAATAATATACCCTATGGCCATTGTTTAATTAAGCTATTTGTTAATGTATTATATAAAGATATCTTACCAATGTCTTCAATTATAATTGCACTTTCTGTTGTAATTTTACTATTAGTGTTTGAAGTCCATATTATATTGTGCATATCATCATAAATAAAAAAGTTTTGATTGGTGTCTAAAATACAATAGCAATTAAATCCTAATTTTTTTGTTTTAGTTTCCCATATTTGTTTGGTTAAAAAGTAAAATGATAAATTACAATCTTTTTCCATTTTTAATTTATACATTGCATTTGGTGAAACAATAGAGTTTTTTGAGAGAAGATAAGATCCAATATCATTTATATTTCCACTTACCAAGGATGATCTATAAATCCAACAGTCATTATCATTTGTATTTATCTAATAACATCATAAAATATTTTAGTAGATCATTAAAACATTTATTATTACCTTTTGTATAGTGGTATTATTTATGTTTTTTAATGAATCGCGATAGTAAAGATGTACTCTATATTCTAATCCTAGAAATTCATGTACTGCTTTAATACGGGCATATAATCCATTTTGGGCTTCCTCCAAAACAGCTAAAAGAAGTGTTTTAAAAACTATTTTAAATGTTTCACCACTAACTTTTATTTGTGGACCAATAAGACTGCAAGAATTATTAAAATTAAAAGCATAGATATGAATTTTAATATTTATTTGAATTACAGATACCCCTATACATTCAATAGGAAAAACTCCAGTTCTTAAAATTGTCCCATTTAGAATTGAATTAAGGAAACAATTAATTGTTTCTTCTATAGTAAACACATCATTTATTGTAATTCTACCTGGAACTGTTTTCTGTATAAAATTTACTGTTTCCACTATGAAAAATAATAAAGAAAAAAATATTACAAAAATAAAGTACTTCATACTTCTTACCAAGAAAGGAACTAAATTTTAACCTATTTAAAGACATTGCATAAAAAGTTCAAATAAAACATCTAAAGCTTTAATTTTTTTTTCCTTTATATCTTTATATGATTCCTATGACACAAATGCTTAAAATAGAAGAGATGGAATTTCAGCAATCTCAATCTTTGTAGCTGGATCTCAAGATATTAGATAGGTAAAATATAACGTTAGCGTTTGCTGGAGTTCCTTGTGTGCCTTAATTTTTGAGTGAATCCTCTCGAGATATCATTTGCAATGCAAGAGATGGAATTATTAAATCAACTAGAAGCATAGAATGGAAGTTTATATCATAAGAAAAGAATAAAATAAACTTCCAACAAGGTCACATGAAGAGAATGGTATTAATGTCTGTTCTTGTCGATCCAGCAATTCGAGAAAAACTTATACGTCCGGCACGGCTAGCTTGTCTAGTGGCCCAGGTGTACAAGCAGCTCGGCCAAATCTCTTTCACGGGACCACACCCGTCAGATGTTGGAGAGCTTGGAGAAGGCCAGTCGCACGGTGGATTTCTTCACCACCGTCGCGTGCTTGCACACCAGCGCTTCCGTCGCCTGTTCCTCGTTGTCAAAGTGGACCAGCGCTTGCTTCTTGCCGTTTGCCTCGAAGATCTTCACGTTGAGGATGTTGCCGTGCGGGGACAGATGGTTCATCAGGTCCACCTCGGTGATGTCCGTCGGCAGGCTCGAGACGTGGATCATCTTGGTCGGGGAGCAGCAGTACTTGTAGTTCTTGAGCGCGTTGCGGTTGAAGCGGTTCAAGTTCGATGACGAGTAGTCGTGAGTGTCTTGCGATGGATTTATCTGCGAGTGCTTAGAGAAGTTCACTTCCATTCGCTTCTCAAAGAGCATCGTTCCCTGCCAAGCAAACACGTTTGCAGAGTTTTGGAATGGAATAAATAACAATACTACTTACTCTCAAGTAGTACACTGCAAGCTCGGCTTGATAGCCATCGCCCATTTGTATGAGTGCGTGGTCGGGCTTGTTGTGCAACATTTTTATCCGAATTATGTTTCCATAGTTGGAGAACAAGTTAAATAGTTTGTCCGCATCGACCTTCTGCCATATTCCAAGCGTAAGGACTACTATATATTTGCCAGTGAACGTGGTTACCTCGGGAGCTAAGTTTGATACGAGAAGAGTGCATCGCTCGTTCGTACCAGTGACGCCGGGAGGAAGTGTGCCACCAGACGCAGCCGCTGCAGCAGCCGCTGACGGTGTCATTGGAACCTGACAAAACAAAGGAAGTAAAATGTCTGAAGAGAACAAGAAGGAAGAAATTTTTATGTACCTGATAGCCAAGAGGCTGAGCACCAGGAGCCTGCTGGAAGTTGACTGCAAGAGAAAGCAAAATACTTTAAACACCTGCCAGACACACAAATTTTCTCCCACCTATTTGTCCAGCCGGTCTCGGAGGCATAGCGTAGATGTTACCGTCCAAAAGAGACTGTTGAAGCAGAACGTTTGCCTAAGTTGACGAAGGCGCTTAATGCTCGGAATCGCCAAACCAAAAATAAAAAACTCACCATCATGTTATTACCCCCAGGCGGGTTCTGAGATCGCCCAGGCTCGTTTGGTAGAGAACTATTTGTGTAGTCCCTGCAATATTTATCCGCTAAAGCATCAAACAAGACAAAAAAAGAGGAAAATATCGGAGGAGGTTGGTACCTTGTCCGTTCGTTATTGAAGTTCACTTGGAGCTCCTGAAGGCTGTTATAATGTGCGACATCAGCTTGATACATGAAAGTAAGTCTTACAACGTACTTAGAAAACTGGATGTCCAATGTACAGCAGCCGTCATAGATGTTACGCCCTTGGAGAAGGGACTTTGCGTAAACAGCACTTTGCTGATTGTTGTACTGAATAAGCGCTTGCAGGCCTGCGTCAAAAGCACGAATGATAAAAGGCAAAAAGAAAAGTAGCTTCGCAAAATCACAAGCAACAGCAAAGCCTACGAGACAGAATAGAAAAGAGAAATAAAAAGTTAAGAGTAGACGAGAGGAGCTAACCAGCTGACTTCTGGAACGTGACGATCTTCTCGACATGGCCATGAGGGTTAAAAACTTGATGCAGCACATCCACGGTGATGGGATAGAGCGGGTGGTGAATAGTAACTAAGAGAATTCGGTTGGGTTGTTGATCCTGAAGAAGACCCACACCGCGTTCCAGCAAGATACAAGAGAAGACAGGAAGAGAAAAAGAAGTGAGGGAGCCAGTACTGAAGTAGAAAGCTAAAGAAAATCCAAAGCAAAAAGAAAGAAAGAAAAATTCTTGAGAACTGGTGCTTCCATCTAGAGATAAAGGCACTCAGTCCATCCTAGGAGACAAACCTGATCACCAGCCGGACGCCGAGGTTGCGTTGCTTGATCAGAAGTTGTGAGCTCCTGATGTGACGAAAACTGGATGTAAACGTTTCTACCCCTGTGGCAAGCAAGCACGGAAAAACGTCAGCTTTCACGGCGAAAACAGAAAGAAACAGCGATAGCAAGAGAGAGAGAGAGAGAGAGATAGAAAGGAAGAGAAAAAAAACCATCGAACCTCACACTCGGCTGTACCGACGTGTAGTATTGCATCGCGCTGATGGCTGCATTCACATCTTGCATTTGCAAAAGAGCCTGCAAAGAACAGTGATCTTAAACTGGCTGAAAGAACGAAAAGAAAAAAGAAAGAGCAACCATTACCTGGTTCTTCGTTCTCAGCAAGACCATCTTGCTCACTGACCCAAATGGCTGGACCAGTCCGAGCAAGTCACTCTGCAAAGGAAAGAAGAAAAATAATTTCTCTCATTGCTCAAACAACTATAAACTCTCCTCTTTACCTCCGTTATTTCTTGCCCAACATTCCGGACGTGGAGAACCTTGGACGGCTCCGTCATATTCTCCAGTATGGCCGCAATATCGACACTACAATCAAAGAGAGGATTAGAATGGGGGACGACATTGCAGCCTAATCGCCGCCACAGCGCACACAATGGGGAAGAGCGCGAGGGGGAGCGCGGCGAATCCCGGCGCGGACATACCGGGTTGAGAGAAGAGGCAGCGATTGACGAGCGCGCTCGATCCGGCAGGGCGATCCCTTCCAAAACCTGCAAAACCCTACTTGTACGGACGAGATCCGGCCCACATCATTATTTTGTGACCGTTTCTTATGGGGCTTAGGGTTTTAGGGATTTTGGATTTTAGGGTTTCTAGTTTCCCTCTCGCGCGGCAATGTGGTGGGAAATTTCGCTGCGCCGCGATGTGATCGTCCATCCCCGGCATATGGATCCTTCCGGCGGCCATCGGCGCTGGATCATCCAGACGCTGCTAGAGGATATGGAGGATCTCCAATGCAGCCGCGAGCACGGCTACTATGTCGCGCCCACGACACTGTCCAAGGTGAGCGGGGGCATGATCAGGGAGTCCGGCGGCGTCTCCTACAAAGTGGATTTTAAGTGCATGGTGTTCAAGTTGATCAAGAACGAGATCGTGGAGCTGGAGATCGAGAATGTGAAGCAGAGTGGCGCCGAGGCCTCTTGCGGCCCTTACACTGCGATCTTTCTCCACCACAGCCTCATGACTGGGTTTGTCTACTCCAACGAGAACGGCCCGTGTTTCAAGAACAGCGATGGTGTGGTAATCTCCAAAGGTTGTGCTGTTCGAGCGAAGATCCTGGGAGGGCAGTTCATGGGCGATGGGTTCCGCTGCCTTGCGACGATAAACGACGCTCATCTCGGCGTGATCAATCCGGAAGGATAAGGTTCTCGCGGTCTCTTTTTTCTTCGACTAAAATCTTGGCTAACATTGTTTGCTCCTCGTAAGCAGTTCATGGCTATCGCAAACGAAGGTTACCTTGGAAAGTTTTATCCTTTTCTCTACGAAATATATACATATATCTTCCTTGGACTGAAACTTCGCTAACTTTGTTTGCTCGTCCATGAATGCAGAGCGAATGAGTTCCTAGAGGGTGTACACTGCAGGAAAAGAAGGTTGGTGCTACGTAACTCTCTCAGAATACAACATTCCATCGCTCATTGTTTCTTATCTGTGACGAGGCAACAAACTGTTTCAAGTGGCATCCACTGTTGTTTTTACTTCTTTAATGTGCCTCGGTTTTTCCTTTGCAGGACGGACGACGAAGCAACCGCTTCTCTTCTCTGTCAGTGTAAGTCATTTGCACGATGGATGGCTACTCTTTTCTTTGCTCGATCTAATGCTATTTGGCCAGAAGTGCTGCACAACAATCCAACCAACTGGGGCTCCGAACAAAGCGAACACGCAAAGTGAAGCAAAATCGATCACGCTCGCGAGAATTCAGCGCTGGAGAAGCTTCAAGGAACTAAAGTACTGGGTAAGATTTCGTCCCCCCCTGTCCTGTCGGGTGTTCCGCTAAGACATAGTCATTGTTTCTTTAAGGCATTGGTTGCCTGTGTTCGTGTCAGCACGAGTGAAATGAGAGGGGCCAACCAACTTAGGCCGGTGTCATGCAAGCGAGATGGCCATAATGCCCAGCTCTGACTTTTTCTCTCCTTTTCTTTTTTCTCTTCCTTTAGTCAATGTGTCGAAAAACTCGAGTGTAGAACCATTCAGTGTAGTTCATGAAATCCAGCGTCTCTCCAGTTGACATTGCATTTATCTCTTTCCAGTGCTGCTCTATCTTGTTTGGTTTCCTTTTTCATTTTTGCTTGTTAAGAGTCAATCAGGACTTTGTCTACAGCCAACTTTGTTTTTGTGTTCTTCTTTCTTTAATCTCCTAACAAGTTATTGGTGCTGCAGTGCAGTGGGTTCAGGCGGCAGGAATGAAATCCAGAGGGACTCTGTTACCGCATTTTGGACAGCACAAGTTATCTTTGGAGAGCATAACGTACATGAGACACTGCCGGCAGCCTACAGTGACCATGACAGGCCACTCCTGGGACTTTGTTCGTGTCTTTTGCCGTTTTGACTTCCTCGACTCGGCCTCGCAAGATTCAGCTCCGACGTGCGTGGTTGACGAACACGGAGACGACGAAGAAGATGAAATCGAGACGTGAGACGGCGATGGTGGAGGTGGTGGTGGTGGCATTGCGACCTGCTGTTGCTGCTGCGAGCTGCTCATCGGCCGGAGAGTTAATCTCAAATCCAGGTCCTCGATTTCTATCTGCAGCAATGGACGGCTGCGGCTGGTCATGGAGACTGTGGAACCTCTGATATTTTCCTTGGCAGTTTGTCCCAGACCAAGCTCCAAATCCACGACAACACCGCTACTGCTGCTGCTGCTGGTGCCGCTCGACACCTGAATTCTTTCGCTGGACAGGTGAATTCGGTCGTGAAGTGAATTTTGCGTGAAGGACTGACTGTGCTCCAGTGATTGTAGGGGAAGTCTGTGCGGTACAACGGCGTAGCTCTTGTCTCCGGAGGCGCGATTCCGGAAGTAGACAACGCCAGACTGCAAACCAAAACTTCAGGGATTGAGAGAATCAGCGAACAAATCTTCTCACCTTCAAGTCAAGACATTTCTCCCACCCGGACGGAAGTGGCTGCTTGGAATCCACGATCTCCAGCAGCGAGTCGACCGACAAGGAGCTGTGATAGCTCGCCGCGGAGGATTGCGGAGGAGGACAACACTTCATGGTGGCTGGACTTTGAGTGGGACTGAGGAAAAAGAGCTACTAAAGCTACATCCAACAAGCGAGACGAAAAATAAGAAAGGTGCGTCTCTGTGTGTGTGTGTTTGTGGAGTGTTTCTTTCTTTCGTCACTCTATCCCTCTTGTACTTACCAACGCCAGCTTTGTTTTTGTAGGTGGTTTCCTTTCTTTCTTTCTTTCAGCAACAAACGAGAGAGGCCCGAGCTACCGCCACCATCACCATCCACTTTGGAGGAATCAACAACCAAAATCCCTATCAAAGGCAAGCTTTTCCTTCCTTCTTTCTTTCTTAGCTTAAAGGCCCAGCGAGCTCTCTCTCGCTGGCTAGCAGGAGTTATACTAAAACACTCTTTTCCTTGTGTTTTTCTTTCCTTTAGTGTTCTTGGTACACTAAGAGACAGGGCAACAACGTCATGTGAAAACACACCAGTGGAAGTTGTGAAGCAAGGTCCACTGCCATGAATGCTAATGCGACATGGCATCGCCTCATCGTCACGTCATGCCACACTATGTCACTGGCCGGGGCCCATCGCGGCCGTCGGCCCCGTGGGCGGCCCAGATGGTGTCCACGTTGCGCTCGGCCCAAGGTTCGTGGATGCTTGTTCTCGTTGATCATGCCATGTTTGGGTTTTTAATCAACATTGTCGTTGTTGTGTGGTGGCCTTGCAGTAATCACGTTGAAAAACTATGGAGGAGAGCTCCAAGCTTCCATGCCGCCATTAAAATCCCACGACTTGAGTGGTGGTGTGGACTGTGGAAGAGGAAGACGAAGAAGTTGCGAGTGGAATATCTCCGGGAATAATCTTGTCGTGTATCACATGAATGCATTCAAACGGACAAGGTGGCGGACGAGAAAGGTGGCGTGCAAACAAAGAGCTTGGAATGGACTTTCTGTGAGATCAAGTTTTTCGATAGATGGATCAATCTATTGATTTTGTTTGTTTTGTTCCTTCGCTCCAGGGTCACTGAATGTTCCCTGTGCCATACCAGCGCGTGAAAAAAAAATCTCGGATGGTCCTAGAAAGAACTCGAGCTTTGCACGAATATCTACCATCGCCCAAGTGTGATCGATCGTCCATAATCATCCTTTTTTATATCATTATCGCCCAAGATCATGCTATTGGATATACCATTGTATTTCTATAGTTTGGGGGTGACAAGAACAACTAGTGTGACGGTTCTTCTTCCAGATGAGAGAGAGCTCACCGTCACAACAAATCGAGCTCCAATCGTGGCTTCTTGCTTGGCAAATCTTGGAGAGGATTGATCACGGAGCTCCCACATTTCGGGCACCGTGGATCCGAGCGCGTGAGCATCACGTACATGAGACACCGCTTGCAGCCGGTGAGAACAACCCGGGGGCTTGGGACGCTCGTCGATTCCTCCGCGACTACCCCCCCTCCTCTCCTGGATCGATCGTCCAATTGGATCTCCGACGATGATGTCGCCGAGGAGGTCGGGGATTTGATCGATCGCTTGAGCGCCTCCTGGACCGCCTCGATCGTGGAGATGCCCAGGCTGGGCATCGACTCCCTAAACGAGGAACCCGAGTTGGCACTAGTGCTGCCCACGGCGAGATTGAGCTTCAAATCGACTAAATCGAACGACGAGGATGGCGATGGCGATGGCGAGCTTGACATCATCCTGTCCAGCTCCGATTGCAAATCCCAGCAGCTCGTCGCGATCGCGAATGGGTGATTGTACGTGCTCTTGCCGGTGCTGAGATTCACGTAGTAGAATTTGCCGAGCTGCGAAAAGAAAAACTCTTGGATCAATTCAAGCGAGATGAGGAAGAACGAGTGGATGGACTTACTTTCAAATCGAGCCTCTTCTCCCAGCCGCTTGGAGCGGACATCTCCATGTCGAGCTTCAAATCGAGGGTCTCGGTGACAGGAGTCTTGGTGGAGGAAGACGAAGAGCCGCCCAAGAGATCCAAAGTCGTGGTGCTCGTCTGATCGTTGCTGGATTCGATCGGCTGCCCAATCATGAACTGGAGGAGCTTGTTCTGATCTTCACCCCAGCCCCGCTTCTTGCCCCCTGCGCCGCCGCCAATGCCAAAGCGAGGTGACGTCCATCCGGAATCCATAGCCACTGCCATACTACAACGCTATGCTCCTCTGCCCAATTCCAGCGACTTGACGAACCAATTTGCGATTTTGCTGCGATGGGTCGCTGCGAGACGCTGGATTCTGCCGGGAAGCGGCTCGCTTTGGCGCGGAAAATCCTCGCTGGGCGGCACCGCCACCGAAGACCTTGTAGAGAAAATGAAGAAGAAGACGAAGCGAAGAGGCCTAGCTAGGTATTAAAACAGTGGTGGGCGATTGCGATTCCACCAAAAAACTAAGAAAAAAAGAAGAAAGCACGCTGTTGCGCTGGGCCGTGGCGTCGCGGGCCAAAGATTGATCGAACGATAGACTGGGAGAAGAAGACAAAGATTAGAGAGGAAAGAAAGAGCGAGATGAGAGAGAGAAAGAGAGCTCTCCTCGTCGCAAGTCAGGGAAGACGGCGTACAAATGACGACCAAACGTTTTCAATGCATCGCTCACACCATTAACACACCCCGACTGGCACTGCTCACACGCACACGAAGAAAAAGATAAACTTCCAGCTTCGCGCGCCAGGGAGAGAGCTTCGATCGATGGGAGGAAGAAAAAGGAAGGGGGCTCTAGGACTCTCTCTCGTGAAAGAAAAATCGACCAAAACCAATAGCGACTCACCAGCAAACCGCATCAAATGCCCGCAAACCAAACCCTCTCGCTGTCACACGATCAAGCACACAAAACCTTTGAATCCATTCAAACCCCTCGCAAGGTTTTTGGCTTTGAATGGTGGTGGTGGCGCAAACTCAGGGTGGAAGATTTCTCTCACACACACAGAGAAACAAAAAGAGGAAGGAAAAGATGGTGGCGATGGTGGTGGCGCCGCCAAGCGATCTTCCTCGTCCTTTTTCTTCAAAGCATATAAGATACGAGATCGATCGCCCACCCACACAACCGTAACACGCAAACAACAATGGCAATACAATCGAAAAGCCAGACCTTGATCTATCATTTACCAGCGACGTGACAAACGAATGAAATGTGATGGTTCCAGGCGATGATCACGGCAGGCAAAGCGACCGATCGCGCGCGTATATTTGTACCCCACCCGAGCGATCGCGAGCTTTCGCGGCGTTTGGATCGCTCGATGGAGCGGTCAGAGGATGTTTTCAAGAGGAAAGAGATTTCTTGGGTGGTAGTAGTAAAAGTAAGTGTATGTATGGTAGGGACAAGCGCGCATTAAATGAGCTTGAAAAGAGTGGCGTGCCAGGAAGGGAGGGAGCATTTGGGGAGCCCTTGCATTCAATGGGAGGGCTTTGATCCCGGGAATCAAAGCCGGGCATATTCCGCGAATAACGCATACACGCATTCAAGCCCTCCACACCCAGTCGCCAAAATCTAATGCTTGCTATCCAATCGGAGTGAGAGAGTGATGAATTGGCATATGAATCGAGCGCCCACCATTAAAGTTCCTCGACTGGATCGATCAATTTCAAACGCGCATTGATACGGCAGTAAATCTGTCTCATTACGCGCGGGAGGAGGAAATTACTGCAGCACTCTCGCCAATTTTTCCGCTTTTCACCATAGATAGATGAGAGGATCAAGGGTTGACGACGCATTGTCAACGGATGTGTACAGAGATCCTCAAGAAATGATGAACAACACAATCATGCTGCTGCTGTGTGGCGCTGTTAGTCAACAACCACTAGCGCGAGATTAGGGTTCTTGGATTCAAATAATGGCCGTCAGATGGACTCCATCGAACGGATATTAGCTGGTTTATTTGTACTTTTAGGGCAAGAGGATTTGAATGTGGAGCGTTCGATCTTGGCCATCGGACAGCCGAGGATGGACCGGGACAAATTTGCCCGGGCGATTCAATCGTGCACGACTCTGTCCGCCGGGAGAGAGATCCACGCCCGATTCGCGACTGTGCTGGGCACCGGCGACATTTATCTCTCGCACAAGCTGCTAGAGATGTATGGGAAGTGTGGCAGCGCTGCAAGCGCGAGAGTGGTCTTTGATTCCATCCCGAGCAAGGATTTCTACTCGTGGGATCTCATGCTGTCCGCCTACGCGCGCAACGGCTGCATCGACGAGGCCGAGTTTGTGTTCCATGCGATGCCGGACAGAACGATCGTCTCCTGGAACGTTCTCCTGTCCGCGCTTGCCAAGGCGGGGAAATTGCGACGAGCCAGGCGGTTGTTTGATGAAATTCTTGATCCCAACTTGATCTCTTGGACCACGATCGTAGCTGGGTATGCGCAGTTTGGCCAGATTGCGGAAGCAAAACACCTCTTTGATCGAATGCCCGAGAGGAACGTCTCCTCCTGGAACGCGCTTCTTTCTGCTTATGCCCAGAGAGGGCAATCGATTGAGGCGAAGCAGCTGTTTGATTTGATTCCAGTCCCAAACATGAGCTCCTGGACAGTGATTGTCGGAATCTGCGCTCGCAGTGGCAAAATCGAAGAGGCCAAGAGATGTTTCGATAAAATGCCAATGCGTGATCTCATTCTCTTCACGATGATGCTCACAGCATATGCCCAAAATGGGCATATTCTCCAAGCAAGAGCCTTGTTCAGCGAGTGTCCACAGTGGGATCTAGTATCGTGGACCGCCATGTTGACCGCCTATTCCGAGAGTGGCGATTTCGGAATGGCCAAGGAGATCTTCGACCAAATGGAGGTCCAGGATCTCATCTCCTGGACCGCCATCCTGACCGTCTATGCCCACAACGGGCGCCTAGCGGACGCTCGGGATGTGTTTGAACGAATGCCGCAGAGGGACCTGGTGACGTGTACTGCCATGTTGGCCGCTTATGCCCAATCAGGGCAACTTGATCAAGCGAAAAGGATCTTCGACGAGATGCCCCAGCGGGACTTGGTGACGTGGAGTGCCATGCTGGCAGCTTATGCCACGCAAGGGCATCTGGAGGAGGCAAGGACAGTGTTTGAAGCTATGCCAGAAAGGAATCAAGTGACATGGACGTCCATGCTGGCAGCTTATGCCGGAATGTTTTACGTGGAGCATGCCAAGCAGGTCTTTGACGCCATGCCCGAGCAAGACGTGGTCGCATATAACGCAATGGTTGCGGTATATGCCCATAACCGGCATTTGGAGGAAGCAAAGCTTATGTTTGATTCAATGTCGCAGCGAGACCTAATCTCGTGGAGCGTTATGGTTGTGGCGTATACCCAATATGGGCATATAGATCTCGGCAGGAGGATCTTCGATCGGATGCCTTCTCAGGACATGATCTCTCAAAGTGGAATGCTGGCTGCTTACGCATATACTGGCAGTCCAAGCAGCGCATTTGATCTCTTCGACGAGATGAGACTGATCGATCCGCCCGACGAGAGCTGCATTGCATCGCTGCTCATTGCGTGCAGCCGCCTGGGAAGAGTTTTCGATGCTCGATGCTGGATGACCTCGACGAAGTTTGACTATGGGAGGAGCCCAACAAAGCAGCACTACACTTGCATGGTGGATGTTCTTGGGCGATCTGGGTATCTCACAGATGCGAGGGATCTCTTAGATTCCATGCCTTTTATGCCTGATACTTTGGAGTGGACGTGCTTTCTCTCAGCGTGTTTCGATCACAACCAACTGGAATTTGGAGTAGAAGCGGCCAAGAACGTTCTAAACTCCTTCCCAAAACATGGGGCTTTGTATGTGCTGCTCTCCAATTCCTTGCAAGGAAAGGCGTTGACTGGATTGACTAGACTTGACCGTTGACGCAATCGCCACCGTTGGGAGGCCATTCCATCTTGGCCGTTGGAATCGGCCAGGTTTAGAGTCATAGTGAGCTTTGAACGCCAGGGCGCTAGCACGGGGAGAGAGCTTCTATGCGCTTCAAACCCTAAGGCGTTTGGGCGCATCGATCATGCCGGTCGCGGCTTCCGCGATCTACTTCCTCAACCTGCGAGGGGATGTGCTCATCAATCGCCTCTACAGGGACGATGTCGGGTAAGAATCCTCCCAATTCTCTCCGGCATTTCGAGCGCTAGATCTAGGGTGTCCTGGGGCAGCACGGGGTCATATTTCGCGAGCTTTTGGGTCGGCTCGGGCCCGAGATCCAGCTCCGGAGTGAGAATTTAGGGCTCTTAGAGTGACTGGCTACGTTTAATTTTGCAGAGGGAACATGGTGGACGCCTTTAGAACGCATATCATGCAAACCAAGGACTTGGGAACTTGCCCCGTTCGCCAGATTGGTGGATGCTCCTTCCTCTACATGCGGATCAGCAATGTCTACATTGTGATCGTCGTCAGCAGCAATGCCAATGCTGCCTGTGCTCTCAAATTTGTCGTGGAGGTCTACGCTTTCAGAGATTTTGTTTCTCTTGTTCTTAAACTTTGCTCCTTTCTCGTTGGTTTTTCACAGGCTGTGGCTCTTTTCAAGAGTTATTTCGGTGGTGCTTTTGATGAGGACGCTATCAGAAATAACTTTGTGCTCATCTACGAGCTTCTCGACGGTATTTTCGTTTGGTTTCTCGGAAAATTCATCACACTTTTGAAATGTGCAGAGATCATGGACTTTGGATACCCGCAAAATCTTTCTCCTGAGATTTTGAAGCTCTATATAACTCAGGAGGGTGTTCGTTCGCCATTCTCGAAGGTAGCGATGTGTTGCATTGCCTGGCTGGTTAACAGAATTTATCTTTTTCCAGCCCATAGATACAAGACCCCCAGCAAATGCTACTCTTCAAGTCACCGGTGCAGTGGGATGGAGAAGAGAGGGTCTTGTTTACAAGAAAAACGAGGTTTGCTGTTTTTCGAACTTTGATGCTAGACTAATACCGTATGCTTTCTAGGTGTTTTTGGATATCGTGGAGAGTGTGAACCTTCTTATGTCACAAAAGGGTAAGGCGCTTGCCACTGAAAAGTCCTTGTTGGAAATATTCTTCCTTCTTTATGTAGGGACAATCCTCAGATGCGACGTAACAGGGAAGATTCTCATGAAGTGCTTTCTATCGGGCATGCCTGATCTAAAGCTCGGGCTCAACGACAAAATAGGACTTGAAAAGGAAGCACAGGTGAAAGCGCGTCCTGCAAAAAGGTATGCTTTAAGGTGTACATTAGTGCAACCTTTTTGATTGATAAAAATTTTTCAGTGGGAAAACGATAGAGCTGGACGATGTCACGTTTCATCAGTGCGTCAACTTAACCAGATTTAACTCCGAGAAGACGGTCAGCTTTGTTCCTCCGGATGGAGAATTCGAGCTGATGAAGTACTAGACAAGTTTGTGATGGTATAGCTAACTTGGTACTTATATCTTTTCATATCTTTTCCAGGTATCGAATCACTGAAGGGATCAACCTTCCCTTTCGAGTTTTTCCCAGCATCAAAGAACTTGGTCGCACGCGTATGGAAGTGAATGTGAAGGTAAACCAATATCTCTCAAGGCTTTCTTCTCAAGACTTTGTGCAGGTCAAGAGTCTCTTTGGATCAAAGATGTTTGCTCTTGGCGTAGTTGTAAAAGTTCCAGTCCCTAAGCAGACGGCAAAAGCGAGCTTTCAAGTTACATCCGGCCGCGCCAAGTATAACGCCTCAGTGGATTGCTTGCTATGGAAGTAAGGCCTCTTATCTTCGATTGCTTTCGTAACTAGACCACCAATTCTCAGGATCCGGAAGTTCCCCGGCCAAGCCGAGCTGACAATGAGTGCCGAAGTGGAACTTATCTCAACGATGGTCGAGAGAAAGAGCTGGACACGACCACCAATTCAGATGGAGTTTCAAGTAAAAAACACTATCTTTCTCTTGCGTGATTTCTTACAATTTCTTACCAGGTCCCAATGTTCACTGCCTCTGGATTGCGGGTGAGGTTTCTCAAGGTAAGCAAACTCGTCGCGATTGTTTAGGAATTCTGGAATGATTTCTTTCTGGCTCCTCAGGTGTGGGAAAAGAGTGGATACAGCACAGTGGAATGGGTACGCTACATCACAAGAGCTGGATCGTACGAAATAAGGTGCTAAAAAAACGTGAGGGAAGGGAAGAAAATTTTTTGTTTGTTTTCCTTGTTGCAATGTGTGTAAATGTAATCCCTTGATTCTTTCTCCGCGTGAGGTGTTTTATTTTAAGGGTTTAGCATATTCTTGGTAGAATATGCTAGAAGCATATTTTCTTTTTAATTTTTTTAGGGCTCGTGTTACTCTAGGGTTCTTGGTTGCTAGTCTAGGGTTCTTGGCTTGCGGCTGTCGCGATGTGATGCGAACCAGCGCTGAGGTTTCGATCGATGACGCATTCGAATCAAATCAGTCTTCAAAGTTTTCTGATCGCGCGTTTGACTGATTGCTAGCTAGATTGATTTGTTTTGGACGCTTACAGACGGTCGAGCTCCTGCCGTGCTCTGCTCTCCAGAGCAGGAGCTCAACATAATCTTAAGCAATATCGACTGGATTGGAGCTGGGCGCTGTGGGATTGCTTCGATTGAATCGATCCCCAGCGCATTGCTCACATTGCTTGAAGAGGAAGAGGATGCTCTTTAATTTCCCCCTTCTCGGCGCTGGGCAGAGGCTCCAGATCCATCGCCGGTTTGTCCTCGTTCTGGATGATCTGGAGCTCCCCATTGCAGTAGAACGGCATTCCAGAGAAGCCCACGTCTCGCCGGAGCATGAAAAATCCCCCGGAGGGGCTGGCGGCGCTGGGGATGAGCGCGAGCCACACTGCGGTGTCCGCTCCAATCTCTACCGAATGCCCGACCTTGGTCGTCATGTCCGTGGCTGTCAATCCCGGGCACATCGAATTCACGAAGATCTGGCGGTCCTCTCGCGAGCTCTGCGCGATTTGCTTGTGGAGGAGGCGCGTGTAGGCGGCGGCGGCGATCTTGGAGACCCAGTAGCTCGAGACTGCCTCTGGATCGCCCGGGACGTAGTCGAAGGTCGGCCAGCCAGCGGCGGTCACTCGATTCTCCCCGACGTCGCGGAGGAATTCCGCGATGAATCGATCGATCTCTTGGGCGGTGAGGCGCCGGAGGTCTTGGAGCCTTTCTCTCCACTCGTTCTTGACGAACTGGTACGTAGAAACAAAGATGAGAACAAAGATCTTCGGGAAGAGAAAATCTTTACCGCGATGTCTCCGGCCTTGGAGTTCATGTTGATGATCCGGCCGCCGCGCTTGAGGAGTGGGAGAATCGCCTCGGTGGTCCTCTTGAGGCCGTAGTAATTCGTGCCGATGATCGTCCTCGCCGCCTCGAGTCTGTCACGATCTAGCAGCAGCATCACTCCCGCATTGTTGATCTGCAAGGAGGATACACGAATCTTAGATGTGATCACCGAGATCCCGCAGTAACGAATGCCAAGAACACCAAGAACACCAAGAACACTCGAAGTATTTTCCACTTGCCAGGATGTCAATGCCCGATGGATACTCCGCCGCGATCCAGCGCGCGATTTCTTCCACGGATCCGGCGTCGCAGACATCCAGGCGGTGGTAGACGACCGCCAATCCCTCGCGCGCCAGGGTTTCCGCAGCCTCGCGGCCCCGGCGCTCATCCCTGGATGTGAGAATCGTCGTAATGCCGCGCGACGCCAGCTCGCGCACGATCTGGAGGCCGAGCCCTTTGTTGGCGCCGGTGACGAGCGCGATCGTGTCCTTGCTCCACCATGTGGAATCCATGACCACTGATCCAACGAAGAACTGCGCTATATGTGTGAGGTGATAGTTTATCTTCTAGAGTTCCACTATCATATTTTATTTGAAGTGGCATTCACGCGGCATTAAGGAAGCGCTTGTCACTGAAATCGATAGTCTCGTTTCGCTTGGATTTTTCGATGCGATCCAGCATCCAACTGTTGCCGTCCAAGTCTTAGGGTTTATATGCGTGCCTTCTTGTGACCACGCTGGAGGAGCAATGGCCACTCCATTGGCAAATCTGGATATTATTTCCAGATTTCGTGATTTCCACGATTTCGTGGTCATGTTATCAAGTTATAATGTTCTTTTTCTTCCACTCAGTGTTCCTTACTTTCTAGCTTCTTCGTGGCCTCTCCTCGCGAGGAACAAAAGTCTACACACTGTCGCCGTCAATGCAAGTGATACGCAAGAGTGCCAACAACACGTCCAAGGTTCGATCCAAAAATCTCGCCGGCTGCTTGATCGGCTCGAAGATTGCTCCGCTGCCAAAGACTTGGACAGAGGAAGGATTGCTCACGCTGATGCCATCCAAACGGGTATGGAAACAAACACACTCTGATAAACATGTTCGCAAAATGTGGCAGCCTCGCGGACACCCGCACGACGATGTGGTCCCTTGGAACGCGCTCATGCCGATAACGATCAAGGAGAGCTCGCGCTCGATCTCTTCTCCAGGATGAGGTCAGAAGGATGGTCTCTCTTACGTCGCTGCTTGAAAGGCTTGCAGTAGAAGCTCATGGTCCAGCGGCAAGTTTTTGCTAAGGTTTGCACCGCTCGATAAAGCCAGGGAGCTCATCAGTTTATATGCCGAGTGTGGGAGTGTGGGAACTTGGCTGACGCCTTCCAGGTTTTTCAGAGGATCCCGAGTCACAGTTTGGTCTCCTGGACGGTTTTGGTACTTGGTTATGAGGAGAATCTATCAGGGCGTGCTGGCAGCGAAAGAAGCGGTTAAGCTCCCGAGCCAACACAAACTCGTCAAGGCGGCGGCTCTGGAAAAAGCTGTTCCTCCGACACAGATATATTCGTGGCAAACGCAGCGCTCGATATGTTTCTCAAGTGTGGAAGCCTCGAAGACGCTCGCCAGGTGTTTGAGAGGATCCAGCGCCCGGATGTTGTGTCGTGGACAACTTTGATCGCGGGATACTCCGAGAACCGCGAGCCAGAGGTGGCCCTCGAGCTGTTCCAACGCATGCAACTCCAGCGATGCTCTCCGAACGGACAGGCTCTCGTGGCGGTGGTAAAAGCTTGCATGGCTCTGGCTGCGATGGAAACCGGGCAGAAGATAGATGGAAAGGTTGTCAAGGCGCAAAGCTTGGAGAAGGGAATGGCCATTCACGCGATGGCTGTGTCGCAGTTTTACTACGACTCGGATGTTTTTTTGGCGAGCTCGCTGGTGGAGATGTATGCAAGATGTGGGAGCTTGCTCGACGCTCGCAAAGTTTTCGACATGATCGTCTCGCACGACTCGGTGTTGTATGCTGACAATGGAGAGGAAGAGATTGCTCTCGAGTTATTCCGGTGCATGAGTTCTCGAGGCTGCACACCAGATTGTCGGAATTACGTTGCGGCGTTGAAGGCCTGTGCCGGGAAAGCAGCGAGAGAGGAAGGCACCGAGATATATGGCAAGCTTGTCAAGCGAAAATCGTTGGAAGTAGCAGAGGTTCTCCCCGCTGAAGTTGCCGAGCGTGGTTTGGAAACGGACGTGTTCGTGGCGAGCTCTCTGGTGGATTTGTATGCGAAGTGTTGGAGCATGGTGGAAGCTCGCATGGTTTTCGACAGGATACTGAGGCACCGTCGAGATGTAGTTCTCTGGACTGATCTGACTCTCGGCCACGCAGAGAATGGAGAGGAAGAAGTAGCTCTGGACTTGGTTGGAGAGATGCAATCGCAAGGATTTGTGCCAAATGGGTTGACGTTCGTCGCGGCTTTGAAGGCATGCACGGGCTTGGCCGGTAAGGAACGAGAACTTGGGAACCATGGCAAGCAGAACGCAGCTCTCGAGCGAGGAAGAGATGTTCACTCTCAGGCTGTTAAGTGCTGCTGCGACTCGAACGTTTTCGTTGCAAGCTCTTTGATCGACATGTACGCGCACTGTGGTAGAATGGAGGAGGCTCGGAGAGTCTTCCTGGGAGGAGCTGCTTCACAAAACTTGGTCTCTTGGACGTCACTCGTGCTTGGCTACGCTCGAAACGGTAAAGAAGATCTGGCACTGGAGGCTTTCACTGGTTTGCGACCACAAGACTGTGTCCCGGACACTCGAGCGATCGTAGCAGCACTGAAAGCCTGCATTGGTCTGGCCGAGAAAGAAGATGGCACTCAAGTCGAGGGAAATTTTGTCAAGTTAGCAGCTCTCGAGAAAGGAATGGCGGTCCACTCGGAGGCAGCAGCCAAGTGTCCCGGTGACTTGGAAAACACCTTCGTCGCGAGCAGCTTGATCGACTTTTACGTCAAGTGTGGAAGCATGGGCGATGCTCGGCGAGTTTTTGACACTATGCCAGATCCGGGCCTGGTTTTGTGGAGCACGCTCATGCTGGGATACGCCGATGATGGAGAACGTGACATAGCACTGGAGCTCTACAAACTGGTCAACAAGAGTTACACCCCCGACACTCAAACTCTGGCCGCTGCTCTCACTGCTTTTGCCAGGGTTGTGTCTCTCCAAGCTGGGAAAGAGATCCACTCGGAGATTTACAGGTGTGGCTTGGAGGGTGATGGAGTTCTTGCGACGTGCATGGTGGACTTTTATGGCTGGCTTGGATGGCGCTGCTTGGGGCTTGTCACAAGTGGAGGGACATGAAGCATGGGAGGATTGCGTTTGAGGCATTGGTGGTGTTCAATCCAGAGAACTCAGCTGCTTACGATCCTATGTCTAACATCTATGCAAGTTCTTGACAAGAACTTTACACTTTGTAAAAGTTGAAATGATGTGGCAATGGTTGTACCCATGTGGCAATATATATATACCTATATATAATTCATTTGTCCACTTTCATGGTATTTAAGCCAGGAAAATGAACAACAATCCCTTTTATAATGTTTGGGATGATTAATGCATTAGATGTTTAAGGCGCTAGATCAAAGCAATGCTAGACTGTCACTTAGAAATTCAATTGTTAGTTAATAGAGGATGCAATAGCATGGCAGTTACCAACTTAAACCCATAGAAAAACAAGAGTGTGTGCAAGTAAAGTCAAAACATAATGATGAGTTTTTCATATATTTTTCTCCCCATGCAAACATTTGAGGCCTAAAGCCATAAAATATTCCCAGAATATTCTCTTGGTATTCAAGGTTAATACGAAAAGTCAAGGAACACTGCAACTTGCAAAGGTTTAACTGAATCTTCAGCCTTTTACTCAGGCACTGCACATTTGCACATTTGCCAAGAATTCCTGAAGAATGCCTTTGGATTTGTCTCCGGGAGAGAGATGTCCTAGAGCCTCCAAGGCATGTGAACAAAGATGGAGGAGAGTCTCCCCAGGCAAACAGTCTCTTGTGATCAAAAGCCAAACTTTCTGCACTAAACAGAAGTCTTGGGAAAATCTAAGGCTCACAAAAGGATTAATGCATAGATAGAAAAAATTAAAAGAGAATTTAGAATTGACTTTCAAATCACCATTGAGCAAGATGCAATCAGCATAGAACAGCATCATGGCAAATGACATATGCCATTTATTGGTTATATGGCAGTATGGGACTCTATCTCTGGATGCACCAGCACCTTGTAGTCAAAATGCACCTCAAGCATTTGAACCCCATGAATGCCATGCAATATCTTGAGAATAGGGTCAGATGTTAACTTGTTTGTTAACTTAGCTGGAGAGGGCTGATGACTGGGTCAGGGGCTCCAAAACTCAACAACCAGAGCTGCACGATATGGGTATGCGCTTCAAAATGCTGTAGGATGTCCTACTCTCTAGCAAGCATCATTTCTTGCCGTCTCATGCACAAACTATGGAGAGCCAACTTGATCATATTATCCTCCGGGTGCACAATGTAAATGTTTATTCCCTGGAGATAATTCCCACTAGTCAAACTTGCCAAGTTTGGAGTGTTGATAACAACCCCAAAAACTGTCCCATTTGACCTTGTGCTAAGATCTTGAGATTGGTGCTGCACAGCATCACAAACCTCTGCAAGACAGCTCCAAAGCCTATGACTATTAGTGCTACTAGTGCTGCAGAGCATGCACTATTTGGAAACCCACAAGCTCTCACATAGCAAGCCAAATGATGTGGTTTTTCAAAATTTAACTATATGAAAACACTAGATAAGAGAAATAAGACTTCCAATATGAGAAAACTATATAGAAGAGGCAAGCCATTCATGTGGTACTGTGCTTGCTCCTCTTTTGTCGAATGTGGCTGCTTCTTGAGGATTAATCCCTTGAACTTTAATGTATAGCTTTGTAAACTCTCACCTGGCAAGAGTTGGAAATGACTCAGATCACTCATAAGTCGTTGTGAAAAGCTTACCAGCCTGAAGGTAGCCAAAAAGGATACCCTCAACGCTGCCCAATCTATCACTGCTGGAACTTGAGCCATCCATTCTGCAGCTACACCTTGTAACGTGGCTGAAAAAAGTTTCCTGCAATCTATTGCATCTGCCTTGATTTGTTGTTGTTGAGGCTGTTGTACTTGTTGGATTGTGGTTGTTGTTGCCGTTGCTCTACTGGCTGTTGCCACTGTGGTGATGACTGGAACTCTTGCCACTCATCTTCTTGTTCTTGATTATTCTCCTGCTTGCTGACAAGACTGTTTGGTTGAGGATTTGCACTCCTCGCTCTTGGACTCTCGGGATCATAATCCAATGGCAAATTTCTCACAAGAATTCTCAAATCTCTCTCACGTCTTTACCTTGTTCGTCTTTCCTCTCGCTTTTGTGCTTCTACAAATCTCGCCAAGTACTTTTGACTTCTTTGGCTCATACACCAGGAAGGAATGGCCTCGATTTGGTGAGGGTAGCTTGGCTTCTCCTAGTGCTCACCCTTCTACCACAATCTCCACACTTGCTTTGCTTCTTGGGCAGTGCACTAAACAATGTTGCTCCTCATGACGACACACTAGCAAAGTGGAAAATCATTGCTGCCTAACCTCGTTCCTAGCTTCATCAGCTGCTAGAACCTTTGCCAACATTCTAACCCAGTGCTGCCCACAAGTCGGACAACTCACACAAATTGATTGATCTCAAGCAATTCTCACTATGATGTGACTATAGTCATTGTTGCATTGCCAACCTTTGCTCCATGCACTCCAAGGCTGTTGGATGAAGCATCCTTCCAAGAACCTTCTCTTTATTACACTCCCTTCACTTCTACACACATGTTATTCCTGGAAATTGGCTGTTTGCCCTGCCCCTTTCTAGCAGAATATTCTCTTATTCCCCCACTATAACCAAAAAAAAGAAAGAAAAATTTCTAACTTTGACCAAGTCTTATTCTTGAGATGGCTCTAGCCCTTTGACAAGGTCATTGGGAGCAAGAGAGAACCAAGAGAGCCTCTCTGATCGCCATGAGCAGCTGGAATTTCTCTCTGGCATTCTAAAGATGAGACTTGCTGCACCTTTGTTCCCCTTGGAGAACTTGTGGAGAGAATGCAAGGATAGCATGAGCAAGAGGTAAAGTTTCCCCGAGCTGAGATTCTCATCCAAGAGTATCACATCATTCTCGCTTGCTGCTGTGAATCTCTTGGGTATCTCTTTGAAGACTGGACCCCCACAAGCCAGATCCCATCAGGCTCCGACGAAATGTGAGGCGCCCTAGGCTGCAAGCTTCTCAAACACTTTCACCTCCACAGTTGGAATCGCGATGGAATCCGGGATGCTCCTCATCCAGCGCTGCATCAGAGAGAGCGTTGCCGCCGCTGACATGCTGTTGCGAAGGTAGCTTGGTCTGGCATGAGGTTGCTTCAAATAAGAGCTGGAAGCTGTACCCTAGGAAAATGGACGGAAAAGAATTTAAAATTTAGGGTTCTTGAGACTACCCGAGACGAAGAACGCTGCCCAGTCCCTTACATCGTAAATCTCGAAACCATCGTCGGCCTCGATCATCTCCACAGCAGCCTTTTGGAGAGCGCTCGCAATATCCATCCCTTCCACCAGATTCCCATACATCTTCTCCATGAGCTCAAGGGTGGGCTTGTCTCTCACGTCCAACAGTGATATCACCACGGACGGAACTCCAGAGATGTGGAACGACCTCGGCAGCGCCAAGGTTCCCTCAGCAAACACTCTCCTGGAAGCGCTGAGAACCGCAGCTGATGCTCGAAACAGGCTTTCTCCTGCAAGCTCTACGACCTCGTCCCCTGTGAGCGTGAGAGATCTCAAGAAGCACTCCTCAAACTCGGAAGATCGAGCTGACTTTGCAAGGTCGTCCTCTGGCACTGCCAAGATCAGAGCTCCATCTGGGAAGTAAGTGGGGTGGACTATCCCGTGACTTGCGATGTGCTATCTTTTTTTTCTTTTACTTGCAAACTCTGAAGAGCTGCGAAACTTGTAGGATATCTCCGTTGTTCCTTTCGGTGCCATGATCGATGAAGACAATTACTACTTGATCCAGAAATATGCGGTAGCCACAGTTTCCTCTTGTGACAAGAGAAGACTAGCCCAGCAATCACAGCCTTCATCATACCTGGTCGTAGGAAACCCCACCAAAGATCTAATCTACGCAACAAAGGAAGGAGAGATGGTGGAGTCCTTGTTGAAGAAAGCCAACACAGGTAGTGTCGTCAACTTCCTGCGTGAAGCTGATGCAACGAAAGATTTCGTGCTGCGCCAGCTTCCCGAGAGTAACTGGATTAGAGTACCTCGCTTGGAACAAAAACAAGTTTCTTGGGTTGGATACTTTCTAGCTGCGACTCAAAAGGCTCGATGATGATCTTGTAGTAATCCCTGAGAGTACTGTCTGCGTCGTTAGCATCCAGTAGTTTCAGTAAATCCGATGGCGAGCAAGCTTGAAAGCCGCGTTGGTGTCTGTAGTTGATAAGATTCCCATTGTGTAGAAGATAGATAACCACGTTGTCGAAAGTTGATGTCGAAATCTTAGATACAATCAAGATGGCTGTTTCCTTTCCTATGATCTTGGAGACTTCTTCAATTTCTGACCAGGCTCTGTCGTCGTCCATGTCGAACTCCATCGAGTTCTCCCGATTCCCTTCTTTGCTGACTAGAAACAGCATGTCTCTTGCATAGCTCCTATCAGACCAGATCAGTGCTCGTTTGATCTCGTTGGCATCCAGTAGGAGCATCTGGAGTCCTTTAAAGTAGAGCTTGAGTGACTCTATATTGTTGATCCTCCCTATGCTCAAACAGCCGAAGTTTCCATCCATTCGCAGCAATTACCTGAACAAATAAATCTTATCGTCAGAAACAGAGAGAGACCACGAACCTGAGGAGCTCCTCGAATTTCTGGATGGAGTCTGTAGTAAAGCCCATCTTAAACAGCAGACAAGTATGGTTAACAAGAACTGAAGGGACTGTAACACTTGGAGAGATTGAGCGCTCAGCAAGTTGGATAGCTTGTCTCATGAATTCATTGACGAGCAATAGGGGTGGAGAGATCCTCAGTTTAATCGAATATGCATACGCAAGCTCCGCCATCTTCATCCAAAGTCTAGATTCGTATATTTGCAGGCCATGTAGTTCGACATCCCTATCCTCCCGTGTCAGATTTTGGAGCAAGTGGCCAATCTGTGATTCCTGTTCCTCAAGGTCTCCTTCTTTGTCAATTAATAACTTCAAAGTCTCTTTCAGCTCCATCGTTGCCTCATCATACAAAGTAGTTTCAGTAGCTGCGCCCATTTGTATACACCTATAGAGAAGATACAAGCACTTAAACAAAATTGCTAAGAGAAATGAAAACACATAACTACGACATCCATTCCTTCCCTTGTTCACGATTTTGCCAACCTCACAGTGTGCATTGTAATCTCCAGCCCATTGCATGAGCATTGCTCTCAGCGTGAATGCTTTTCCAGCTTCGCCATCCACCACCTGAATTCCATGCTCGAACAGCTCTTCAAGCTCATCCACGATGATGGATACTACTGCTGGAACAACCTCACTTGCTGTCTTCCCATCGAACTTCCTCAGTGGCACAAAAACAATTGGAAAAGGCCTGTGATTTGAAAACTTTCCAGCATTGAGGATCCGAAACTCTGGAGAAAGTAGATTCAAATTAGATCATAAAGCATACAAACAAAACTTCAATTTTACCTGATTTTGTTGTTTGTCTTTGAAATGTTGAAACCATCCCAATGGCATTGGAGAAGGAGGTTCCTGGGATCACGTTGAATTGCAGCTCGTTCAGCAATATCATCTTCGCCACATGAAGAGCATCGGAACTTGTAAGTTTTGGTAAGGTTTGCATCGCTCGATAAAGCCAGGGAAATTCACAGGGAAGTTGAGAGATGCCAGGGCTTAGCTTCCAAACACGCTCATCAGTTTATATGCCAAGTGTGGGAGTGTGGGAACTTGGCTGACGCCTTCCAGGTTTTTCAGAGGATGCCGAGTCACAGTTTGGTCTCGTGGACGGTTTTGGTACCTTGTTATGAGGAGAATCTATCAGGGCGAGCTGGCGGCGAAAGAAGCGTTTAAGCTCCTGAGCCGTCAAGGCGGCGGCTCTGGAAAAAGCTGTTCCTCCGACACAGATATATTCGTGGCAAACGCAGCGCTCGATATGTTTCTCAAGTGTGGAAACCTCGAAGACGTGTTTGAGAGGATCAGATGGGACAACTTAGAACTGCGAGCCAAAAACGCATGCAACTCCAGCGATGCTCTCCAAATGGACAGGCTTTCGTCGCGGTGACAAAAGCTGGAAACCGGGCTGAAGATAGATGGAAAGGTTGTCAAGAAGCCTGGAGAAGCATAAAAAACATTAGAATATTCTAAAATCAGCAAATAAGCGTGTGTTAACATATCGAACCATGATTGCAACATAGAGAGATCTTTATTTCTGAGTTTAATCTCAGCTCAAGATCATATCACAACGGCTTCGAGTGCTTTGATAAAAACTCTGTCAACCTCTTGGGGATGTGCCACGGCAGAGAACACAGTGTATGTTTCATTATAGTTAACACTTCCAGCAGACGACCACCTTGAGGGAAACCAGTCTGGCTTACCACCCTCTGGACCAATCCAGTGAAAACCCCATCTGATATCTTCCACATCATAACCAGCTGTATAAAGACTCATGTTCTCAGGCTTGAAGAACTTGCTCGCACTCTGCCATTTTGTGATCCCTTTTTGTGGCCCAACAGAAACTCGAAACACGTCAATGAAGAGCAGATCACTTTTCACTCTCCGAGTCGCAAAGTCAACGCAGCAGTGTTGCCAGCTGCTGGGGATATAAATTGTTGGCGAGTACGTTAGGACTGGTCCCAAATCCAAGCCGAAATAATGAAAAGCTTCAATCTTCTTCCCCTTCATCGGCCCCATGCCCCACTGTTTTGCGATGTGGATTACGATCCTTTCCACCATAAGTCCAACCAGCAACGGTGCAGGGTGTGCGGCCATGCATTCTTCAATGAGCTGCTCCACCACTTTCATCATCAAGGCATCTCCATCTGCATTATTCAAATGCATTCCAACGGCAGCCACAACCATTGCCTTGGCAAGATCAGAAACCAGCGCAAACTTGTCTCCATTTTGTACAATCCACCGAGGATCGAAACTATCAGAGTCGATCCTGCCTCTGCCAGCCATCAGATCCGATAGTGCAGCCACCGCTCTTCTCCTCCTGACACGTTTCAAGGCTGCTATCTCCGTCACCCACTGTTCCACAGTCCTTCGTTGTTGTTCAACCTCCTTGGTGGACAGAAACTTCTCCCTCGCCTCGCCCTCACGATCTGCAGAAGTCGCCGCTGTGACGTAGCAATCCACGAAAACACGCACCATGAGTGGCAAACCTCCCGTCAATGCCTGCATTTCACCAGGCTCGGACAGCAAGCCCTTCCAGGTAATGTACTGCTTCGTCTCCTCGGGCGTGAAGGCTGTGTACTTGCAGTGGTAATTTCTGTTGTGAGTGGTCTTGAAAACCCTGGCATAGGCCTCGTTCCGCCTTGCCGAGCCACCATGCAAGCAGGTTGAGCTTTGCTCGAGTGCTTTCAAAGCAAGCCACACGTCCATAAGGGAGCTGTTCGAGGCCCTGCTGTCCAAAACATCGTACTCGTCGACAACGAAGAACAGATCGTTGGTGCGTTTCAACCATGACACCACCTCCATCATCTCCTTCCAGTCCTCAATGCAGCACAGCCAGTTGCACGTTGGAGCATCATCCGCAAAGGCCACCAAGAGAGCCTCCCTGATCGCCGTCAGCAAGTCGGGATTGTTGTCTGGCATGCTAAAGATGCAAACCAGCCGCGACTTCCTTGCTGCTGTTCCATTCTCCTTTGAGAACGTGTGGAGACAATGCAAAGCTAGCATGAGCAAGAGGTAAGTTTTCCCCGAGCCGACATTCCCGTCCAAGTCTATCACATCGTCCTTGCTCGCCGCGAATCTGTCCAGGATCTCTTTGAAGACTGGGCGCCCCACAAGCCAGATGCCATCAGCCTCTGACGGAACGCACGGCACCCTGGGCTGCAAGCTCGGCCATGGCAGCTTGTCAAACACTTTCAACTCGGCGAAGTCCACGCTTGGAAGCGCTGCGATGGAATCCGCAATGCTCCGCACGCGCCGCAGCACTGCATCGGAGCGAGCGTTGCCAAACATGCCCGCCACTGTCATCTCGTTGCGAAGGCGGCATCGCGGTAACCGAGCCCTGGCACGAGGTTGCTTCAAATCCTTGACAGAGAACAAGAGCTGCGACTCCACTGCCTCCACCAGCTTGCGCTTCGCAGGAGTGGAGTAGTCTGGAAGCCGATCGATCCAATCGCGCAGCAGGGACTCGTCGCCCACCATCGAAAGCCCTAGAAAAGAGGTACCTTATTTAGGGCTCATTATATTTTCTTCAGTCTTATTCTTAACTTAAATGGATTTATTGTTGGAAGAACGTAGGGATCAGGAGAGTTGCGTATGTGGAACTTGCCAGGGACAATGCCGTGATGTATGAGATCATGTCAAACATCTTCGTGATTTCTTATTTTCCCAAGGTATCGCACTTGGAATTTGGAAAGCCTCTGAACCTTGTTTGAGCTCCACAGGTGTGGGAAGCTTGGTGTCATGGTAGTAAATGTAGTAGTGTTGAACTCATATTTCGGCTAAAGTTGGATGTTTTTGAGTTGTTTTTTTTCCTAGTAACTTATATTGCCACGTGTTATTCCACGTGCTCTAAAGATGGCACACTGGCTCAATGTATGGAGTAATGGATCACAAGAGCTGGATCATATGAAATAAGCTTGGCTAGGGTTCTTGGCTGTCCTGATATGATGTGAACTAGTGCTGAGGTTTTGACCGATGACACATTTGAATCAAATCAGTCTTGATCATGTGAGATTCATTTGTTTTGGACGCTTACAGACAGTTGACCTCCCAAAGTAGGAGCTCAACAACAATATCAACTGAGTGCTGTGGGATTAATTGCTTCACATGAATCGATTGAATTGATCCCACCAGCACATTGCTCAAACACAAGAAACTAAACCTGTAATTCCCAATGGAATTCCAATGTGGGAAACTTTGAGAAATTTTTTGGGAATTCTTGAAAATTGGGAATTCCCTAGAAACTTCAGGTGTGAGTGCATGGAATATGGAAAGAGAATACAAGAAAAAACCCTAGTTTATATACATGAGCGAGTGATCCGGATTAAAACCAATATGATGGCTACCAAAATCCCATATTAATATATAGCATTGTAGTTGTACATTTGAATATCACATCATCCCCTCCTCTCAGAATGATAGAAGACCATTAGGGTTCTCTTGTGGATGGGCTAAGATCTGGAGGAACATCAAGAAGAGGCATCGGTGGATCTGTAAGTGGTGTCAATTGTTCTTGATCCCTTTGTATGAAGCATTTTAGCTGTCGTACATGCACAGTTTTTGGAGGATCAGCTTGCTGGATGTCATGTCGAACTTCATAAACTTGCGGTCCAACTTGTGATATAGTATTTTCCACTGAGCAAGGAGCCCCTTAAATAAACTATGTACCATAATGTAAACGACTAATTTTTCCATTCTACTTCAGTCACCTAACCACACCTCCGACCACTTGGAGGAGTCTCACTTACAACCTCCATAAGTCCCATTCTAGACTGGGGGCTGGCTAGCCTCGAGAATGGCATCCTTGCCACTCAATCTGTGCACTTGGTCCAAATGCTCCACGTGTCTGATCCCATGACCGACACTCAAAGGTACCACCGACATAGCAGCCTGTTACACTAAAGCCATGCCTAATCACTTTTGCCGCACTGGTGGTCCAATACCACTTGCATCATTGTCCTGTCTCTCCAGGATTGGGCCAATTATCCATGAGTGGTCATCCCAGATCCACTCCTTAGCATCCTTAAGATGCCCACCGACAAGGGGAACATCTTTCCCCAACATCCCTCTTTCAGTCCCCACCAAGTCCCGTCCAACCCATGGCCGTGTTCACCAACACTGCCACTGGGTCAAGGCCCATAGGCCCGACCACTAAGTCCCAATGTCCTCTGGGACTTCCTCACCCTGTGACTGTATCCTTAGTCACTATGCCAGAGGTTTACTCCTCTTCCTTTCCACAGTCTGGGACTTTAGGGCAACATTTCAGAACACCATGGCCTTATGCAAGCCATCTGGGTACTCTTCCCGCCTTCCGCTTTTGGGTGCTTTAGCCATGGGCTTAGAGCGAGGTTCTGTTGAGCCACGCCAGGTATCCAAGTAGGTAGTGCCACCCACACTTGGACTAGGAGCATCGATCATTCGATCTCCCGGGGAAACTAGAGCCGACTCTTGAACACTTCACCAAGCTACCCCACTTGTCTGTCCGTATTCACTCTAGTCTTGGACTTTCCAGTAGTCATCCCATCACCCAACAGCTGGGTATGGCCTTCTTGGGCCACTTTTCTTGGCCAAACTGGCTCCACTGGGCTCCAACCCCCACACTCTCCCTATTATACTTTTGGAACCCCCCCCCCAGGGGACGATTGCTTTGGGCTTTCACCCAACTGCTTGTATTAGTATTCGGACTCGGACTTGGACTTGGACTCAGTCTCGGTCCCGGATTCGGACTCAGATTCAATCTCGGTCTCAGTTCCATCTCGGACTCCATCTCGAGTCCATCTCGGACTCCATCTTGGACTCCATTTTGGGTCCATCTCGGACTCCATCTTGGGTCCATCTCGGACTCCATCTCGCGTCTGTCTTGGACTCCACCTCAGACTTCATCTCAGGTTCATCTCAGACACTTCCACATGTCATGTGTTGGTCCTCTTGTGTCCCTTTTCTAGAGACTCACTTATTGCTTGCTTCGTTTTTGTTCCTTGAGCCCTTCATTGGGAGTTCCACTCCCGCTCTCGACCTTTCAAGTTCGAGCTTTTAGTCCAAACGTGTTACGCTCGTTTAGCTTTTGCTTTGGCCACTACCATGTGGCACCCTTTCAGCTCCACTTTGGGGCCTAGGGATTTGGTGTCTCACAGAAATATGGAGGGATCACTAACTTATTCGCATAAGGTCCTTCCAATATTCGTGCAACTCCTCATTTCCCATATGCATCTCGGTGTCCATACCTTCCATTACAACAACACCAACAGGACATTGTTGATGCCAAGGTCTTCATCCAAGAAATGGAGGTTGCCAATCCAGAAAACACTGATAATGCCAATAATTGTAACTAACTTCATCACATGCTAAACAGTGGACATCATGGCCACAACCATGTGATTATTCTAGTCCTTGAACTCGAGCAGCAGTAGCATCAACCTCTATTTGAACAAAACCATTTCCCACAAGAAGTAAAGTTAAAGAATGTGTAACAAATAGTGGAAGAGGTGACATTTTATAACGTTGTGCCAAGCAAAGGGCATTGTCAAGGGTGGCTAGAGCAAGTGCTAGCCACAAAATTCCTAACTTGATCTGCTCTAACATATTTGACTCTCCACGAAGCAAGAGACTTCGAAAACAAATACTAAATTGCATCACTGACTCGAATAGCCATTGATAAAGATGATGCAATTGTTGAAAGACATCATTATAATCGTCGGCATGTCCAAATGTGCATTTGAAGACGTCTGGGAGAATACTCCAATCCTCACGAGTGGATGTGTTCAAACCATTGTACCATTGTAGTGCCGTCCGTTGGAAACACGTGGGAAACTCATGCAAATGTTGAGCATTATCTGTAGCACACTTGAATTTGGAGCCGAACTCCAAGCCCATTGCACTACGAAATGAGGGTCCGGTACAATCCCACGAGCACCAGCTCCCCGTATCCAGCACCTGCACGCAAAATGGTGTCAGACGGAGTCTGGCACAATTTTGACATACAAGTGGCCTAACGCGAGGAGGAGGGTACCCCACCGACTAGAGCAGCGTGGAGCTTGAGCTTAGACCCAAGCCAGACACAAAATAAGGAGCAACACAGTCTAGCAGGAGCCAAATTAATGTCTCAGGTGGTCGAACATGCATTCCAACCACTATCCCGTAGATATGCCAAATGAGCGAATCGTGACACTTTCCATAATTAACATTTGGAACCGAAATGAGACTAACACAAAGGGCATGATAGTGAGGGTGTTTGGCAGACACGGTAAGTTATCAACTAGCGATATTAAGGGACTAGTCTCAATATGCGAGGGTTCTTGCCAAGCCAGTGCAAGATATAGTAAAAAAGAACTAAAAAGCCGGGCCAAGTATGCTTGGCCAAATAAACACTTAGGAATTCCGTCCTTATGCTCATCCGGCCAAGTACAGATGTTAGGTCCAGTTTACTAACACTTGGACAAGAGGGGCCAATAAAGGGAACCAGCAGTACTGACCTCCTGCCGTCATGGCAGTAAGGAAAGAGTGTCCGTAAGGACTGGCCGACAAGCATCTTTCAATACCTGAAGTCACATTCACGACACTCTCCCCCCCTTGGGGAAGATCGACGTCCTCGTCGATGCATACTCGAGTCTAGCAAACCGTCAAGGAAACAACTCTGAAAGTTAACGGAAAGCACACTATGTGGGAAACGCACCAACTTAAATAAGTTATGGAACGACCTCTCCTCTACGTCCAAAGACGTTACGACTCAAACACCCTCCGGCCGTCGCCGACAAGGAAATGACTAACGGAGTTAGCCACCCTTGCTTCTCCAAGCACCACTTGGCTTACAAAGGAATGATACATCCTTGCCTGCAGGGACATAGGGAGAAGGCCAGAGGCCCAACTTCCCCTAAGCAAGAAATCAACCTTGTCGGGAACTATTATAAACTGGCAGATTAAGTTGTTTACATGACCATGCCCCTTTTCAAAAATGAACCATCGAGAGAGGCGGGGACTTGTGATTAGTCTATAATAGTTTTCCCCATGGTTATGGATTGGACCCATGCACTGAAGTGCTAAAGTCAGCCTGCCAAAACTAACCCAAGTACTAACGAACGAGAGAAACGACACTTTGATTTATAGAAATAGATTACTTTATTGATTTGCAAGATTTATTACAAAGTTCACAAAAGCTATTTATTTTTTATTATTATTCTTATACTGCGTGACAAGCTCACGAGCATGGGTAAGATTACTAAGAGGCTCCAAAGTTGACTCACAAGTTGGGTAACCTTTCCACTTAACTAGATACTCTCGACGTTTGGCATGTTTAAGCTAGTGTGTATCCAAAATAGCCTCTACTTCATACTCAAGTTCACCATCCACAATGTCTGGTGGTGGACAAATCTCCCTTTGATGTGCAATATCCATAGTATAAGGAGTCAATAAATTGGCATGAAATACATTATGAACATTGGACATCTCCGCAGACCGATCCAACTGATAGAATACCTCACTAAGACATTTAAACACCCGATAGGGTCCAACATATCTCGGCAAAAGCTTCCGAGACAAAGAACTCTTAATGTTCAAGTTCCGGGAAGATAGCCACACCTGATCTCCCACTTGATAGGATACATCTCGACGATGCTGATCTTTATCATGTCGATACCTATCCTGAGCTTTGCCCATCGTCTTAGTAGCCCGAGACCAACCTTGGCGTAGCTGCTTCGCATAAGTCTCAACGGCTGGGACCAACACTTCGGTCATTGGTTTCGGTACAACAATCTGTTGAGGAACCCCACGAGCATTCCCTTGCAGCATCTCCTATGGAAAACAGCCTATAGCGATGTGAAATGTGTTGTTATAATAGATTTCTGCTGTATCCAAATGCTCAACCTAGTCGTGTTGGTCCGCCGCGACATAGTACCACAGATAATCCTCAACTTGAGCATTCACATGTTTGGTCTGCCCATCAGTTTGAGGATGATAAGCCATACTAAATTTTAACTTGGTACTAAACAGTTGGAATAGTGTGCCCCAAAACTTCCCCGTAAACCTCGAATCTCTATCCGAGATCATTTCTTCAGGAAGACCACGAACCCACACTACTTCATGGAAAAAGAGCTTTGCTGCTTGTTTTGCATTTACCGTTCCCACAGTTGGAATGAAGTGTGCAATCTTTGACAACCAATCCACAACCACCATCAAAGTATCATAACTCTTTGACTTTGGCAAGCAAGTGACGAAACTGTGAGACACAAAATCCCTAGGCCCCAATGTGGAGCCGGAAAGGGTGCCATGTGGTAGTGGCAGAAGCGAAAGCCAAACGAGCATAACACGTTTGGACTAAAAGCTCCGACTTGGAAGGTCGAGAGTGGGAGTGGAACTCCCAACAAAGTGCTCGAGGAGCGAGCACGAGGCAACCAATAAGCAAGGCTCCATAAAGGGACCAAAAAAGGACCAACACATGACACGTGGAAGAGTCCGAGATGGACCCGAAGTGGAGTCTGAGATGGAGTCCGAGATGGACCCGAGATGGACCCGAAGTGGAGTCTGAGATGGAGTCCGAGATGGAGTCCGAGAGGGAACCGAGACCGAGACCGAGTCCGAGTCCAAAACTGGGACCGAGACCGAGTCCGAGTCTGAATACTAATGCAGGCAGTTGGGTGAAAGCCCAAAGCGATCATCCCCCGGGGGGGGCTGCAGGGGGTTCCAAAAGTAAAGTAGGGAGAGTGTGGGGGTTGGAGCCCAATGGAGCCAGTTTGGCCAGGAAAGGCCAGTTTGGCCTAGGAAAAGTCAGTTTGGCCCAGGAAGGCTGTACCCAGTGTTGGGTGATGAGCTGCCCATTGGGAAGTCCAAAACTAGAGTGAACACAGACTGACAAGCGAGGTAGCTTGGTGAAGTGTTCAAGAGCCGGCTCTAGTTCCCCCAGGAGATCGAGTAGCCGATGCTCCCAGTCCAAGTGTGGGTGGCACTACCTACTTGGATACCAAACGTGGCTCAACGAAACCTCGCTCTAAGCCCATGGCTAGAGCACCCAAAGGTGGAAGGCGGGGAGAGTACCCAGGAGGCCCGCGTAGGGCCACGGTGTTCCAAAATGCTGTCCCAAAGTCCCAGGCTATGGAAAGGAAGAGCAGTGATCCTTTGGTGTGGTGATCAATGACACAGTCATGTGGTGAGGAAGTCCCAGAGGACAGTGGGACTTGGTGGTCGGGCCTATGGGCCTTGATCTAGTGGCAGTTTTGGTGAACACGGCCATGGACAGAAAAGGATCTTGGTGGGGACTGTTAAAGGGATATTGGGGAAGGCTGTTCCCCATGTCTGTGGGCATCTTAAGGATGCCAAGGAGTGGACATAGGATGGTCACTCATGGATGGATGGCCCAATCTTTGAGAGACGGGACTGCGATGTAGGTGGTGTTAGACCACCGGTATGACCAAGGTGAATGGGCATTGCCTTAGCGTAACAGGCCAGTATGTCGGTGGTACCTTGGGGTGTCAGTCATGGGATCGGACACATGGAGCACTTGGACCAAGTGCAAAGGTTGAGTGGCGGGGATGCCATTCTTGGGGCTAGCAAGCCCAAGTCCGAAATAGGACTTATGGAGGTTGTGAGTGAGACTCCTCCAAGTGGTCGGAGGTGTGGTTAAATGACTAAAGTAGAATGGAAAAATTAGTTGCTTACAGAAATCAAGTGTCACACTCTGAAATGGCCATGCTGGTGCGGGAATGCACTGCAACTTTCCAGCTTGCTTCTCAATTTTGCGCTTACATTGCTAGCATATAGGGCAGGAACGGACATATTCCGCTACATCACCTTCCATACCAAACCAGAAAAATCCCTTTTTCAATGAAGCCAGAGTTTTTCGCTGTCCACCATGTCCCGCTACTGGAACATCATGATGTTCCCGCAGAAACAACAGCTGCAGATCCTTAGAGGGAAGATACAATCTTTCTTGCTTATAGAATATAAGCCCATCCCGAACTGAGAAGTGAAGCTTCGCATTAGTGCGACTAGCAACTTTCTCTGCTTCGCTACCAGGGCTTTGCTTCAACAACCCCGCACAGCATAAGATTGCCTTCGCCAATGGATCACTTCCACATGAAGCCCGAACGTCCTCCAACCAGTCCAAACTGATTGCTGATATGGCCCGGAATTGAGCCTGACGACTCAATGCATTCGGAACAATATTGTCTTTACCAGGTTTATATATGATTTCAATATCATATCTAACAAGCTTGAGCTTGCTTCGGTGTAAGCTTAGGCTGCATAGCAAAGTAGCTCAGTGTGTTACTATCTGTATAAACCTTGGTATGTCCACCCAAGTAGTGTCTCCAATGTTCCAGGGCTGATACTATAGCAAACATCTCTTTCTCATGCGTTGGCCATTTTCGTTGAGTTTCATCCTATTTCTTGGAATAGAATGCAACGGGACAACCATGTCGCCTTAGCGTAACACCAACCGCTTTGTCACAATCTTGCTGTAACATGGCACCAATAGCATAGCCAGACGCATCACAATGCACTTCGAAGGGTTTATCAAGATCTGGGATCCTGAGAACAGGAACCATAGTCAAGATCTCCTTCAATCGTACAAAAGCACACTGACAAGCTGGTGTCCAATGGAACGGAATACTACTCTTTGTCAACTTAGTCAACTGAAGAGCAATTCTTGCAAAATTGCGGACAAACTTACGATAGTATCCCGCCAAACCGAGAAAGGAACGAACATCTGATATAGTGGTCGGGACTTCCTAGGACTTCACCGCTTCCACCTTCTTTGGATCAACCTCAATTACGCTAGCACCAACTATATGTCCGAGAAAGTTTACGCGCAATTGACCAAAAGCACATTTACTTTCCTTAGCATACAGTTTGTGTTTGCGCAACTTCTGAAACACCAGCTCTAAGTGTTTCAAATGACCCTCCAACGTTTCGCTGAAGACTAGAATATCGTCTATATATAGGACAACAAATGTGTCCAAATAATCTCTGAATATTCTATCCATGATAGTGCTGAACATTGCTGGAGCATTACATAACCCGAACGGCATGACAAGGAATTCATAAGATCCGTACCGAGTCTTAAAGGCTGTTTTTTCCACATCCTGATCCACCATCCACCTGTATCTGATGATACCCGGACAGCAAATCAAGTCGTGTAAAATACTTAGCCTTTAAGAGTTGGTTAAACAAGTCATCAATGTGGGGCAAAGGATAACTATTCTTGACCGTGATCTTGTTGAGTGATCGATAGTCGATACACATCCTCATGGTTCCATCCTTTTTCATAACAAAAAGGACCAGCGCTCCATAACGTGACTTGCTTGGTCGGATATGACCTTTGTCAAGAAGCTCCATGAGTTGCTTCTTGAGTTCAGCCATCTCCTTGATATTCAACCGATATGGAGCTTTTGTAGGTGGTTTAGAACCCGGTATAACCTCAATCCGATGATCAACCTCATGGCTAGGAGGTGGCCCTGATGGCAAATCCGTCGGGAAGATATCCTGATTCCTCGCCAATAACTCCAATATTTTCTTTGGTACAGGATCAACCCCGTCGCCAATTTGAACCAAGTCACCCATACCCTCAGCTTCCATCACTTGAACCCAAAAGGTTTGACATCCCTTCTTAGCTGCTTTTTGAGCGGCTCTCGCAGTCAGGAACTTAGCATCCCAATCCTTTGAGGAGCGCTTTTGCAACTAAAAGGACATATCAGGACATCCTTCTGACTTCAATGTGATATGACTTTGTCCAGCACCATAAATCCCTTTTATGTATTTGTTGAAGAAATCCATACCAAACACCATCTGAAAATCTTGTATTTTCAACACTACCAAGTCCACTCTTTCTTTCCACTTGGATATCTTTATTGGAACATCACTCACAAACTTTTTGGCTACTTGCCCACCTTCCGCAAACCGGAAGTGCATAGGTGACATTTGCTTAGCATTTAATCCTAACAACTTAACTAAGTCTTCGGATATCACACTGTGTGTAACTCTTGTATCAATCATCACTCGGATTCGGTGTCTACGGACAAAGCCTACCAAATACATCAATGGATTAGTGTTTGCATTGACTGCGAGAAAAGCTTGAGGAAAGCAATGAAAGTAACTCAGCTCCTCTTCCTCATAGTCTGCATTGACCAGCTCGTCAACGTCTTCAGCTTCACCACCACCGTCTTCCCTCATGACATTAACACGAGACCTTGTCTTATGCTTGTTAGGACATTCTGAGGACCTATGTCCTGACTCTCCACAATGGAAGCAATGACCTACACTACTTGTTCTGCTAGGAGCAGGTTTTGCAAGTTGCTGCTGCTTGTACCCACTAGGAGGAGGAGCAGAGGGCCTAGGACCAGAAGAAGATGCTTGTGGTCTCCAACCACCACCACCTTTGTTAATTGTTGCTTGTGAGCCTCCAGAGCGGAACCTACCTTCCACCCTCTGTTTCCGGTCACCTTGTTTATTCCCAGAATTCTTATTCTTATCCGAGTTACCAGCATACGGTTGCTGATATTGTTCCATAAGCGAGTGACTAAAGGCAACTTGCTGTGCTGCCTCCTTACACTCTAGATACGTCTTTAGCTTAAACTTCAAAATCTCATTGCAAGAAAGTGAACCTTCCAGGAAATAACTCCGAGCATCTTTGTCATTCATATTTGCAATCATAATGCGCTTCTGAGCAAACGCATTAACGTAATGCATGAGGTCCCCTCACTGCTTTAACCGCCGCAGCTCCGCGCAAAGTCTCAGACCAAGATCGTCCGGCAAGTATTCCTTACAGATACGAGACCGCATCTTAGTCCAACTTCTAGTTTGCCCTTTTTCAGCACACATTTGGTGCCACCAAGTTTTGGCATGATCAGTGAGAAAGGACTGCATGCACGCAACTTTCGTACGATCATTTACATCTGCCACTATGAAATAGTTTTCCATATCGTAGACCCAGTCTTCCAAAACTTGATAGTCCCGCATGCCTCTAAAGTTGGGTGGTTTCGGAGGCTTGAACTTTGAAACTCATGCAATCGGGGGTGGTTGCAGAACTTCATCGTCCTCAGAACTTGAAGAGGAGTCCGGTTGCTTAGGCTTAGCTGGTTTAGCTGCCTCAGCTTCTTTCTTCCTCTTTTTGTTCTCCTTCAATTTGCGAATCTCCTTTCGCAAATTCTAAATCTCGACTTCCTGAGCCGTACACTACAATGCCACAGCATCTAGCTCTTCCTCTTCTAACTTGGCCTCAGCCTCTTCCGCAACATCTCTACTAGGAGTTTCCTCCTCTCAATTTGCTCGTCTAGATGTTTCAGCGTCATCAGCACGGTTCCTTTTCACCATCCCGCTAGCTGCATGCATGCCTCTATCAGTAAATGAACATGCATACAACGTTCTTACCGAATGGTGCAATCCAACTAATCCTACACAGGTCGCTTTGGATCTACTAGAAAAGTCTCTGCGTATGCAACTTGAGTCAGAAAATCTGACAAAAGTTGGATAGGAATCGCTGAGACAATTTCTCTAATACCAAATGTAGCGCACCTGAATTTGAAGCCGAACTCCAAGCCCGTTGCGCTACAAAACGAGGGTCCAGTACAATCCCATGAGCACCAGCTCCCCATATCCAGCACCTACACACAAAATGGTGTCGGCACAATTTTGACATACTAGTGGCCTAAAACAAGGAGGAGGGTACCCCACCAACTAGAGCAGTGTGGAGCTTGGGCTTAGACCCAAGCCAGATGCAGAACAACGAGCAACACAACCCAGTGGGAGCCAAATTAATGTCTTAGGTGGTCGGACATGCATTCCAACCACTATCCTTACTATACTTTTGAAACCCCCCATAGCCCCCCCCCCCCCCCCCCCCCCTTGAGGAACACATGCTTTGGGCTTTCACCCCAAACCTCCCTTAGTATTAGGAGTTAGTATTTGGGACAAGCTCGAAACTTATTAAATATGGAATGTTTTTAGATTGTGAATTTGGACATGAAACGAACACCATTGTGTTCAGGCCGATATCTACATTCTGTAGATATGCCAAATGAGCAAATCTTGACACTTTCCATAATTAGCATTTGGAACCGAAATAAGACTAATATAAAGGGCATGATAGCAAGGGTGTTTGGCAGACACAGTAAGCTATCATCTAGCGATATTGAGGGACTAGTCTCAATACGCAAGTGTCTATTTGGCCAAGCATACTTGGCCCAGCTTTTTAGTTCTCTTTTGCTATATCTTGCACTGGCTTGGCAAGAACCCTTAGGAATTCCGTCCTTATGCTCATCCGGCCAAGTACAAATGCTAAGTCTAATTTACTAACACTTGGACAAAAGGGGCCAATAAAGGGAACCAACAGTACTGACCTCTTGCCATCATGGCAGTAAGGAGAGAGTGTCCGTAAGGACTGGCAGACAAGCATCTTTTAATACCCGAAGTCACATTTACAACATTATCCCAAAAATGATATGTGGCAATAACTGTGAAATGATTGAATCAATGGTACACATCATTCCCAAGATTCCCACAAAAGAACTTTAGCCAAATGTGAGGATTGGTAGCAAACACAAAAAGAGTTGTACCATGCGCTATGAATACTGCTATTAATTGAGTCGGATTGTTCAACTACAACTACATAGCATCAAAAAATTGCACAAATTGCTACTCTAGAGTTAAAAGAGGAGGAAACAAATAAATAATAAATAAAAAAGAAAGAAAAAAGTTGAGAAAAACAATAAGAAAAGGGAGATTTAGACAATGAAAAAGTTAAATCTAAACTAAAATCCCAAATTCTACAAGCCAGAAACACATGCAACTCCAACGATGCTCTCCGAATGGACAAGCCTTCGTGGCGGTGACAAAAGCTTGAAACCGGGCTGAAGATAGATGGAAAGGCTGTCAAGAAGTCTAGAGAAGCATAAAAAACATTAGAATATTCTAAAATCAGCAAATAAGCGTGTGTTAACATATTGAACCATGACTTCAATGTAGAGATGGACAAATCTTTATTCCTGAGTTTAATCTCAGCTCAAGATCATATCACAACAGCTTCTAGTGCTTTGATAAAAAATCCATCAACCTCTTGGGGATGTGCCACGGCAGAGAGCACAATGTATGTTTCGTTATAGTTAACACCACCAGCAGACGACCACCTTGAGGGAAACCAGTCTGGCTTACCACCCTCTGGACCAATCCAGTGAAAACCCCATCTGATATCTTCCACATCATAACCAGCTGTATAAAGACCCATGTTCTCAGGCTTGAAGAACTTGTCCACACTTTGCCATTTTGTGATCCTTTTTTGTGGCCCAACAGAAACTCGAAACACGTCAATGAAGAGCAGATCATTTTCCACTCTTCGAGTCACAAAGTCAACACAGCAGCGTTGCCAGCTGCTGGGGATAGAAGTTGTTGGCGAGTGCATTAGGACTGGTCCCAAATTCAAGCCAAAATAATGAAAAGCTTCAATCTTCTTTCCCTTCAATGGCCCCATGCCCCACTGTTTCGCGATGTGGATTACAATCCTTTCCACCATGAGTTCAACTGGCAACGGTGCAAGGTGTGCGGCCATGCATTCTTCAATGAGCTGCTCTGCCACTTTCATCATCAAGGCATCTCCATCTGCCTTATCCAAATGCATTCCAACGGCAGTCACAACCATTGCCTTGGTAAGATCAGAAACCAGCGCAAACTTGTCCCCATTTTGTACAATCCACCGAGGATCAAAACTATCAGAGTCGATCCTGCCTCTGCCAGCTATCAGATCCGATAGCGCAGCCACCGCTATTCTCCTCCTGACATGTTTCAAGGCCGCTATCTCCGTCACCCACTGTTCAACAGTCCTTCATTGCTGTTCAACCTCCTCGCCCTCACAATCTGCAGAAGTCGCCGCTGCGACATAGCAATCCACGAAAACACGCACCATGAGTGGCAAACCTCCCGTCAATGCCTGCATTTCACCAGGCTCGGATGGCAAGCCCTTCCAGGTGACGCACTGCTTCGTCTCCTCGGGCGTGAAGGCTGTGTACTTGCAGTGGTAGTTTCTGTTGTGAGTGGTCTTGAAAACCCTGGCATAGGCCTCGTTCCGCCTTGTCGAGCCACCATGCAAGCAGGTTGAGCTTTCCTCGAGGGCTTTCAAAGCAAGCCACATGTCCATAAGGGAGCTGTTCGAGGCCCTGCTGTCCAAAACATCGTACTCGTCGACAACGAAGAACAGATCGTTGGTGTGTTTCAACCATGACACCACCTCCATCATCTCCTTCCAGTCCTCAATGTAGCACAGCCAGTTGCACGTCGGAGCATCATCCGCAAAGGCCACCAAGAGAGCCTCCCTGATCGCCGTCAGCAAGTCGGGATTGTTGTCTGGCATGCTAAAGATGCAAACCAGCCGCGACTTCCTTGCTGCTGGTGAGAACGTGTGGAGACAATGCAAAGCTAGCATGAGCAAGAGGTAAGTTTTCCCCGAGCCGACATTCCCGTCCAAGTCTATCACATCGTCCTTGCTCGCCGCGAATCTGTCCAGGATCTCTTTGAAGACTGGGCGCCCCACAAGCCAGATGCCATCAGCCTCTGACGGAACGCACGGCACCCTGGGCTGCAAGCTCGGCCATGGCAGCTTGTCAAACACTTTCACCTCCGCGAAGTCCACGCTTGGAAGCGCTGCGATGGAATCCGCTCCGCACGCGCCGCAGCACTGCATCGGAGCGAGCGTTGCCGAACATGCCCGCCGCTGACATCTCGGCATGGCGGTAATCGAGCCCTGGCACGAGGTTGCCTCAAATCCTTGACAGAGAACAAGAGCTGCGACTCCACTGCCTCCACCAGCTTGCGCTTCGCAGGAGTGGAGTAGTCTGGACGCCGATCGATCCAATCGCGCAGCAGGGACTCGTCGCCCGCCATCAAAAGCCCTAGAAAGAGCGCACGATTGGCAAGTTTTAGGGTTTGTCGGGGCAAGAGAGGCGCGTCTTGTGCCACGGACCAAATGTGGATCAAGATGTGTCGATGGTTTCAATCACTTGCATTTCCTCCCATTCCACCAACTGTAAGTTAAACTGTTCTAATCTTTTCTTCCACCCACTCACCATTTCTTGCTTTCTATTCTCCTCGTGAGGAGCGGAAGTCTACACACAAGTGATGCGTGCCAACACGTCAAGGTTCGATCCAAAAATCTCGCGGCTCCTTGCACGGCTCAAAGATTGCTCCGCTGCCAAAAACTTGGAGCATGGAAGAACTGCTCACGCTGATGCCATCCAAACGGGTATGGAAACAAACATCTTTGTCGCCACCACTCTGGTAAACATGTACGCAAAATGTGGCAGCCTCGCGGACGCTCGCAAGATCTTCGACAAACTCCCGCACGACGATGTGGTCCCTTGGAACGCACTCGTGCTGGGCTATGCCGACAACGATCAAGGAGAGCTCGCGCTCGATCTCTTCTCCAGGATGAGGCCAGAAGGATGTTCTCCCAATTGTCTCTCTTATGTCGCTGCTCTAAAGGCTTGCAGTTGCTTGGCTTCCAGGGAGGAAGCAAGAGAAGCTCATGGTCCCAGTGGCAAGGTTTTGGTAAGGTTTGCATCGCTCGAGAAAGCCAGGGAAATTCACAGGGAAGTCGACAGTTTTGGTGGATGCCAGGACTTGGATATCAAGCTTCCAAACACGCTCATCAGTGTATATGCCAAGTGTGGGAGCCTGGTTGACGCCTTCCAGGTCTTCCAGAGGATGCCGAGCCACAGTTTGGTCTCCTGGACGGTTTTGATACTTGGTTATGCGGAGAATGGTCAGGGCGAAGTGGCTTTGAGCTTGTTTGCCACCATGAAATCCAAAGGCTGCGATCCGGACTGTCGAACTTTCGTTGCGGCTATCAGGGCGTGCACAAGTCTAGCAGCGAAAGAAGAGTTTAAGCTCCTGAGCCAAGAAAAGCTCGTCAAGGTGGCGGCTCTGGAAAAAGGAAGAGAGGTTTACGTACAGGCTGTGGAGAGTGGCTCCTCCGACAAAGATATATTCGTGGCAAACGCAGCGCTCGATATGTTTCTCAAGTGTGGAAGCCTCGAAGACGCTCGCCAGGTGTTTGAGAGGATCCAGCGCCCGGATGTTGTGTCGTGGACAACTTTGATCGCGGGATACTCCGAGAACCGCGAGCCAGAGCTGGCCCTCGAGCTGTTCCAACGCATGCAACTCCAGCGATGCTCTCCGAACGGACAGGCTCTCGTGGCGGTGGTAAAAGCTTGCATTGCTCTGGCTGCGATGGAAACCGGGCAGAAGATAGATGGAAAGGTTGTGAAGACGCAAAGCTTGGAGAAGGGAATGGCCATTCACGCGATGGCTGTGTCGCAGTTTTACTACGACGCGGATGTTTTCCTGGCGAGCTCGCTGGTGGAGATGTATGCAAGATGTGGGAGCTTGCTCGATGCTCGCAAAGTTTTCGACAGGATCGTCTCGCACGACTCGGTGTTGTGGACGGCTTTGGTGCTGGGCTATGCTGACAATGGAGAGGAAGAGATTGCTCTCGAGTTATTCCGGTGCATGAATTCTCGAAGGTGCACACCAGATTGTCGGACTTACGTTGCGGCGTTGAAGGCCTGTGCCGGGAAAGCAGCGAGAGAGGAAGGCACCGAGATATATGGCAAGCTTGTCAAGCGAAAATCGTTGGAAGTAGCAGCAGTTCTCCACGCTGAAGTTGCCGAGCGTGGTTTGGAAACGGACGTGTTCGTGGCGAGCTCTCTGGTGGATTTGTATGCGAAGTGTTGGAGCATGGTGGAAGCTCGCAGGGTTTTTGACAGAATACCAAGGCACCGTCGAGATGTAGTTCTCTGGACTGCTCTGACTCTCGGCCACGCAGAGAATGGAGAGGAAGGAGTAGCTCTGGACTTGGTTGGAGAGATGCAATCACAAGGATCTGTGCCGAACTGGTTGACGTTCGTCGCGGCTTTGAAGGCATGCACGGGCTTGGCCGGGAAAGAACGAGAACTTGGGAACCATGGCAAGAAGAAGTTTGCAGCTCTCGAGCGAGGAAGAGATGTTCACTCTCAGGCTGTTAAGTGCTGCTGCGACTCGAACGTTTTCGTGGCAAGCTCTTTGATCGACATGTACGCGCACTGTGGTAGCATGGAGGAGGCTCGGAGAGTCTTCCTGGGAGGAGCTGCGCCACAACACTTGGTCTCTTGGACGTCACTCGTGCTTGGCTACGCTCGAAACGGTGAAGAAGCTCTGGCACTGGAGGCTTTTACTGGTTTGCGACCACAAGGCTGTGTCCCGGACACTCGAGCGATCGTAGCAGCACTGAAAGCCTGCATTGGTCTGGCCGAGAAAGAAGATGGCATTCAAGTCGATCGAAATTTTGTCAAGTTAGCAGCTCTCGAGAAAGGAATGGCGGTACACTCGGAGGCAGCAGCAAAGTGTCCCGGTGACTTGAAAAACACCTTCGTCGCTAGCAGCTTGATCGACTTTTACGTCAAGTGTGGAAGCATGGGCGATGCTCGGCGAGTTTTCGACACTATGCCAGATCTGGGCCTGGTTTTGTGGAGCACGCTCATGCTGGGATACGCCGACGATGGAGAAGGCGACATAGCACTGGAGCTCTACAAACTGGTCGACAAGAATTACACCCCCGACGCTCAAACTCTGGCCGCTGCTCTCACCGCTTGTGCCAGGGTTGTGTCTCTCCAAGCTGGGAAAGAGATCCACTCGGAGATTTACAGGCGTGGCTTGGAGGGCGATGGAGTTCTCGCGACGTGCCTGGTGGACTTTTATGGCAAGTGTGGGAGAACCGAGGAAGCCCAGCTAGTGTTTGATTCTCGCCAAGGAAGCTGGGACGTGGTAACTTGGACGTCGCTGATAGCAGGATACAGTCGCGTGGGCGATACCAAGGTGGTGTTTGAGAGATTTGGAGCTATGGTCGATGAAGGCCTTGGACCAAATCACGTGACTTTCGTGAGCGTGCTTACGGTTTGTAGCCGAGCGGGGCTTGTCGAGAAAGGAAGGAGTGTCTTCGCAGCGATGGAGTCCAGGTATGGAGTGAAGCCCAGCGAGGAGCACTATGTTTGCATGGTGGATCTGCTGGGACGAGCGAGGATGCTTGAGGAAGCACTGGAGGTGGTGGAGTCGAGACCAAGGAGTGGCATGGCTTGGATGGTGCTGCTTGGGGCTTGTCACAAGTGGAGGGACGTGAAGCATGGGAGGATTGCGTTTGAGGCACTGGTGGTGTTGGATCCAGAGAACTCAGCGGCTTACGATCTTATGTCTAACATTTACATGAGTTTTGGCAAAAATTTCAAATTTCGTAAAAATTAAGATGACATTTTTGTTGTACCCACAAGGCAATGTATATATACCTATATATGATTCTTTCCTCCCTGCTCTCCGCTTTCATGGTATTGAAGCCCTCTTGATCCTAGGTTGCTAGCCATGAGGCCAATAATGAAGAGGAAAATAAACCTCTTAATTGCAATCCCTTTTATAATGTTTAGGATGATTGAAGTGTTGGATGCATTAGATATTTAAGGCGCTAGATCAAAGCAATGCTTGCTTGTGCAAAGGCATTGAGTAGCAGCAAACAAATAATAAAGCTAAAAGGAGATTGAGAAATTTCAACAACCCAGATAATAAATTGGGTACTAAAGAATATTACAAAACATTAGCAAGAATTTTTATATGGAAATTCAATAGTTAGGATGCAGTCAGGTCAAGGCCAAGACCATATAAGATTGAAGCCATAGAAAAACAAGAGTGTGCACAAGCAAAGTCAAGATATAGTGATGAGTTTTTCATATATTTTTCTCCCTATGTTCTTATGTAAGATTCATGGTGAACATTCGAGCCCTAAATCCCTTTGGGCCATAAAATATTCCCAGAATATCCTCTTGGTATACAAGCTTGCAATACAGGAACACTGCAACTTGCAAAGTTTAAGTGTGATACAAACCACAAAAATACTCCAAGAATATTCTATAGTTTGTGGGATTTAAGGCCATAATGCCTTTGGCCTAGGGTATGTTCTTTTATTCGTTTCATTAATATTGGAGCAACTGGGGATGGTGGGAGAGCAAAATATTGATCCTAATAAGGAGTACGGTGTTAACGATGATGAGGAAGAGACTCTTGATAATGTTATTGTGCAACAAAGACGCTAGATTTTTGAGATTCATAGCAACAAAAAGGAGGTTAAGAATTCTATTAATCTCATTAGGGATTTCTTGCTTCGCATAGACCCTCAAGGGTTGAATCAATCTCATGTTTGTGATTACCATTGGTACGTCATGCATGCCAAGGATTATGGTATCATGGAATGGAAGTCATCACCAAATGTTTGTGATAATCAAAAGTTGATTATTAGTTAGAATTGTGGGAAAGTTGTTGATTTCACAATCCTTGTGAAGATAAGGTGAAGATTAATTTTTTTGTAACAAAGCTTATAAACCATGCTTCTTCGTGGTGAAAGAACTACATCAAAGTTAATCCAAAGCTAACTTCTTGGACTAATTTGACAAGGGTTTTCCGTGCTTTATTTGTCAAGAAGTTTGAAGAGGTTGATCTCGTGAATCAATTGTTAGAGATCCAACAAAGGACTTTGTTTTTGGATGCGTATGCCCGCAAGTTTCGTGATATTTGCTTTAGTCTCATAGGCACTTATAATAAACTACTAAAGGTGCAATGTTTTATCAAAGGTTTGAGCTTAGTAGATATGTAATAAAAGGTCAAGAAGGATTTTCCAACAACGTTCATATCACTAAGGCTCAGATCTTTTAACCCAAACTGTCAATCAATTTGGTCAACTATAGTCAATAGGATGGTCTATAGGGTAGTCAATGTGATAACCAACCCACCAATACTTCATCTTCGGGGAAGAAATAGCCATTGTTTCGTCGTGGCTTGAAGAGTGGAGATGGTAATGAGGCCAAAAGATATCATTTGGACCAACAAAAGAAGGACAAGGTAGAGGGTAATTGTTTTCATTATCATAAGACTAGATATTAAGGCAAAGATTATCTTGAAGGGGTTAATGAATTCTAAATATGAATGTGGTGGGATCCATCATAGATAAAACTCAAGTATTTGTTATAGTGGATTTTTCACTCCTAGCCTCTTATAGTTGAGACAGATGCAAATAATATTGTTATTAGAGCCATCTTGCTTCAAGTTGAGCATCCTCTTGTGTATATGAGCCATAAGTTTGATGCCACACAACGGAATTAGCCTATTCATGACAAAGAGTTGTATACTATGATTGCTACTGTGAAGGAATGGTGACATTATCTATATGAATTGGACTTCTATATGGATTCAAACTATCAGTTTCTTTAGTATTTCAGTCAACAAAAGGATCTTTGAGGCCACCTTACTTGTTGGCAAGAGTTTCTATAGGAAATGTCTGTTAAGATCCAATACAAGCATAGAAGTGACAATAAGATAGTTGATGCATTATCCACGATGATCAATTCTATCTTATTCGTAAAGCTATCCAATGATCTCTTGAATGAGCTTAAGGAGTTTGTTGACTTCGACTCCTTTATCAATGATATTTGTGCGAAGGTTTTATTGAGGGATGCTTCTACAAATTTGAAGGGTGACAAGTTTGCGTCATTCGAGATACAAGATAGAATCCTAGTGAAGAAGGGACATGTGGTGGTTTCCTTATATTGACAAATTCATCAAATGGATTTTAGTTAAGTGTTATGATGTGCCAAGTGTTGGGCATCCAAGAGTACTGAGAATGTATATGTTAGTGAAGAGGTATTTCTTTTGGCCTAGGATGAAATCAGATGTTGAGAAGTACATATATAGTTGTTTGACTTGCCAAGTGGTCAAAGTTGATCATTAGAAGCTTGTTGGCCTCTATCATCCTTTACATGTACCCAAGCATAAATAAGATAGCATCTCAATGGATTTTATTACTAGTTTGCCCAAAACTTTTTAAAGAAATGATGCTATTTGGGTTGTTGTGGATCGTTTGATGAAGATGGCTCACTTCTTCTTTGTGGAGACAATGATAAAAGCTTATGAACTTGCTTAGTTTTTTGTAGACTAGTTATTTAATCTCTATGGTTTGTTGGATGATATTGTGAATGATCGGGATCCTAAGTTTATATCCAAGTTTTGGTAAACAATCTTTGAGAAGCTAGAGACTAAGTTGAGCATAGTAGTGGTGAGCATCCACAATCAAATGGGCAAATAGAGCACATGAATTAGCTATTAAAAGATATATTGAGGTCTTTTATGGGAAACTTATCTCGATAGGGAGTATAAGAGAAATACTTGCCTTTGCTTCAATTTGCTCACAATAGCACTCATCGATTGGCTATTGGCATGTCTCCCTTTATGGCAATGTATGGCTATGAGCCTAAGTCTCCCGTGAGTTTGAGTTTAGCTTTGGTTCGGGTACCGCATGCTTATGATTTCCTGGAGTATATGCAAGATAAGTTTGAGTTGGCAAAGTTGAATATGAGACAAGCTCAAGATCAAGACAAAAGATTGGCTGATGAGCATCATCATCATCAAGAGTACAAAGTTGGTGAGAAAATTTTCCTTAAGTTGTCGGATGCATAATGGTCTCTGAAAGGAAGTTGTAGTGCTAAGTTGTCTCCATTGTTTTATGGGTCTTGAACAATTTTATAGTGTGTGAGGGATCTTACATACACTTTAGATTTGCCAACTAGTTTGAAGATTCATCCAATATTCCATGTGAGCAAGCTCAAAACATGTTTACACTCTGGTGATGTCGTGGATTAGTCCATCATTCAGGTTCTAGAGATTCATGCTAAGAAGGCTGGTTCGGCCAATATTCTTGCTCAAAGATTGGTGAAAACACACTGAAAAACAACTAAGGAGTTGTTAGTTCAGTAGAATGGTTATTCTATAGATGAGGCTATATGGGAAACTGAGAATGATGTGAAGAGAGTGTTTCTAAGTTTTAGTTATAACTTTGATGACAGTCCTAGGGAAGGGAGAATTGAGTTCTATAGCCATATTGCTATATGATTTGAGCCATTTGTTTATTCTCATTCTCTTATTTCCATAACCATGTTGTCATGAGAGAAAGTTGTATTGCTTTTTTTTCTTCATGGCCATTTATTATGATGTTAGTATTGTCGTTTGCACATCTTTTCTCCATGGTTATATTGCTTTGCCTTTCATGTGAGGCTTGTTTAGCTTCTCAAAGCTATTGTTCATAGCTGGGTCATGAGGGAGGGGTGAATGACATAAATCACAGGAATATTCCAAGAATATTTTACAACCTGTGGGATTTAAGGCCATAATGCCTTAAGGATTGGGAGGTTGGCCTAGAGTTCACTCTCTTGTTCATTTCAAAGTGAATCTTTAGCCTTTTACTCAAGCACTGCACATTTGCACATTTGCCAAGAATTCCTAAAGAATGCCTTTGGATTTGTCTCTAGGAGAGAGATGTCTACTAGAGCCTCCAAGGTACAAGAGTCTCCCTAGGCAGTATGTCAGAAAAGTCTCTTGTGATCAAAAGCTAAACTTTTTGCACTAAATAAAAGTCTTCGGAAAATCTAAGGCTCACAAAAGGATTAATTAAATTAAAAGAGAATTTAGAATTGACTTTCAAATCACCACATAGAATAGTATCAGGACAAACAACACATGCCATTTTTTGGTTATATGGCAGTATGGGACTCTGTCTCTGGGTGCACCACCACCTTATAGTCAAAATGCACCTCAAGCATTTGAACCTAATGAATGCTGAGCAATATCTTGAGAATAGGGTTAGATGTTAACTTGTTTGTTAACTTAGCTAGAGAGGGCTGATGTCTTGGTCAAGGACTCCAAAACTCAACAACCAGAGCTGCACAATATGGGTGTGTGCTTCAAAATGCTATAGGATAATCCCACTCTTCAGCAAGCATCATTTCTTGCAGTCTCTCACATCATTTGTCAAGCATGCATGGACTATGGAGAGCCAGATTGATCAAGTTATCCTTCAGGTGCACAATGCAAGCATCCATTCCTTGGAGAAAATTCCCAAACATTCAAGCTTGCCAAGTTTGGAGTATTGGCAACAACCCCAAAAACCACATCCAAGATCTTGAGATTAGAGCTGCATAGTATCACAAACCTTTTTGAAGTGTATGACTATTAGTGCTACTAGCACTGCAGAGCATGCACTACAATGCACATTTGATAGAACTTCATAGCAAGCTAAATGAATAAGACTTCAAATATGATAAAACTGTAGTTTTACTATATCTGGCTTTAGATATATTTTATTATTTAGTTTATAGTAAAGTGTTCTTGTATAGTTTTTAATAAAAATAATACTCTAGGTTTTCAAGAAAAACTATATATGATTTTTATTGTGGTGTGAGTGCATGGAATATGGAAAAGGAATACAGAAAATGTGCATATCAATTAGCCCAAAAATATTAGCTTATATACAAGAGCAAGTGGTCCAGATTGAAACCAATCTAACAACTACTAAAATCCCACTACGCTAATATTAGTATATAAGATCGTAGCCGCACACTTGGACCCCACATCATCGGAATAATGAAAGACCATTAGGGTTCTCTTATAGATGGGCCGGGATTTGGTAGAATATTGTAAGTGACTAAATTTTCCATTTTATTTTAATCACTTAACCACACCTCCGACACAACCTTCATGAGTCCTATTCCAAATTTAGGGCTTGCTAGCTTCAGGAATGGCATCCTTGCCACTCAAGCTTTGCATTTGGTCTAAATGCTCCATGTGTCTAATCCCATGATCAACACCTAAAGGTACTACCGACATATCAGCTTGTTATACTAAAATCATGCTCATTCACCTTTGCCATACAATGGTCCAACACCACTGGCATCACAGTATTGTCTCTCAAAGACTGGGCCATCCATCCATGAGTGGTCATCCCAAATCCACTCCTTAGCACCCTTAGGATGCTTGTAAATATAAAGCACAACCTTCCCCAATATCCCTTTTATAGTCCCCACCAAGTCCCTTTTCTGTCTATGGCTATGTTTGCCAACACTGCCACTGGGACAAGGCTCACAGGCCCGACCACTAAGTCCCACTGTCTTTTGGGACTTCCTCACCACATGACTGTATCCTTGGTCACTACACTAGAGGATTATTCCTCTCCCTTTCCATAGTCTGGGACTTTAGGACAACATTTTGGAACACCATGTGCTATGCAAGTATCAAGGGTACTCTCCCCACCTTCTACCTTTGGGTGCTCTAGCCATGGGCTTAAAGTGAAGTTTCGTTCAGCCATGCTAAGTATCCAAGTAGGTAGTGCCACCCATGCTTGGACTAGGAGTATCGACCATTCGATCTCCCGAGGGAACTAGAGCCGGCTCTTAAACACTTCACCAAGCTACCCCACTTGTCAGTCTATATTCACTCTAGCCTTGGACTTCCTAGTGGTTATTTCATCACCCAACACATGGGTATAACCTGTATTAGTATTCGGTCTTGATCTCGGACTCGGACTCGGTCTCGGTCTCGGACTCGGTCTCGATCTTGGTCTCGGTTCCATCTTGGGTCTATCTCAGACTCCATCTCAAGTCCATCTTAAACTCTATCTCAGACACTTCCACATGTCATGTGTTGGCTCTTGTGTCCCTCTTTTAGAGACTCACTTATAGCTCGTTTTGTGCTTGTTCCTTGAGCATTTTGTTGGGAGTTCCACTCTTGCTCTCAACTTTTCGAGTCAAAACTTTTAGTCCAAATGTATTACACTCATTTGGATTTTGCCTCAACCACTACCACGTGGCACCCTTTTGGCTCCCCTTTGGGGCCTAAGGATTTTGTGTCTCACAAATATCATGAGGAGGCATCAGTAGATCTATAGGTGGTATTAATTGTTCATGATCCCTTTATGCGAAGTGTTCCAACCATTGCACATGCATAATTTCTGGAGGATCATCTTACTGGATGTCATGCTAAACCTCATAAACTTGTGGTCCAACTTGCCACAACACTCGATACGATCCTTTCCACTAAGCAAGGAGCCCTTTAGATAAACCATGTATCGTAAGATGGGGAAAACAGATTAACACCAAATCATCCACTTTGTACTCTATAGGTGGACAATGATGGGAGTTGTAGGTCCATTGTTATCCCACTTGTACACTATCTAAGACTCTGCTTGGATAAGTGGAAGAATTCTTGTCAAATACTGATCCTACGATCTAGCATTAGCAGCTCGTGGCAATCGTGAAGGTAAACCTAGCTCCATTGGTAATATTGGATCATGACCATATAGAAGTTTATATGGTGAAACACCAATAGAACTCTGCACCCCTGTGACATATGCATATTGAAAAGATGGCAAATAACCATCCCAATCTGAATGTTGAAAGTTCATGTAATTCGCGATTATCCCTTTGAATGTCCGAACAAGCCATTCCACCAAACCGTTTGATTGTGGATGATAAGAACTCGTGAAAGTGTGGCGTATCCCCAATCAAGACGTCAAAACATGAAATGCCTCAACCATATCTGAAAGAATCCGCTCCAGACAAGAATGCTAGAACACCACTCAATTGAAGAGGAAGTATCCAACAATAGTTGCAAAGGTGCTAGCAAGAGCACCAACTTCCACCCAATGAGTCAAGTAGTCAGAAGCAATAATAACATATTCATTGCTAATAGTCGATCGTGGAAAAGGTCCCATAAGATCAAATGCCAACAACTCAAATGGATGGGAAATTACAATTGACTCCAATTGACTTTTTGCAGCACGAAGGGGAGTATTACGAACTTGGCACCAAAGGCAACTACGCATATACAAGATAACATCACACCGCATCTCTGGCCAATAGAAATACCTACATAATTTCTTAGTTATATGACAATGTCCCATATGCCCATATAAAACAGAAGAATCATAGTAAGCATAAAGAAACTATAGAATAAAGATTGAAGACACCATTAGCCATAAATGATTATCAAGATCTATCCCCATAAAATAAAGAAAGTTGTCTTCAAGGCGATATTGAAAATATAAATGCCGGGATAACAAGTCATTAGCAAGTGATGCATGATTCTTAAACCATTTTTAAAGCCTTCAAATCCATGGCTCAATCTTTTAAACCTCACAAACCTTATTAAGAGAAAGTAGATCTTGCTTTGCATCTTGTGAACACTGAATATTAAGTATAACAACCACCGATGGCACAAAATCCTTGTCTAGAAAATTCACAAATACCGAAATAAAAGGCTTATCTAAAATATGATAAAAGAGTGAAGAAGGAAGAAGAGCTTGAGAAAGGGCATCAGCATTAGCTATAAAACTCCTTGAGCAATAAACAATATCAAAATCATATATCTAAAGCTTTAAAGCCCATCAAGCAGTATGATTAACTAAATTCTTGCGCTTCAATAATGAAGTAATGGCAGTATGATCACCTTCTAGTAACATCTAAGAATTATATAGATATGTATGAAGTTTCTCAAAACCCCAAACTGCTACTAAACACTCCTTCTTTATTATGGAGTAATTCACTTCCACTTGTTATAATGTATAGCTGATATATGCAATGGGATGGTGTTGACCAAACACACTTGGGCTCTTTTGCATCAACATATCTCCGAGACCAACATCAAAAGCATCCACGTGCAAAATGGAAGATCAAGTGTAGTCAAGATATGCCAAAACCGGAGGAGTCATCAATAGCTCTTTGAGATCCATAAACGCTTTTTCACAGTCTATAGACCAAATGAAAAATGACATTGATGACTTTAACAATGCTTGCAATGGTGCAATGCAATAAAAAAAATGACCCACAAAATGACTGAGATATTATAAATTGCCTAGGAAGCGTTGCATATCATTCACACACTTTGGAGTAGGGAACTTTAGAATAGCCACAAGTTTTTCATGATCAACTTACAAACCCTCACGAAAAATATAGTACCCAAGATAAGTCATGTCTTTAGACCCAAACACGCACTTCGACTGCTTTAGCTTTAAACCAACATCTTGTAGCTGATCCAACACTTTATGAACATTAGAGATGTATTCCTCCCACGTCCCCTCTGAGTGGATCAAGATATCATCAATGAAGTCAACAATCACCTCCGGCATATCATAAAGAACCTTGTCCATCATCTACTAGAAAGTCATTGGAGCATTGTTCAAACTAAACAACATCACCAAGTACTCGTACAAACCAAACGGTATATGAAAAAAAGTCTTAGGAATATCTTCTTTGGCCATCGATACTTGCCAGTACCTAAAAACAAGATCTAACTCGGTAAACCATCGATTTCTCCCTAGACGATCCAAAAGATCAGCAATGTGAGGAAGAGGGTACATATCAAGGATCGTCAATTCATTTAATGGATGATAGTTGATGCAGAAATAAATACTTCCATCAGGCTTTATCACAATATGAGGTTCACATGCCCAAGGACTCCATGACTTTCAAATAACACCCTTTTTCTAACATATCTTTGACGTTTGCATGTAAAATTTTGATCTCTTTGGGTGACTGATGATGAATAGAAACTTTGATTGAATAAACATCCCCGGTGGGAATCAGATAATGTGTGGCAATATTAGCCCTAAACGATAGGTCAAATTCAAAGAGATCAGCATACTCCTTCATAAGCTGGTCAACTACTACAACACAAAGACTATCGGAAGGATTGGAAAAGAGAAGAGCGGAATAAGACGAAAACATAGGAGGAAGTAATGGGAAGTAATGGAAGCAAAGGTAAAAACAAAGGGATGAGGAAGTACAAAAATGAGAGGAATTGATGAAATATAATGAAGTATGAGATAAAGGGGAGAAACTGCAAAGTCACATTTGGCATACTTATGTTGCAACCAATCCATACCAAGGATGAGGTTAAAAGCTTGACTTGGCACCATATGCAATGACTGCAACCCAAGCTCGAGATTGCCCACATGCATAACTAGATCTACCTCATTCTATATACATACATATGTACGGCCGTTGCTATAAAGAATGAAAATTGGCTCTATTGCAAGATGCAAATGTAAACAGCAATGTGTGGTAACAGGTCCAGCATAAAAGATAAACTTGAACCTATATCAACCAATACAGAGAGAATAATAAAAGACCTCTTGTTATAAAAACAAGTTTAAAAAGTAAATACTAGATGAATTGGTGCTGAGTGAACCCCTTGATGATACTGTTGAAAGAAAGATGGAAGGGTCATTAACTTATTTGGGCAAGATCCCTTTGTTACTCACATGACTCATGCTTTCTTAGATGCATCTCGATGTCCAGACCTTCCACTACAGCAATACTAATAGGACATTGTTGACGCCAAGGTCTCCATCTAAGAAATGGAGGCCGCCAATCTGGAAAACACCAACAACGCTGATATGTATGACCAACTTCATCACATGCCCAATAGCAAACATCATGGCCACAACCATGTCTTCACCCTTGTCCTTGAATTCAAGCAGTAGCAACATCAATCTTCATTGGAGTAAGACCCATCTCTTACAGGAAGTGGAGCTAAAGGACATGTAGCGAAAAGTGGTATAATATTGTGCCAAGCGAAAGGCATTATCAAAGGTGGCTGGAGCAAGTGCATACACAAGTTTTACAAGATCTTGATGAAGTGTTGGCCATAACATTCCCAACTTGAAACACTCCAACATATTTAGCTCCACACAAAGTAAAAGGTTTCGGGAACAAATGCTAAATTGCATCACTGACTCTGATAACCCTTGACGAAAATGATACAATTGTTGAAACGTATCATTACAATCATCAGCATGTCCAAATGCATGTTTGAAAACGTCCGAGAAAATACTCTAATCCCCATGAGTGGCTGTACTCAAACCATTGTACTATTGTAGTGCCATCCCTTGGAAATACATGGGAAACTCATGCAAACATTGAGCATCATCCCAAGAATAATATGTGGCAATCACCATGAAGTGATCAAATCAATAGTACACATCATCCCTAAAATTCCCACAAAAGAACTCCGGCTGAATGCGAGGACTAGCACCAAGAGCAAAAAGAGCTGTACTATATGCTATGAATGCCGCCATCAACTGAGTTTGGTTATTCAATTGCAATCACATAGCATCAAGCAATTGCACCAATTGTTGCTCTAGAGTCTGAAGAGGAGATTATTGCTCTGCCATAAAAATGAATAAATGAAAAGGAAAGAGAAAAAGAAGAGAAATGAAAAAAGCTAGAAGGAAAATGAGATCTAAACAATACAAAAGCTAAATTTAAACCAAAATCCTGAAAGGAAAGAACAAAAAAAAGGAAATGGAAAAAACTAAATCTAGGCAATGCAAAAGCTAAATTTAAATAAAAATCCTAAATCTAAGCACTCCTCAGGGATAATCAAAAGTGCCCCTCACCTCCACCAATGTGAGTGTATGGAATATGGAAAGGGAATATAGAAAATATGCATATCAATTAGCCCAAAAACCTTAGCTTATATATATGAGTGAGTGGTCTAGATTAAAACCAATTTAACAACTACCAAAATCCCACTACGCTAATATTAGTACGGCATCATAGCTGTATACTTAGACTTATAGTAGCAAATTTATATAAATACTGTCTACAAAAAGATATATATACTACATCTTTTCAATGTGATGCTGACTATGGGAGAATACAATCTCAACAATAACCACATCAAGTAAAAAGAAAAACCTTACCTTTGAGTGATGTTTTTAGCACAATCTGCAATGGCACAGCCACACCAACCATGGCTAGAGCCAATAGCAAGGGGCCAATGGCAATGGCAGCAGCCATGGCCACAACCAGCTGCAGCACCATAACTATGGCCAATGAAAAATAGACAACTTTCCACTATTAAAATTGCAAAGTAGACGCAGCAGTGTTGCCAGCTTTTGGGGATATAAGTTCTTGGGGAGTACATCAAAACTGGTCCCAAAGTCAAGTCAAAATAGTGAAAAACTTCAATCTTTTCTCCCTAAAATGGAACCATGCCTGACCATCACAAGTCCAACCTGTTAGAACTAAGCTGAACATGCACACAACCAGGGCAGGTAGCTCAGTGGTAGAGCACCTGGCACCGGTGTAGGAGGTCCTGGGTTCAATCCCCGGCCTGTCCAGATCCATTTTCCAACATGGTATCGGAGCTATGGTTGGATGGCCTGTGGTAGGCATGGACTGGCAGGTAGGGATGTGTGGCGTGTTCAGCTTAGGGGGGAGTGTTAGAACTAAGCTGAACATGCACACAACCAGGGCAGGTAGCTCAGTGGTAGAGCACCTGGCACCGGTGTAGGAGGTCCTGGGTTCAATCCCCGGCCTGTCCAGATCCATTTTCCAACACAACCAACAAAGGAGAGGCCATGTATCCTTGAATATCAAGGCATCTCCATCTTCCTTCTGCCAATGGAAATCAGCAGCGGCCAATAACACTCTCCTTTGGAAGATCAGACACCAACTAGTGCAAACTTGCATCTGGTCTATACCATACATCAAGGATGAATCTGTCAGGAATATCAAGGCATCTCCATCTTCCTTCTGCCAATGGAAATCAGCAGCGGCCAATAACACTCTCCTTTGGAAGATCAGACACCAACTAGTGCAAACTTGCATCTGGTCTATACCATACATCAAGGATGAATCTGTCAGGGTCAAGCTAGCTTTGCCAGAGCACCCACAGCTCTCCTCTTCCAGTGAGGTGCCAAATCAGTTATCAGCCACTCGACCAAAGTCCTTTGCTGGTGATCAACTTCTTTGCTGGACAGAAACTTCTTCCTCACCTTGTTATCATGATCCACTGAGACATAGCAATCCACAAAAACACCCATGAATGGCAAACCTTCTGTCAATGCTTGCATTTCATCTTGCTTGCATGGCAAAGCCCTGCCATGATGTACTACTTGATCTCCTTGAGTGAAAGCTGTGTACTTGCAAATCAAGTCCTTACGAAACCTGGCATAAGGTCCATCCTGCTTTGCCAATCGACTATGCAAGCAAGCTGACATTCAACCTCAAATGAATTCAAGCCACAAGTCCATGAGGGAACTATTCAAGGTCCTACTGTCCAAAATTGTTGTGAGGGAATATTGCACACTCAATATCCCATGAAAATCAATTTGTGACTAAAAAATACCAAAAGAAAATCTGTATATACCATGTAGGAAAGGGGGATAGTTGAACTTACCTTAATTGGTTTATATCACTAGCAGATATTCTACCATATAGTCAATTGTGTAGTGAACTCTTCCAAGAATGTGGAAGCATGAAGTCAATGGGAGAACTAGAATTTCAGATCTAAAGACCCAATAAACCCCTCACTCAGACTTACACACAATTCTTTGTCTCCCCACAATAAAATTCAAGAAACCCTATTCATTGAAAATTGTTCTCAGCCACTCTGTTCCTAACCCTCAAGATTCATTTGGGTTTACAATTATATTCCATCCACTTTGATCCAGCACTAGAACTGAGGCTAGAAGATGTTGTGTTGTACAGATTCCTATGCTGCACCTAGGAACAAGCTGTGAGAGAAACAAACAAAAATTATTTAATGACACCCTCTTGGTAATGGTTAATTGTGAGTTACAAGCAAAGTTCTCCAAAATACTTTAAATAAAGTTCACAAAAAACTTTTACTAACATTGCTCATTAATATCACTTTAAAAATGCTTTTAAATACCTTTAAACATTATTAATCACTTCAAGAAAGGGGTGAAGCCTAATTAACCCTTCCTCTTTATATTTTCTCCAAACTAAATCTCTTAAAACTGAATTGCAAATCTTTATTCGTGTTTTAGGAATAACCTTGATGAATCTGCCCTAAATATAACTCTTCAACAACTGGTAGATCATGAAGAGCAGGTCATTAGGAGCGAGAGAGAACCAAGAGAGCCTCCCTAATTGCCATGAGCAAGCCAGAATTGCTCTCTGGCATTCTAAAGATGAGACTTGCTGCACCTTTGTTCGCCTTGGAGATGCAAGGATAGCATGAGCAAAGCCGAGATTCTCATATCGTTCTTGTTAGCTACTGTGAATCTCTCTCCGATGAAACGTGAGGCACCCTAGGCTGCAAGCTCGGCCATAGCTTCTCATTGGTATCGCAATGGAATCCGAAATGCTCTCCAGCGCTGCATCAGAGAGAGTGTTGCCGCCACTGACATGCTGTTGCAAAGGTGGCCCGGCACGAGGTTGCTTCAAACAAGAGCTGCGTGCGAATCCAAGGTCTTGCGTGGAACCAATAGCTCTGTACCCTTAGAAAAATGGACGAAAAGAATTTAAAATTTAGGGATCTTGAGAGTCGTGAAGGGACTACCCGAGATGAAGAACGCCGCCCAGTGCCTCACATTGTAAATCTCCTCGATCATCTCCACAGAAGCCTTTTGGAGAGCACTCCCAATGTCCATTCCTTCTTCCACCAGATTACCATACATCTTCTCCATGAGCACCTGAGTGGACTCGTCATTCACCCTCCAAAGTGATATCACCACGGACGGAACTCCGGAGATGTGGAACGATCTCGGCAGCGCCAGGATTCCCTCGGCAAACACTCTCCCGATTCCTGAGTTGCAGGCGCTGAGAATCGCGGCTGATGCTCGAAACGGACCCTGTCCTGCAAGCTCTACGACTTCATCCCCTGTGAGCCTGTCCGAAACCGACGCTGTTGTGAGAGCTCTCACGAGGCATTCCTCAAACTCGGAAGATCGAGCTGACTTTGCAAGGTCGTCTCGATGCTCTTCCGGCACTGCGAAAACCAGAGCTCCATCTGGAAAGTCCGCGGTAACTGTACCGTGGCTTGCGATGTGAATCCAGTCACTTTCAGGAAGCTGCTGCAGCACAAGATCTTTCGTTGCATCAGCTTCGCACAGCAAGTTGACGACGCTCTCTGCGTTGGCCCTCTTCAGAAACGACTCCACCATCTCTGCTTCTTTCGTTGCATAATCCAGATCTTTGCTGGGATTGCCAACCACCAGAGATGACGAAGTTTGTGATTTCTGCTTCTGCTGCCGTAGGGCCCGTCTTCTCTTGTCACAATGGTTCAAGAGCCTCAACGAGGAAACTGTGGCTACAGCATATCTCTGGATCAAGTAGTTGTTGTCTTCATCGATCAAGGCACCGAAAGGAACGAAGGAGATATCCTACAAGTTTCGCAGCTCTTCAGAGTTTGCAAGTAAAAGAAAAAAAAGATAGATTACCTCGCTTGGAACAAAAACAAGTTTCTTGGGTTGGATACTTTCTAGCTGCAACTCAAAAGGCTCGATGATGATCTTGTAGTAATCCCTGAGAATACTGTCTACGTCGTTACTGTCTCTGTCGTTACTGTCTACGTCGTTACTGTCTCTGTCGTTACTGTCTACGTCGTTACTGTCTCTGTCGTTACTGTCTACGTCGTTAGGATTCAGTAGTTTCAGCAAATCCGATGGCGAGCAAGCTTGAAAGCCGCGTTGGTGTCTGTAGTTGATAAGCTCCCCATTGTGTAGAAGATAGATAACCACGTTGTCGAAAGTTGATATCGAAATCTTAGATACAATCAAGATGGCTGTTTCCTTTCCCATGATCTTGGAGACTTCTTCAATTTCTGACCAGGCTCTGTCGTCGTCCATGTCGAACTCCATCGAGTTCTCACGATCCCCTTCTTTGCTGACTAGAAACAGCATGTCTCTTGCATGGCTCCTATCAGACCAGATCAGTGCTTGCTTGATGTCGTTGGCTTCCAGTAGGAACATCTGGAGTCCTTTAAAGTAGAGCATGAGTGACTCTATATTGTTGATCCTCCCTATGCTCAAACAGCCGAAGATTCCATCCATTTTTAGCCAATACCTGAACAAATAAATCTTAGAGCTTCCTTCTCTTTAGAAACAGAGAGATGCCACGAACCTGAGGAGCTCTTTGATTTTCTGGATGGAGTCTGTAGTAAAGCCCATCTTAAACAGCAGACAAGCATGGTTAACAAGAACTGAAGGGACTGTAACACTTGGAGAGATTGAGCGCTCAGCAAGTTGGATAGCTTGTCTCATGAACTCATTGACGAGCAATAGGGGTGGAGAGATCCTCAGTTTAATCGAATATGCATGCGCAAGCTCCGCCATCTTCATCCAAAGTCTAGATTCATATATTTGCAGGCCATGTAGTTCGACATCCCTATTCTCCCGTGTCAGAGTTTGGAGCAAGTGGCCAATCTGTGATTCCTGTTCCTCAAGGTCTCCTTCTTCGTCAAGCTTAATTAATAACTTCAAAATCTCTTTCAGCTCCATCGTTGCCTCATCATACAAAGTAATTCCAGTAGCTGCGCCCATTTGTAAGTTCTCGTTGCACGCCTTGAGAAGGACAACAGCGTCTCCAAAGCTCATCTGTAAGCGATTCCTGCCAAAGAAAGAGGGGGTGTCTCTGTTACAGATATACGTGACCAGTGCTGCAGGGTATGGTGTTTGTAAGGGTTCCAAAAGTTGGCATGACCTCTGAAAATGCAGAGCGGCACCAGAAACATCTCCCCATTCGCGCTTGAGACGTCCTTCCATGAGTTCTACAACACCTTGTCCAAACACCACCAAGTTTGAGAAGCTTCTGTCTGTAACCTTCCGGAGTTCCTGGACGATCCCATTTGCCATTTCGAACAATTGCTGCGATATAAGAGCGTCAAACTGCCGGGCCATGGCGTCCAGGATGAGCTCCTCGTTACTGGCTTGAAGAGCATAGCGTTTCGCCCTCTCCAGATATTCTCGGCTTGTTTTCTGGTCAGTGCATGCGTTGCCTAGTTCAGTTGCAGCAAAGTAACGCAGCATTCCTGTTTCTGCTTGTTCCAGGGACCTTTCCAGAAATCCATACTGTGCTTTGGAAAACTTGCCGTCCAATACTCCTCCTCTTCCAATGTAGTAATCTGTCCAAGCTCCGTAAGTTTCACCGTCTCTAGAGTGTTTCTCGACACATACCATCAGCCGAGAGAGCATAGCCTGAGTGTCTCCTTTGGTTTCACGGCCAAGGTAGTCGTTTATGAACACTTGGGCCCAGTGAATGCTGTCCAAGTCACCCATCTTCAAGGCAATCTGATGGCCAAGCACGAGCGGATCAATGCCAGTGACTGAGACCTCGTCATATCTGTCATACATAACTTCTATGCCTTCTTCGATGTGGGACCTTGCATCTTCCGCGTCGACCCGGCCCTCTTGGAGCTCTGCTATCTCGCACCTGGCTTCCCTGTACAAGTCGTAGGCAGCAAAGCAGACGTTCAGTGGTGTAGCAGTCGCAAGTGCTGCCAGATCTGGAGATGGCAACGTGAGTATGAAGAACTTGGTGAACCTGTCATATCGGACATGGTTCAGGAGGAACAACGTAGAGCAGCAGGACGACGCCAACTTTTCCGCAAGCTTGTCCTTGAGATTCACCATAAAGTTTGCTAGTGTTCTTCTAGCCTCGGCATACACAGAGACCACCTCTTTCCAATCGCCACCTTCCTTCTGCTTGATCTTCGCTTTTATCATGCTAGCCAGAGCTGACGAGATTACCGATCCAGTGAACACCTGATCGAGAGCGATCTTTGCTTCCTGAAGCTCACCAAGCTGTGACAGAGTCTTCATCATCCAGTACGAAGCTATGGCCCTGTACTCTACATCCAGAGCTTCTGCTGTGGATTTGGCAACTTGGAAGCATTTTAGAGCGCCTTCTCCATCATCCTGATGAATGATTGATCCAAGGCCCATGGCAGCATGATACCTCAGCAAATCTGACCTTGCGGAATCAAGGCAAGAGGTGAACAGTGCCTTTTCCTGATGGCGTGTTGCCACATGAAACGCTGCCAGTGCCTGTGGATCCTCTTCTTGCTGGCTGTTTGCAAAGCACTCCAGCAGAAACACCGAGAGACTATCCGGCTCCAAATCTTCGCTTGAGAAGTGATTGATGACGCCTTGGAGAAGCTTGGTACTCCACAGAAATCCATCGGCATCGCCCTGCTTCAAACAGATGAAATGGCAGTCAGCAAAGATCTTGACAGCGGGCTTGAGATTTTGCTTTTTTTCGGACAACTCTTGCAACAAAAGAACAGCTTGCTTCAGGCAAGACGAACAAGAACTCTCCCCCATTTCTTTCTAACACAACTCCAAATTCCACTGTTAAATAAAAGTTTACTTTGACTTAGCTGCAACAAAGGTCATTATGTGACTAACCCTCCGTATTAGGGTTGAAGTACATTCGCTATTTTGCATGGAGGAGCTCCGGGAGTTGTGCCAATCCGGCAAGGATGTGAAGCTGGGCGACGCGGAGGCATGGGAGGATCCATCACAACTCGCAATGGCCAAGCAAATACTAGAAGAACACTTCTATGTTCAAAATCTCCAGGATCCATCCCTCTTCGTCGTGCCCAAGACCACGATTTCTGCTGGATCCCCTTCCTCTATCCTCTTCCCTGCTTCCATTCCCCAAATCGAGTACACGGCACCGACACAATCCTCGGGCAATCGTAATGCCGGGCATCCAAACTACCGCCTCGTCTATGGCGATGGACCGTCGTGGCACCCGTGCCATTGCATCCAGCTGGCCCCCCAACCCCACCCACGCATCCAGATCCCGGCCGCGATCCATCACAAACTCCGCGAACAGCGCGTGGCAATCAAACTGGTGATCGCGCCCAGCGTCCGGATCACCCCTGCCAATGTGGACGTGGAGCTCCGCATCAAGACCCTATCGGTGAGCGTCATGGACGCGCTCAAGAACGAGACGGCGCTGGGCTTCTACCCCTGCCGGATTAGATTCTCGATCGAGCCACTGCTGGGCGATCCCAGCGCCGTCGCGATCCCGCTCTACACGCCCAGGACCGAAGGCGGTGGTGGATCTAGCAGCGGGGCTAGCACGAGGACAGGGAGCAGTGGTAAGAAGATCGGCGTCCAGATTGGATTTGGGCCCCTGTCGATCAGTGGCGAGAGGAGCTGGGGGGTGGGATTCGAAGAATCGACGGAGAGGGAGACGATCAGTGCTGGGGATTGGGAGGGCGTGGAGGATGAAATGGGGTCCGGGAACACGGCGGTGTTTGAGTGGAGGCTTTTGCGATGGAGCCACAATGGGGTGAGGTACAATGCTGACAATCCACACTCTGGATTGAGCTTGTCTACCAAGTCTCTTAAGGTTCGCTCCTCCATAGCTAGCAATCTCTCTCTCTCTCTCTCTCTCTCTCTCTCTTGGATGGATCGAATGAATTTGACTTTTTATTGTTTCCAGACCCCATTTCCAGGAGGAATCACAGGAATCAAAGTGGAAAGCTTTCCAGGCGTCATGTGGCATCTCCACCCAAGCATGAGATCCAAATTTCCGCTCCATTTCAGGTTCCAGTTGGAGGTGGAAATGCATCTGCTGTGGTTCGTGGGAAAGAATCGACTGTTCCGAGTGGCCGAGTGGGGAAGAGAGGCGTTCCAGTTTTGTCACGAGTTTGAAGTCACAGATGGTGTAAACTCCATTGTCACCTGAAAATGGCATATACTGGAATGTCATTGCTTATAAATTTTAAGGCTGTGAAATTTCTTTCTATGTACTACAACCACAGGAGAGTTCCTTTACTTGAACAATGAATATGCAATACCTCCTAAGTTCCTACCATCAGGCATTAGAGTATCTGACTGTTAGATAAATTTAAAACAGTTGACAAAAGTAAGGTTTGAGGGCTATGCTATATATGAATATAATCCACTTGCATCCATTAGTCTTCAAGATGGGAACCTTACAGACATATACATAATATCCTATTTGAATTGCTTCTTGTATTTCCAAGAAGAAAAAATCATGGTCATACTCCTTATGTAAATTATCCACAGTCCTTGCCTTAAAATTCGGCCTTACAGTCCTTGATCAAGTCCTTGATCTTGAAGACTATTTGAGTTATATTTTTCTAATTTTGAGAGTTTTCCATAGTTCAGCTTCCAGAAACATGGAAATGGTATATATATACCTTAGAAAATTTAAGGCTATTCTACACAATCTTTGAATGAGCCCTTTCCTGACTTTCGCTTGAATGATACTGAACACATAGTAGCTCCGGACTTCCTGGCATAGGATACCTTAGCATTAAAATATTACGACCTGTTTAAATAGATAAATAAGAATAAGTCAAAATTACTCCCTAATCTCTATTGTGTCATTTTTAAATCTGAGTTTTAATTTCCTAATGTTAACAATTTCCATTGTTCAGCTGCATATGAGTATACAATCTTTGAATGAGCCCTTTCTTGACTAAGTCTTACAGTCCTTGACTTCCATGAGTCAACAAAAACAAAAGGGATTCTTAGCTCCAGACTTCATGCCACTAGGATACCTCAGCATTACTTGGCTAGATAGATAAATAAGAATAAGTCAAAATCATACTCCCCAGAGTCCTTGATCTCAAAGACTATTGGATCATTTTTAAATCTGAGTTTTATTTTTCTAATGTTAACAATTTCCATAGTTCAGCTTCATGGGAGTATAAAAATTCTACACAATCTTTAAATGAGCCCTTTCTTGACTAAGTCTTACAGTCTTTGACTTCCATGAGTCAGCACAAACACAAGGGAGTTTCTTAGCATGCTTGAACGATGTTGAACACTCAGTAGCTTTAGACTTCCTGCCACTAGGATACCTCAGTATTACGACCTGGCTAGATAGATAAATAAGAATAAGCTGAAATAGTTGACAAAAACAAAAGATGCTATATTGCTTAAATATTATATATGAAGATAATTCAAATTGTATTCTTGCATCCATCAGTCTCATGCTTCAAAATGGGCACCCTAAGAATATCAGAACACCTATATGACCCTTGAACTCATGCTTCTAAACCTATAGCCTTGCAAAACTATGTAAATAATATATGAATGAATGATAGATAGAATATGCATGCATATCATCATTGGCGATATGATGGATATCAACATAGTCAAATATTTGAAATTGTCAGTCTGGTGTTAAGACTTGGTGTTAAATTGACAAAGATTAAGATGCCTAGACTATTCCTTCTAATGTGAGTTCTTTGGGTAATTTAAGCTTTTACCCTTAGCATCTAATAATTCTTCCCCTCTAATAAACCTTTATCCCAAGGTAGTGATCACCTTTTGATCCATTATCCACAACTGTATATATCAAAGAGTCATTACTTTTCATTTCGAGATAGTATATCTTTCAACTGGCTTATATAAAATATTGAATGATTTTTCACTCTAACTTGGCCTTTAGACGATCATGATAGTGGAATATAACTTAATTAATCAACACAATACACATAGCCATTATAATAAAGAATCCCATCCATTAATGAGAAAAATGTTTCCATCTAATTTATGAAAAAACCACTTTAACATTCTAAATTTGAGCATGTTTAATTAATTGTCCACACTTGCTGACCACTTTACTCAAATGATGATAAAACCATGTTTGTAACTCTGTCATATAACAAATATAAAATAAAGCATTTGCCACCACATTTAATTTCCTTGAACAATATTTAGTGGGAAACTCTTTAAATTTTATGAGTTTTACTATCTGCTTAGTGTTCTTCTCCTTTTATATGGTTTATCTTTCTAGCAAAATTTACGTGACAACAGTTTTGTGAGGTTTATATAGCAACAGTTTTGTAGGATTTTAGGGGGAAACAATTATATGTACAACACTTATAAATATGTTGATATAAGATGCATTTTTACATATATCATAAATAAATACATAAGAGGTTTATGATTGTGAACACAATAAAGATAGTGCTTCCATATCTACAAACTCTTGTTTATATATGGAATATTATTACTTTGTAGAATTCAAAATTTAATTCATACTTAGCTGAGTAAATCCATATTCAAGTAACTCCTTGACTTATTGTTGAATTTTTTGCTCCTCCTTATAGCTTAATTGAAATGGAAGTCAATAGATTGGCCTCGTCCCTAACTCCAATATAATCTTATATTTTACACCTCATAATAGAAGTAATCTATGAGAAAATTCAGATGGAAAAAAATAAAAAAAACTCTTTAAATACATTTTATGCTACTGTCTCTCCCACACATATGCCTTGGTCCTTGAAGCCAGGAATAAATAGCAAATAATTCAAATGTAAATAATTTATTATGACAAGTTTACTTTAAAGATGTAATGAAAAGCATAACATCTGAAGGCTAAACCCCTTTTCAAACCACACATCCTTAATACCACTGTATTCTAATAAAATGTGCTTAATGCTCCACTTTATTTTTAAATCCATCTTTCCTAACTATAACATCCCAAGAATGAAATCTATATAATGAATTTCTGCGAGATAAAAAGTTTTCATAAGTGTGATCTTGCCAATCAACACTTTTAACCTCTCCATATAAGCATTGAAATGTTATAGAGGGGTAATTACACTTTCCACTATATACTGAAAAACTCCTTATATAACTAAGTTATGTTCTTCAACAAATTTTACTGAAACAAAGTTGTCATCACTTCTATTGGCTAGTAAAGTTTACATTAGATAACCACAGAACACACCTTCTAGCATCAAAGTTAATACACAATTATCCTCAATTTCCATCTTATTCTACACATAACTAAGTTAACAAATAATGATTAAAAACATCTTCTTCCAATCAAAATAGTTTTCTTAATTATCTTTATAATGTAAATTTTGCAACTTCTTAGTATCTATTAAAAAATTGACCATTTTTCTTGTTCTGCTACTTATTCTTCAATTGTTGACAATTAGTCTTCTAGTGTCTAAACTTGTTGCAATGATGATAATTTTGCTTATAATTCTTCACAAAGAATTTTATTTCTTTTATTGAAAAACTCTTTCAATTCTTGTAAATTTGTGCTTGTTACTTTTAAGTCAACAAATTGCATCAAATAACTCCTCAAACTTTTCTTAGGTTAGGAATGACAGAAGTGTTGTTTCATGCTTTTATTATGAAGGCCATTAATAAAGTAAGACTTTTTCTAATTTGAATTATTCATTGGAACACAACTAATTAAGCTAGTAAGCTTCTTAATATAATCCTTGAGTGTTATTTTCCCTTGCTAAAAATGTCAAAGTTCCATGCAAACATTTTCCATATTATAGTGAGGGGTAAGATATAAATAAGAAGTAGACTTAAATTCATTACAGTAGATATTGATAGTTTGCTATCTACAATACAAAACTTTTTAAGCCAATTCCACTATCAAAGACATATATTAAGTAAAATCATTGGAATAATAACTAAAGCTTTTGCATATGGAGTTTCTTTGGCAATTAAGAAATTCTTCACATTGTCTAACTAAGCCACATATTCACACCACTAGCATCAGAAAAATTTGGAATCTTAATTCAATCTACCAAAGAAGACCATCACAACGAACTCCTTTAATACCAATGTTAAGACCTAGTTCTAAATAATAAAATTAAGAGGCTTAGCCTTGTTTTCAAGTTCCTTACCACTTGTTATAAATATGATTATGCGTATTGAAATTATTTGTTAGCAAATCTTTACTGCCACAACTGTAAAATGTCATTGTTGTTGGTTCCCTTAGTTAATTCATTTTGTTTAAATGAGTATCTACACTTGGTTGGATTTATAATTGAGCATACTTAGCCTAGTTTATTTCTCTTTTGCTTTATCTTGTATTGGTTTGATAAAAACCCTTGCATACTGGGCATTATTCCCTCAATACTATTATATGATAGCTTAATATGTCTAGTAAACAACATTTAACCCATATTGACCACATAGTCAAAGTTGGCACTTAACATAAAAAACATTACAAGACCTTGTAAATAATATATGAATGAATAAATGAATGAAACAGTCACTCCAAGAAGAAAAATCTTCAATGAAGGTAAAGGCTTTGTGATTTTATACTCAACAAAGTCTTTGATCTCAAAGACTCCTGAAGATATCCATTCTGAGCATAGCCTCCTAACATGGTGCTCCAAGAAATTTAAATCTCTGTCACTAAACATGTTCTTAGCCACCAATTTAGTTGAATAGAAATTAATGGCTCTACAGAAATGCCATAACTATAAACCAAGTGTGACTTGAGTCTTGCCCTCCATGCTGCACTTCCTTGGATTCTCATCTCATCAAACAGAGTTTTCAAGAAAAAAAAAGAGAAGAAAATAGCTCACCTCACCTGGAACAAAGACAAGTTTCTTTGAATACTTTCTAGCTGTGACTCAAAAGGCTCAACGATGATCTTGTAGTAATCCCCAAGATCGCTGTCTGTGTCGTTAGCATCCAGTAGTTTCAGCAAATCCGTTGGCGAGCAAACTTGAAAGCCGTGTTGGTGTTTGTATTTGATAAGCTCCCCGTTGTATAGAAGATAGATAACCACCTCATCAAAAGTTGATATCGAAATCATAGATACAATCAAGATGGCTGTTTCTTTCCCATGAGCTTGGAGATTTCTTCAATTTCTGACTCGTCGTCCATGTCAAACTCCATCGAGTTCTCACGATCCCCTTCTTTGCAGACTAGAAATAGCATGTCTCTTGCATGGCTCCTATCAGACCTGATCAGTGCTCACTTGATCTCGTTGGCTTCCAGTAGGATCATCTGCAGTCCCTTGAAGTAGGCCTTGAGTGACTCTATTATAGATCCTCCCTGTGCTCAAACAGCCCAAGTTTCCATCCATTGACAGCCAATACCTAGATTGCTACATTGGAAGAGGAGGAGTAGTGGACGGCCAGTCTTTTGAAGCACAGCATGGATTCCTGGAGAGCTCCCTGGAACAAGCAAAAACAGGAATGCTACGTTACTTTGCTGCGAGTGAACTTGGCAACGCGTGACAAGAAAAAAAGCCGAGAATATTTGGAGAGGGCGAAACGCTATGCTCCTCAAGTCAGTAACGAGGAGCTCATCACCGACGTCATCACCTGGCAGTTTGACGCTCTCATATCGCAGGATTTGTTCCAAGAGGCAAATGAGATCCTCCAGGAACTTCGAAAGGTTACAAGCAGCTTCTCCAACTTGGTGGTGTTTGGACAAGGTGTTGTAGCACTCCTAGAAGGATATCTCAAACCTAAACCGGTTCGTGATCTCTCTCTGTTTCTGAGGAAGCTCTTAGATTTATTATCTAAGCTCTACTGTTTTCACCGTCTCTGGAGTACTTCTCGACTGATCCACTCGTCCTCGGCCATCAGATTGCCTAGAAGATTGGTGACTTGGACAACATTCACTGGGCCCAAGTGTTTATAGACGATTGAGATCTTTGTCGTACGTAACTTCGATGCCTTCTTCAATATGGGACCTTGCATCTTCCGCGTCGACCCGGCCTTCTTGGAGCATTGTTATCTCGCACCTGGCTTCCCTGTACAAGTCGTAGGCAGCAAAGCAGACGTTCAATGGTGTAGCAGTGGAGATGAAGAACAACATGAGTATGAAGAACTCGGTGAACCTGTCATATCGGATATGGTTGAGGAACAACGTAGAGCAGCAGGACGATGCCAATTCTTCCGCAAGCTTGTCACTGAGATTCACCATGAAGTTTGCCAGTGATTCTTCTAGCCTCGGGATACACGGAGACCACCTCTTTCCAATCGCCACCTTCCTTCTGCTTGATCTTCGCTTTTATCATGCTAGCCAGAGCTGACGAGATTACCGATCCAGTGAACACCTGATCGAGAGCGATCTTTGCTTCCTGAAGCTCACCGAGCTGTGACAGAGTCTTCATCATCCAATACGAAGCTATGGCCTTGTACTCTACATCAAGAGCTTCTGCTTGTGGGCTTGGCAACTTGGAAGCATTTTAGAGCGCCTTCTCCATCATCCCGCTGAATGATCGATCCAAGGTTCATGGCAGCATGATACCTCAGCAAATCTGATCTTGCGGAATCGAGCCAAGAGGTGAACAGTGCTTTTTCCTGATGGCGTGTTGCCACCTGAAACGCTGCGAGTGCCTGTGGATCCTCTTCTTGTTGCTGTTGGCTGTTTGCAAAGCACTCCAGCAGAAACACTGAGAGGGTATCCGGCTCCAAATCTTCGCTTGAGAAGTGATTGATGACGCCTTGGAGAAGCTTGGTACTCCACAGAAATCCATCGGCATCGCCCTGCTTCAAACAGATGAAATGGCAGTCAGCAAAGCTCTTGACAGTAGGCTTGAGATCTTGCTTGTTCTTGGACAACTCTTCCAGCAAAAGAACAGCTCGTTTCAGGCAAGACGAACAAGAACTCTCCTCCGTTTCTCCCAAGCTTGGCTTATTCAATTGTATAAACTGTTAAATGAAAAATCCTTCCACAAAGTTCACTACGTGAAAGAAAACGATGTGAAATAAAAAAAGATGTTGGAAGCTTATCTACAATGGCCATTTTCTGTCCACTTGCTGAAGAAAAGAAGTTCGAGAACGGCAGAGAAACTTCACCAAAATAACGCTTGGAGCGTGCGACTTCATTCACACTGTTGATACTAGAGTTGTGAAGGGACTCCCCGAGACGAAGAAAGCTGCCCAATGCCTCACGTCGTAAAGCTTTTGGCAGCCATCGTCAGCCTCGATCATCTCCACAGCAGCCTTTTGGAGAGCACTCCCAATGTCCATCCCTTCTTCCACCAGATTACCATACATCTTCTCCATGAGCACCTGAGTGGACTCGTCCTTCACGTTCCAAAGTGATATCACCACGGACGGAACTCCGGAGATGTGGAACGATCTCGGCAGCGCCAGGATTCCCTCGGCAAACACTCTTCCGATTCCTGAGTTGCAGGCGCTGAGAACCGCGGCTGATGCTCGAAACGGACCCTGTCCTGCAAGCTCTACGACTTCATCCCCTGTGAGCCTGTCCGAAACCGACGCTGTTGTGAGAGCTCTCACGAGGCACTCCTCAAACTCGGAAGATCGAGCTGACTTTGCAAGGTCGTCTCGATGCTCTTCCGGCACTGCCAAAACCAGAGCTCCATCTGGAAAGTCCGCGGTAACTGTACCGTGGCTTGCGATGTGAATCCAATCACTTTCAGGAAGCTGCTGCAGCACAAGATCTTTCGTTGCATCAGCTTCGCACAGCAAGTTGACGACGCTCCCTGTGTTGGCTCTCTTCAGAAACGACTCCACCATCTCTGCTTCTTTCGTTGCATAATACAGATCTTTGCTGGGATTGCCAACCACCAGAGATGACGAAGTTTGTGATTTCTGCTTCTGCTGCCGTAGGGCCCGTCTTCTCTTGTCACAATGGTTCAAGAGCCTCAACGAGGAAACTGTGGCTACAGCATATCTCTGGATCAAGTAGTTGTCGTCTTCATCGATCATGGCGCCGAAAGGAACAAGGGAAACATCCTGCATTGATCATATGAATTTGAGATCCATACAAGTGAAAAGAAGAAAGTTTACCTCGGTTGGAACAAATATGAGCCTCTTGGGCTGAATGCTTTCCAGTCGAGACTCGAGAGGCTTGACGATAATGTCGTAGTAGTCCCTGAGAGCGCTGTCTGCGTCGTTGTCCTTCATGAGCTCCAGCAAATCTGATGGCGAGCAGACTTGGAAACCATACCGTTTTCTGAAATCGACGAGCTCTCCATCATGCAACAGATACGTAGCCACCGAGCTAAACGCTGCTGTTGAAAGGTGTGATATGACTACAATGGCTGTGTCCTTTCCCATGAGTTTGGAGATTTCTTCAACTTCTAACCAGGCTCTGTCGTCGTCCATGTCAAACTCTGTCGAGTTTTCGCGATCTCCTTCCCGGGTGACCAGAAACAACATGTCTCTTGCATGGCTCCTCTCAGACCAAATCATTGCTCGCTTGAATTCGTTTGCTTCGAAAAGGACCATCTGCACTCCTTTGAAGTAGACTTTGATCGATTCTATATTAGTGATCCTTCCCGTGCTGACATACCCGAAGTTTTCATCCACTCGCAGCCAATGCCTACGAATGCAACATTTAGAAAGAGAGGAAAGACACAAAATATGAACAATACCAACCTGAGTGCTTGCTCCAACTTTTGGACAGCATCTCTGGTGAAGCCCATCTTCCACAGCAGAAAACCATGGGAGCAAAGAACCGGAGGAACAGCAGTACCTCGCAGAAACGTGGCCTCTGCAAGCTGAGTTGCTTGTGTCATGAATTCGTTTACGAGTGAAATAGGCGACGCGATTTGATCGTCCTCTTGAGACAATCTCTCGTAGTATGCATGTGCCAGGTGAGCCATCTTCATCCAAACTCTAGCTTCAAAAACCTCCAGTCTACCATGTAGTTCGACCTCCCTATGATCACGTTTCAGAGCTTGGAGCAAGTGCGCGATCCGTGATTCCTGTTGTTCGAGATCTCCTTCCTCTTCAAGCTTATCCAGCTCTTTTAACGACTCTAGAATCTCGTCGAACTCCAACTGTGCCTCATCGTAGAGCTCAATTCCCAAATGAGGAATTCCTGTAGGAAAGAATGGTAAGAAAGCAGAAGAAGAAAAGAAAAAAAAACACGCATACCTTTCGACGAGTTTTTCACAAAATTTTCGATCGCGGTGGTAGCGCTGCTGAAGCTGCGTTGCAAACATGCCCTGCCAAAGTAAGACACTGTGCGTTTGTTCTCGCCGCACATATACGTGACCAGTGCCGCCGGGTATAGAGTTTGTAGAGGTTCCAAAAGGTGGACAGCTCGTTGGAAATGTAGGAAGCTGCCGGAATGATCTCCCCAAGCAACCTTGAGATGCCCTTCCATGAGCGCCACAACACCTTGACCAAAGACCACGCTGGAGAAATGGCTGCTGTTGATCATCTTCTCAAGCTCCTGGCAAAGCTCACTTGCATTTTGGAACATCTGGCGCTCTATGAGAAGAACGAACAGCTCGAGCATGACGTCGATTATGAGCTCTTCGTTGCCGGTTTGGAGAGCGCAGTGTTTTGCGCTCTCCAGGTACTCCTGCCTTGATTTCTTGTCACTGCATGCATGGCCTAGCGTATACGCAGCAAAGTAACGCAGCATTCCTGTCTTTGCCTGTTCCAGGGACTTCTCCAGAAGTTCATACTGTGTTCTGGAAAATCTGCCATCGATTGTTCCCTTTCTTCCAACGTAGTAATATGCCCAAGCCTTGTTGTCTTCGTTCTCGTATTTCTCGAAACATGCTATCAGTCGAGAAACCATAGCTTGAGTGTCTGCTGTGATCTCGCGGTTGATATAGTTGTCCAGAAACACTCCGGCCCAGTAAATGCTGTCTAAGTCATCCATCTTCAACGCGATTTCATGGCCAAGTACGAGAGAGTCGAGACCAGTGTCATATCCTTCTTCGATATGGGCCCTTGCATCTTTGGCGTCGTTCCAGTTTTCTTGGAGCTTTAGTATCTCCAGTCTCGCTTCTCTGTAGAAATCATATGCAGCGAAGCATACATTCAATGGTGTAGGGAGTGCCTCTGGATCTGGCCGAGATGGCAGCATCAACATGGAGAACTTGGTAAAGTTGTCATAGCGAATAAACTCGAGGAGGAACAAGGTAGAGCAGCAGGACGACTCCAACTTTTCCGCAAGCTTATCGTTGAGATTCACCATGAAGTTTGCCAGTGTTCTTCTAGCCTCAGCATACACGGAGACCACCTCTTTCCCAGCTTGGCCTTCCTTCTGCTTGATCTTCGCTTTTACCATGGTAACCAGAGCTGACGAGATTACCGATCCAGTGAACACCTGATCTAGAGCAATATTCGCTTCTTGAAGCTGTGCCAGAGTCTTCATCATCCAGTACGAAGCTATGGCCCTGTACTCTACATCCAGACCTTCTGCTATGGACTTGGCAACTTGGAAGCATTTTAGAGCGCCTTCTCCACCATCCTGCTGAATGATCAATCCAAGGCCCATGGCAGCATGATACCTCAGAAAATCTGATCTTGCGGAATCGAGGCAGGAGTCGAACAGAGCTTTGTCTCGATGGAGTGTTGCCACATGAAACGCTGACAGTGCCTGTGGATCTTCTTCTTCCTGCTGCTGGTCGTTTGCAAAGCACTCCAGCAGAAATACCGAGAGGCTCTCGGGCTCCAAATCCTTTTCTGAAAAGTGACCGATGACGCCTTGGAGGAGCTTGGTACTCCACAGAAATCCATCGGCATCTCCCTGTTTCAAACAGATGAAATGGCAGTCAACAAAGCTCTTGACAGCAGCCTTGAGATCTTGCTTGCTCTCAAACAACTCTTTCAGCACAAGAACAGCTCGTTTCAAGCAAGACGAACAACAAGTCCCCTCCATTTCTTGCTCGAATCTTGCAGCCGTATCTATTTGACCCGCAAGTAGCACTTTAAACTATTCATCACATGCATCGTGCTCAATGCAAGCTTACCCTTTGACTCGGGCGAGAAAGGCTGGAAAAACTTTAGCAATGCTTCTACAAAGAAAAACAAACGTTGATTGTGAAATGGAAAGATGAAGGAATGAAACCACTTGCCTGGAAGCTTTAGCACAGAACAATGGAAAGGAAGAATTTCCACAGGCTATCGGCCGAGAAAAATGATCCATCAGAATGTCAATGCCTGAAGAAAATACGATCTACATGAACAAATTGAAGATCAGTACCAGTGAAACTTAACATGATCACGTCCAAGATCGCATTAAAGCTGAAGAAGCTTTCACAATGCTTCTGAACGAAAAAAAAGAGTTGATCGTGAAATGAGAAGATGGCCAAAGGGCAGAACGATTTTGAAAGGAAGAATTTCCACAGGCTACCGGGGAGAACGATCCATCAGAATGCCTGAAAAAAATTATAAGATTTTTGATCTGCATTTCAACAAAATCCTCCAAAATGCTGCTTACATCCAAGATCGCGAGTCGAAGAGCGCCATTTCACCCCATGGATGGAGGAAACGAAAATAAAAGCTCTTTCTGCAAGAAGAACCCTAAACCCTAAACCTCACGTTTATTTTCCCTGCATTTTCATCTTTGCGTTAAGGGGATGTAGCTCAGATGGTAGAGCGCTCGCTTAGCATGCGAGAGGCACCGGGATCGATACCCGGCATCTCCAAATTCTCTTGAAGAGCATCCATTTTGACGACTTGCGTTGACTATACTTGACCAGGTCCACTAGAGGAGCTATGGAATGTGGAAGAGCCCTAACTTATGATCAAGAGCTTGTCGCGCTTGAATTTGGGATTGGGCGGGCAATGCCGGCGCTCCAGCTGTGAATCCAGGCACGGCGCCCCAGCGGACAAGGTGAGAGTCACAATCTTGGCGCGATTGAGAGCCGCTAGCAGCGCCCGGGATCTAGACAGGGGAAGACTCGCGCACGCCGACGCCATCGCCAGCGGCATCGATTCCAATGCCTTCGTCGCCAGCAGCCTCATCAACATGTACGCCAAATGCGGATGCCTGGCGGAAGCCCGGAAGATTTTCGAGAGGATGGACAAGCGCGATGTGGTGTCTTGGAACACATTGCTCATGGGGTATGCGGAGAATGGCCGTGGCGACTTGGCGCTGGAGATTTTCTCGCAGATGGAAGCGCAGGGCATCGAATCGAACAGGCTGAGCTTCCTTGGCGCTTTCAAGGCTTGCATTGCTGTGGCCGGGAAAGAAGTGGGGATTCTCGTGGATGGAAAGGTCGTGAAGGTCGAATCGCTGGGCATGGGCATGGGTATACACGCGAAAAGCTTGAGAAGCTTGAGAAGAAGAGGACGCTATCAGCAGGAAGACGAAGATATCAAGCTTCCAAACACAGTGATCGACATGTACTCCAAGTGTGGGAGCTTGAGAGATGCTTTCATGATTTTCGAGAGGATGCCATGGCACAGCGTCATCTCTTGGACAGTGCTGATGCTCGGCTTTGTGGAGAATGGGGAGGAAGAGCTGGCGTTGGAGCTCTTTGACAAGATGACAGAGATGGAACTTTTAGAGCCGGACGATCGAACTTTCGTTGCTGCTATCAAGGCCTGTGCTGCTCAAGCCGAGAAAGAAGCTGGAGTGGAGATCAGTGCCAAGCGAATCAAGCTAAAGTTTCTGGAGAAAGGGATGGAGATCCACGCTCGAGCTCGAGCTCAAGGCCACTACGACACGGACGTGTTCGTAGGAAACGGTCTTGTGGATCTATATGCCAAGTGTGGAAGCATGCTCGACTCTCGCCGGGTTTTTGAGAAGATGGTGACGCGCGATGCCATCTCCTGGACCTCGCTGATGCTCGGCTACGATGACAACGAAGAACCAAAGTTGGCGCTGGAGCTCTTCGAAGCCATGGACTGTCCACCGACGGCTCTCTCGTTCGTGGCGGCGTTCAAGGCTTGCTCGAGCCTGGCAGAGCCGGAAGCTGGAGTTTCACTGGATGAGAAGCTCGTGGTGAAGCTGGAGATCCTCGACAAAGGCATGGCTCTTCACTCCCGAGCCGAGAGAGCCGGCTTCGACCGTGAGATCCTGGTGGTGAACACGCTGGTAAACATGTACGCGAGCTGTGGAAGCATGGCCGACGCTCGCCGGGCTTTCGACAGATCCTTGCAGCGCGATCTAGTTCTCTGGACGTCACTCATGGTGGGATACGTTCAAAACAGCCAAGGATCACAGGCACTGGAGATTTTCACGCGCATGAAGCAGGAAGTTCGTGGTTTCTCCGCGGATCCTCGGACTTACTGCGCTGCTCTCAAGGCCTGCGGCTCCTCCGCGGGGATCGGACTCGCCACTGCCATCCACGCCGACCTCTGCCGCTACTGGAGCTTCATCGAGCACGATCCAGTTCTCGCAACCACCCTGCTGGATTCCTACTGCAAATGCGGCAGCGTGCTCGACTCCCAACTCGTTTTCGATCTTCTTTCAGTGGCTGACTCGGTTGCCTGGACTGCTCTCGTCGCAGGATATGGCCGCAGGGGAGACACAGCCAGAGTTTTCGCGCTGGTGGACGCTATGATCGAGCAAGGCGTGGAGCTCAACAAGGTAACCTTTCGTTGCGTTCTCACGGCTTGCAGCCATGCAGGGCTCGTCGCTCGAGGGAAGCGCTACTTTGCGAGGATGACGAGCGAGTTTGGGATATCTCCCGGGATCGAGCACTACGTTTGCATGATCGATCTCTTGAGCCGGGCCAACGAGCTGGAAGCCGCGGTGGAGATGGTGCACAGGATGCCATTCAAGCCCAATGCGATGGCGTGGATGGTGCTCTTGGCCGGGTGCCAGAAGTGGAAGAACGTAGAGATCGGGAGAGTTGCGTATGAATCGCTGGTGGAGCTCGACAGGAACAACGCTGCGGTGTATGAGATCATGTCAAACATCTTTCGAAGCACATCAAAAAATTCTCTGGTGAATTGACGTAACCGGCTCTAGTTGACCTGTTTGACAAGAGTTGAACGGGTTTGACCGGCCCCGGCCTTGGTGAGACGTTTTATTTGCGGGGATCGAGGAAGAAGATTTTACCGCTAGTTCTAAGGATAAGAATTTACGTACAGTGGAAGTTCCAGATCGTGATTTGCTCGGAATCGTCGAGATTGTCTGGCCCGTTGTCTGGGAATTCGTCGTTGCCAGTGCCGGGCCATTCTGGCCGGAAGTCGAGATGATCGTCGTCCCAAGCCACGCTCGCCAGCCAATCCGATCCGGAAGAGCTCCCCTCGAACGATTCATCCACCACCTCGAAGTGCTCCAGGAACTTGGATCCTGGCGGCGGCGCCGGGGCTGCTGGCGGAGGCCCATGATCGTTGTTGCCAGAGCTGGGAAGCTGGAGGAGACTCTGATGGTGCTTGAAGCTCTCGGTTTGATCGAGGCGAGGAGCTGGAGGGAGCTGGATGGATCCGGAGAGCTGCTGGTAGCCATGGCGGAAATTGGCAGTACTAGTCGAGAAGCTCGCGGACGAGGATGATGCGCGGACCACTTGCGCGGAGCTCAGGCTCTCCACCACTCTGGCGTACATCTCCGTCACGCGATTGGATCGCTGCTGGAGCGAGAAATTCACGGACGAGGCCATGGATGATCGCGAGGCGAGGAAGAGAAGATCCAGTGGCGACGACGGGGACGACGCCGGGGAGAAGGAATTGATCGATTGCCGCTGAAGCTGGAGCTGCTGGTGGTGGCGGTGATGATCCAGGCGATGCTCCAGCTTGAATCTTTTGGCTGGATTGGCTGCCGATTGATCCATGGACGTCGACGATGGATGATCGGTCGTCTTGTTCTTGCTATCGGGGAGATTGAGATGGGCTTCCGGGCCGTAGAGCCGCTTGGCAGCCTCATCGTAGGCTCGCGCCGCCTCGTCCGCTGTGGCAAACGATCCAAGCCATAGCCGCGATCGCTTCTTGGGCTCGCGAATCTCCGCGACCCATTTCCCCCACGTCCTCTGCCTCACACCCCGATACGTGCACGACGCATTCTCCGGCCCGCCCTTGCCCCTCATCGATCCCTTCTTGCTGATGATCGCGGCGCTCGATCGATCATCTATCACTCAATCGATCTCCACCAATTCGCCGCCCCTTGTCTCGCGATCGGGGGCAGTGGCGACGCGCTCGCGATCGAGACAGGATCAAGAATCATAGGGAGAATGTGTCGCTGCAGAGAAAGCACCAAGAACAATGGCCCCCTCTGGGCGACTCCAGAAGAAAAAGGGAGAATCCATGTTTCTGACGTGGCACTTTGCGCGAATGGCACGCTGGAAAGTCTCTCTACGTGTCATTCCTTATGGCCTGACACGTCAGAGAATAAGCGCGGCATCTTCCACTTGTCCGCTGATGTGGAGCTAATCATCAGTGCCCGCTTTTTACCCCGCCAGGAGTCACGTTTTTACCCAACGTGTTCACGAGCGCATCAATCATCACATGCATGAATTTCTTCTCTCGAGCCGTATCGCATACATGGTAAATAAACAGTAGATACGCCTGTCAGACCATGGAATGGAATGGTAATTTGGCAACGTAGCGTAGAAGCCCGTCACTGGCCTTCACGGGGGCGGCATCGAAGCACGGGCATGCCCGTCAGTGAAGTTTTATACGATCTTCCCATGGTAACTAAAAGAAAAGGGCCACACGGGAAACGCCGTGACACCGTTGGGAAATCTTCCATGCCAATCTGTAAAGAACAATCGCATTACTACCAAAAATTCTTACTGTACAAATGCGTGAAAAACTCCTTTGTATGAATTTTTTTTTCCTTCATTGACGCCTCATTGGCATCTCTTCGCCGGGCGCCTCCACGTCTTGCTTAGAGCTCGTCGGAGAAGAATATATATGAGAGGGAAGGTTGGTATAAACACCTGCGATAAGAGAGACATGAGATAATTGGCTATGGAAACCATGGAGAAATCTATCATACCCATCGAGTTGTCCTTGCCATAGTCTTTCGTTACGTGCAGCAAATAGGTGCCTGACAGTATGGTGATGAAACCAGAAATCTCGGAGACAATATTTCGAGGGCTCTGTGTATCCCAGTCCTGGAATAGGAATAGCAGCTTGTGATAAAGGAAAACATCGAGTGAACTTCTCACCTTGAACATAATCACGCTAGCAACAATCGTGAACGTCGTGAACATTACATAGTAGATTGGTGACACAACCGCTGTGTTGAATGTGTCAAGAGCCTGGACGAAGCTTTTAGATCTGGATTGCAAGCAATGCAAGAAAAGAATAAAATGCCTTGCCTTGTTGAGGTAGTTCATCTGAGTGACCACACAGGTGACAAGAACCATTCCAAACACCCACGTTTGCGAGTAAATAAGCTGATTAGAGCCCTGGAATGTAAGCTTGATGGCGATTCCCAGAGCTTTTGCACTCATGACCTGGTGTGAGAGCAAGCTCGTAAGTCTAAACCAAAAGCAGAAAGGAAAGAAGAACGCGAACTTACGGAAAGAGATCCCATCAAGGAGCAGATGCCAACGTAGACCATAACTTGAGTTTGGCCGATTCGAGGCACAAAGTGAAACGTGAGCACGAGAACCACAGAAACGACTGCCAGTGCATAAAGCAAAAAAGCTGGGAAGCAAACGAGCTGGTTAGTTATTTCCACCTAAAAGGAAAAAAGAAAAGAGAAAAAGAAAAGAAGAGAACTTAAATCTACCTGGTTCTGTAGCAAGTCGCCAAACTTCGTCCACTGAATTCATGATACGTTCTTCGGGAGCATTTAAGACAATTCCCACGGATCCAACCACACAGAGAAGACATCCTAGAATTCCCAGTCCAGCAAGCTTCTCCTTGAGCATGATATCCGCTAGAATCGCACTGCATATCACAACCCAGCGAGTTATAAATCCAAAAACTAGTAGCGATCGTATCGAGCAGCATACACACCTGACAATGATGCTGAGTGCTCCCAAAGGAGTGACGAGAACCGCTGGTGCGAAAGCATAGGCAGCAAAGTTTGCAATCTCGCCAACGATCACTGCGAAAAAGAAATTCACGCATAGGTTAGTAGAGACGCTTAGAGTTTTGTTTCTCACGTACTCGTGATCATGCCAGACCACCATAGCGGCTCCAATAAATAAGAATAGCCTCCCACTCCTGCAAGATATGGTTTTAGATCGAATGTAAATTCAATCCATGATCGAAGAAAACTAAAGATAAAACCAAGGAGGTACCTGCTCGTACTCCTGAGGCGCCCGCTTTCTTCAATCCCTTCTTCTTCATGATAAAGCTGGAGCCAATAAACACACTAGACGAAAGGGCTAGAATGAGCCCTACGTGATTGGTCTCTCTCCTCACCGGCTCTTCCACAACATTACCAAATTCCAATCCCGCCATAGCTGACCGACGATCGCTTGCTCGCTACATCCTGATCGATTCACCAGCGTCTGGATCTCGGTGGATAGATCCAATCCATGGCGTCCTAAAACCCTTCCCTGCTCGAATGCTGACCGATTCTCCCTTTCCTTGCCTCGAATCTATCGCGCCAGGATGGATTGGAGCTCCGCGCACGCAGCGATCATGGATTCACGCCTCGTCCCATAGCCGCCCTGTGAGAAAGTTTTGAGTTCTCTACGATCGTACCTAGCTGTCCAGAAAATAAAAAACGACTATTAAAATTTTCGAGGAATATGCTTGCATGCCGCTCCAAAAATTCCCTGCGGCCAAGATTTTGCCACGTGGAGTTAAGCTGGCGGGAAATAAATTTGAAACATTAGGGCTCTTGGGACATAAATCTTAGGGCACATGGAAGTGAATGGTTTGGCTGAAATGCTCGGCGACAGCAACGCGATTCGGGGCGGAATTTTGGATCCAGCGATACGATGTGAGTGAAATCTGTGCTCTGCGCTCTTGATCTGTCGCTTTTCTGTCCAGTGGTACGCTCTCTCGAGGCTGAGATCGTTCCTCAAGTACTCCGGCAATGAGGCCGCTAGGGATGGGGATAATCACGCATTGCAGAACGCACCTGGGATTCCGGAGCTGCTGGTCGCATCTAAGGCGTGCAGCTGCTCCAGAGATCTCGAGATCGCCAGGAAAATCCACACACAGGCGTGTGATGGATCGAACATCTACTTGGCGACCAGCCTGGTGGATATGTTCGCCAAATGCAGGAGCATGATCGATGCCTGTGCCGTCTTCGACCGGATGCCTTGTCAGAACGTCGTCTCGTGGACAGCGCTAGTTCTTGGGTATGTGGAAATTGGGAAGAATGCTGTGGCTTTGGAGGTTTTCACGAGAATTGCTGCTCCAGATGCTTTGAGCTTTGTTGCGGCGCTGGTTGCTTGCGCGAACTTGGCTACGGCTGCTTCGGACGACGGTCACCAGCTCAACCAAGACAAGCTCCAGTTCTTGGAAACGGGAATGGCACTTCACTCCCGTGCTCTCCAAGCTGGTTACGACGAATCCATTGTTTCGCTGGCGAATACACTCATCAGCATGTATGCCAAGTGTGGAAGCTTGGTCGACGCAAGGATGGTTTTTGATCGGGCTCCGCAGCACACTGTGGTGTCTTGGAACGCATTGATAGCTGGATATGTTGAGAACGGAGAGGAGGAACTGGGATTGGAACTATTCTGGTGGATGGTCCAGCAGCACCAGCATTGTCTACCGGACTCTCGGACACTTGTTGCTGCTCTTACAGCTTGCACCAGCTTGGTTTCAAAAGAAGACGGTGTTAAAGTCGATGGGAAGTTGGTCAAGCTCAAGGGAATGGAGCAAGCTATGGCGATCCACTCTCAGGCTGTACGAGCTGGACAGGACAAACAAGTTTATGTTGCGAGCAGTATTATCAACCTCTACGCGAAGTGTGGGAGCATGGTAGACGCGATCTTGGCTTTCTACAGGATGGAAACTCGGGATGTAGTGTCCTGGACATCACTGATACTGGGATACGGGGAAAGCGGGGAAGGCGAACTCGGTCTAGAACTCTTTCGGCAGATGCAAGCTCAAGGGTGTTATCCCGACGCTCGGACTTACGTTTCTGTGCTGAGAGCATGCGGGGATTGTGCGGACCGAGACGAGAATGTGACACAGGTTGATGGAAAGCTGGTGAAGGTCACGAGCTTGGAAAAGGCATTTCCTCTTCACTGCCAAGCTGCCAGGGACGGCTTCCTGGACAACGTATTCGTGGCGACTAGTCTGGTGGACGTCTATGCAAAGTGTGGAAGCCTTCTGGACGCTCGCATGGTGTTTGACAGGATGCAGTATCACAGTCCTGTGTCCTGGAATGCATTGATCCTGGGCTACGCCGAGAATGGTGATGCCGAGGTGGCCCTCGACATATTCTCGAGAATGAGAGCTCAAGACGGCTGCGAGGCAAGCGACTCCCGAGCTTTCGTAGCGGCTTTGATAGCATGTGGGAGTCTGGTGGCACTTGAGCTTGGGAAAGTAGTTCATGGCGAAGTCCTTCGGCTTGGACTCGAGACAGACACTTACGTTGCCAATTGCTTGGTGGATTTCTACTCGAGGTGCGCTAGCATGGCCAGTGCTCATCGAGTGTTCGAGTCCATCAGTAGCAGCAGCAGGAACTTGGTGACTTGGAGTGCGTTGATGTGTGGCTACAGTCGTCGCGGTAAGACCGACATGGTATTTTCACTGTTTGAAATGCTCAAGAACGAAGGACACCGCGCAGATGGTATCACCTTCCTCGCACTTCTCACTGCTTGCAGTCACGCTGGTCTTGTAGAACGAGGAAAGAGGTACTTCCAGGAGATCCTCTCTTCACAGGAGACCAAGCCTTTAGCTCAGCACTACGACTGCATGGTCGATCTTCTAGGCCGGGCAAATTATCTTGACGAAGCAGTACTGCTGGTGAAGTCCATGCCTTATAAGCCGAACGTGGTAACTTGGAACGCTGTCCTGGGAGCCTGTCGGAAGTGGAAAAATGTGGAGCTTGGGAGGCTGGCATTCAATACACTGGTGGAGCTCAACGAGAAGCAAGCGTCCACTTATCTCACCATGGCAAGCATCTACGGAAGCGTTGGTATGTGGGAAGAGCAAGCCAAAATCTTGTCCATGAAGCGGCTCGCGAGGCCTTGGAAGGAGCCTGGTGTGAGCTGCTGGACGGATCATCATGGTGTGGTACACAGGTTCAGAGCTGGAGATTGCTCGCACGCTCAAAGTGAAGCTGTTGGAATCAAGCTCAAGCAACTACTGGTTCGAATGAAGGAAGGAGGCTATGTTGCCCAGCTAAGCAGTATTTCCTGTAACGTCTCGGACTGTCAGAAAGAGGAGGCTTTGTGCGAGCACAGCGAGAGGCTAGCCATTGCTTGTGCACTCATCAATACCGCTCCAGGTGCAGTCATTCGGATCGTAAAGAACTTGAGAGTTTGTGACGACTGCCACCAAGCGACTGCTGTTATCTCGGCGATCGAGCGGAGACGTATCATCTGCAGGGACTCGAGTCGCTTCCACGTCTTTGAAGGTGGGAAGTGCAGTTGTGGGGACTTTTGGTGATCCTTGTTATCTACGTCCGTGGAGTAATACGAGGAGGTGGCGATCAAAGCCATCGCTTTCCAAGGTATTTTGTGACGTCTCTGGCTTTTAGTTTCTCACTTTTGGATCCATGGCAGGCATTGAAATTGAGGTTTGCAAGACCAAGTACATGGTAAAGCTAGAAAGTTTCCCAGGGAAAACTAAGGGGAACAATTTCCTTCTTCATGAAGAGTCCGCAAGTTCTCGTAAGTTTTTTTTGGTTGCATGGCTCCTTGGTAATAATGTGTCGATTGGAGGCTTCAGTTGCGAGGATTTTTTGCTGTGGAAGATGGATTTCAAGGCGTAAGCTGTTTGTATCTTTTATTTTCTAATTTTTGTTCACAGTTTATCGCTCAGCTTTCCAAAAAGTTGTTAAGTTCAATCCAGAGCGTAGCTTATGGTTCTTTGCAGGTGATGGCGTTCGTCCACTCCACTAGCTGCAAATGCTACGCATGATGGAAGCATTACCGGAGATAAGGTACACGGACGATCTTCCATAGTACGTAAGCTCTCCCGCACCGTGGCTGCTCTCGAGGTAGGCCTTGAGCGAAAAAGGATATGGTGTCTCCAGGGACTCCAAGAGATTGATTGCTCTCTCGAAATGCAGGGATGTCTTTCTGGGGAATTCTCCCCAGGCTATCCTGAGAGACCCTTCCATGTACTCTGCCGCGGCCTGTCCGAGTTTTTGGTACGCAAAAGCGCGGCTTATTTTTTTCATCTCTGTTTGGATTTCGTGCGCCTTTTGGAACATCTGGTTCTCTCGGAGTGAATTGAACTGCTCCATCATCGCGTTTATTATAAGCTCCTCCTTTCCGGTTTGGAGGGCACACTTCTTGGATCTCTCCAGGTACTCGTGAATGGTCCTTGCTTCGTATGACGCATTGGCCAGTGCATATGCCACAAAGTAGCTTAACAGGGGTGTTGTTGCTCTTTCCAGGGACTCCTTCAGGAACTCGTACTGCTCATCCGAGACTTTACCGTCCGTTGATCCCACTCTTCCCACGTAGTATTTCGTCCACGCCTCTTGGTCCTCATCGTCTCTGGAGTGCTTCCGGAAGCACGCAACCATGCGAGAGATCATTCCTGGCGTGTCACCTTTCGTTTCTCGGCCGATATACTCGTCGAGGAACGTCCCGGCCGCCCAGAGACTGTCCATATCATCCATCTTCACAGCGATCTGGTGAGCGAGCACTAGAGAGTCAATGGCGGTGACAGAAACATGGGCGGCGTCCTGGTACATGACCTCGATTCCTTCTTCAACGTAGGACCTGGCATCTTCAGCATCGCTCCAGCCTTCTTGGAGCTTGACTATCTCCAGTCTTGCTTCTCGGTACAGATCATAAGCAACCAAGCAGGCCTTGAGTGGTATACCAGGTACTTTCTCTTCTTTTGGCAGCATGAGCATGTAAAACTGTGCGAACCTCCGATATCTAGTGTAGTTCAAGATACACCGTTGGGAGCAGCACCTCGATCCTAGCTTCTCGTCAAGCTTAAGTTTGACATTCACCATCAGCTTTACAAGCTTTCTTCTAGCAGCCGCGTATGCAGCGACAACTTCCTCTCGAGGTTCGCCTTCTTTATGCTTGATTATTGCGTTGACCATGTCAAGCAGAGCTGCTGAGAGCACAGATTCTTCGGTAGACACTTCCAGGCAGAGAGTTTGAGCGTCTTCTATCTCGCCAAGCTGCACCAAAGTCTTCGCGATCTGGTATGAAGCAAAAGCCTTGTATTCTATGTATGCCGGCTCCAGGCTTTCGGCAATGAACTTACTAACTTGGAACCATTTCAGAGCGTCGCGGCAGTCTTCACCATTTCGCTCTTGCTGTTGAATCACCGATCCGAGTCCCATCCCAGCATGGTACCTTAGTAGATCGGAAGTCGCAATGTCGAGGCAAGAGATGAACCAAGTGGCACTAAGATGACGACTTGCCACATGAAACTCTGCCAGTGCTCGTGGAGACTCCGACTCCTGGTGCTGCTTACCTTCATCTTTGTCAGCAGTGCTTTCAAAGCATTCCAGCAGAAACGCATACAGATTATCCGGCTCCAACTCTTTCTCCGTGAAATGGTTGATGATGCCTTGGAGGAGTCTGATACTCCATTGAAGTCCATCAACATCTCTCTCCCGCAGACAGATCCAATGGCATTCCGCAAAGCTCTTTGCGGCAGGCTTGAGATCCTGCTTGCTCTCGAACAATTCGTCCAGCAAACGGACAGCGCCTGCCAAGTAAGAGGCCGAACACTTCTCCATTTCTTTCAAATGCTTACAGCTGTTCTGCAGGAAAAGGAGTTCCTGGACTTTGAAGCGATATGATGGTCAAATAGCAAGAGCACCGACAACTTCACGATCTCCGGTGCGCGTTTCAAGCCCACAATATATTTCAAGACGAAACAAAAGTCTTCCCTGGAACATGGAGCTTCTAAGCAAGTGAGGAATTTGCTTTTCTCCTCAAAATGGTTTGACATGACTGCAGGACTTCTCGTTCGCCGCGGCTTTGTGAGTGCACTGAGCTTTGAGATCACGCTGGATGGCAAGGAGTGGCATCAGGCTCCATGATAAGCTAAGTGCGGAAGTAGAAGAAATAGGCAACAGCCTGGATAAGCTTCGAAAAGAAGAGGATCCTGAGGAACAGGAATCACAAATTTGTCAGCTGCTGCAGACTTTGGCCCTGGACAGAGATCATGAGCTACCTGCTTTGCAAATTTTTCGATCTGAAGTGTGGATGAAGATGGCTGACTTATCGTGGGCATACTATGACAGATTGCCATCGGGAGATCCCCCCCTTCTGCTGGTGAACGAATTTATGGCAGAGTCGATTCGACTAGCAGAGTGTACTTACCTTCGACGTACCATCGTCCCTCTACGTCTTTGGCACCATGGTTATCTGCTGTGGAAGATGGGCTTCGACGTTGAATCCGTCCGAAAGTACGAAGAGATGATCAGGTTGGTCACTTTTGTATCGTTTTTCTTCCCTGTTTTGATCATTGTTTTGGGTCAGGTGTTGGCTGCGAGTGAATTCAAACTTTGGCTACTTGAGCACAGGAAGGATCACAAACTTAGAGTCCATCAAGTACAACTTCGATCAGGTCCAGAGTTCCCTATGCGCTTTGAGCGATTTCAAGCGGGCATTGCTCTGGTTTGAGAGGGGTCATGCAAGGGACATGCTGTTCTTGGCCACGACCGAAGGTGACCACGAGAAGCTCGACGAGTTCGACATGGACGACGAGAAAGCATGGGGGCAAGTCGAAGTCATTTCCAAAGACGTCGGAATTGACACAGTCATCTTGGTCATATCTCACATCGGTGGATTATCTGTAAGCGACGGCAGGGTGATATCCTACGGAGTGGCTTCCTACCTGTTGCACAATGGCGAGCTCGTCGGGCATAACCGAGAATGGGACTTCAAGGCTTGTTCACCGTCGGCGTTATTGGAGCTCCTGCAAGCTAACAATGCAGACAAGGCTCTCAGGGATTACTACCATATTATTGTCAAGCCTTTTGAGTCACAACTGGAAAGCATTCAACCGAAGACACTGGTTATAGTTCCAAATGAGGTGAGCACTAGTTTCTTGTTCTTTTGCTTGCAAACTGTGAAAACCCGCGATTACAGGATGTTTCCTTTGTGCCATTTGGTGCCATGATCGATGAGGACGACAAATACTTGATCGAGAGGTATGCTCTAGCGACTGTTTCCTCGTTAAGACTCTTGAAGCATTGCGACAAGAGAAGACAGGTCCTGCAGCAGCAGCAGCAGCAACGGCAATCTCGTTCGCTGATCGTAGGGAACCCCACCAGAGATCTATACTATGCCACCGAGGAGGCAGAGATGGTGGGATCCCTTCTAAAGAGTGCCAACGCGCACAGTGTCGTCAACTTGGTCCGAGAAGATGATGCAACAAAGGAATTTGTGCTGCGGCAGCTTCCCGAGAGTGACTGGATTCACATCGCGAGCCACGGCACAGTTAGCACGGACTTTCCAGATGGAGCTCTGATTTTGGCAGTGCCAGAAGAGCATCAAGACGACCTTGCAAAGTCAGCTCGCCTCGACAGATCTGTGGAGTTTGAGGAGTGCCTCACGAGAGCTCTCACAACAGTGTCGAACTCGCACAGGCTTACAGGGGACGAAGTCGTAGAGCTTGCAGGTGAAAGTCCGTTCCGAGCATCAGCGGCGGTTCTCAGTGCCTGCAGCTCAGGAGTTGGGAGAGTGTTTGCCGAAGGAATCCTGGCGCTGCCAAGGTCGTTTCACATATCTGGAGTTCCGTCCGTGGTGATATCACTCTGGAACGTGAAAGACAAGTCCACTCAGGTGCTCATGAAGAAGATATACTGGAATCTGGTCCAAGGAATGGATATTGCGAGTGCTCTCAGGGAGGCTGTCGTGGAGATGATCGAGGCCAACGATGGTAGCCAGAAGCTTTACGACGTGAGCCACTGGGCAGCTTTCATCGTCTCGGGGAGTCCCTTCACGACACTACCAGGAGTTACAAGGTCGCCAGCAGCGTGTTCCTGGAACACGTGATTGGAGTGGCTCGATACGGCATTCTCTTCACCATGGCTATTGCACATCGATCATGCAGTGAGTGGTAATGCTCTCGATCGATCGGAGCAAGCTAGAACTGAGAGGGAAGTTATATCGTCCTCCGTCTCCCATCAAGCTCATCACGATTGGAGTCTCCTTTTTGAAGCCAAGAGCGCAGGAGATTCTTGGTAGTTATGGAGTCGAAAAGTTGGCCAGAGCAAGCATAATATCAAATAATTAGCATGGGAGATTACTTTTCCATCACTATCTCCCAAGTGTTTCTCTTGATAACTGCAACCTTTAACTCCGCCATGCTCTGTTCTCAAAAGAAGAAGATACCAACACCAAGTACCAGAATTTTGCCATCCAGTGGCAAAAGTCAGTCTATTCATGTGTGGTTGCTCCGCTTTGTGCCAAAACCCCCGACTTGCGCACGCTCTTATCATAGAAACTTCACAAAGGGCCCATTACTTTGACTTTCAAGCCTCCATGAAGCCATTTTTTGTCATGAATGGACAAATAGAGTTCTCCGATATAACAATGACATCAATTGTGATCATAGGAAAGTCACATAGAGTACCTATTTAATGGTATCATCAAGAAGATCATCGTGCCAATGCCCCAGCACATGCTGGATGTCTCTTTTATCCTTGGTAGTCCCTAACTGCAATACAGAAACATATCTAAGTATGAATAAAAACAATCCAAACGAATGTTTCCGCGTTGCGAGACCATGCCTGCATAATGGACATGCAGAAAAGCTTCCTCGCCCAAAGATTAAGTGAAGTGACTTTCTCTCCCTCTGTCCTCGTGGTGCCTATAAACAGTTAATGAATGAACGGACCTTTTAGCCCAAATACTTGCTCTAAAGCCACATTTTTCAACAAGCAATCAGCCTTATTAATGGCATGCATAAAAAGGAATTTGAGCGATCTGGTTGTTGCAGGCTTTCGCGCCTCGAGGTGGTCCAATGTTTATTCGGTGGCGCGTGCGCGAGCTCTAAGGATGCAGGAACTGAGGCACAATTCTTGTCACTGTTTAGACGGGGAGAAGATTACAAAGTTCAGTTAATTTCGCTCTGGGCACTGGCTTGCAAATCTAGCTTTAATTGCGAAGAGGCAGTGTCTACTTATCTATCTGAATAGAAAAATAGGTTCTCATGCACAGAATGGTAGCTAGGTAAAATGTCTCTGAATGGGGATCGTTCCACAAGACGCGAAGCAGGAGGAGTTGCGTGAAGCACTGCGCGGAGAAATTTCTTTATCTTGCTATCACATAAGCCATTTTAAGGCTCAACATAGAAAAAGCAGACGTGAAAGCAATAGGCAGAAGAAAAAGGCATTGATTATATATTGTTCAGGAAGAAAAAAGACTAAAAATCACTATCTACCCGCTCCTCTACATTAATTTGATCATCCTTCATGATTCCTCCTTCCGTTTGAAGAAATGAACATCAAGCTTAGCATGCATGCCATAGACATCCAGATTCAAGTGCCTCATATGGTTCAGCTGTGAAGGCGCACCACCTCTACTTTGACCAACTTCAGGCACAGGAGCAAGCGACGGTACACCAGGAGTAGTAGCAAAGACTTCCTCAACACTGAGTCATGGTCTTGAGAATCTGGATCACCTTGTCATTTGTTTTGCCAAGCAGCGCATCATCAAAGCCAACAACATGCAACGGGGTGTCGAAGTTGAACTCAATGTACAACACACAAACACAAAGTCCAAGAATAGCTACAGCTGCTGCAGCATCAAAAATTCTTACATGGTATCAGGTTGAAAACGATCCAATGGCCAATCCCAACTGGTGCAGACGACCACTGGGAGATGAGGAGGAAACGACACAAGCACTCGCAACACTTGCGAGAGCACACCGGATCCAGGAGCGCAAGAGGCAGGATGAGATGCAGCATTGCCCCGCTACTCTAGGACCTGCCCCTAGGAAAGACCAGTTTTCACCACCACCTCGTTACTAAATTTCTTCTAGATTCTAACAATGGCTGGGTCTTCCTCTAATACCCCACCTCCTGCAAATCTAGGCTCATCTCCTGAAAACTGAGACGGTTGGGAGAAGATGCTTAACAAACTCACGGGAACAAACTTCGCGACATGGTGAGCCAAAGTCCAACTCATTCTCCTTGCTAAGGACTGCTGGGGTATCGTGGATGGAACAGAGGTATCGTGATATCCTAAACCTATGGACCTCGCACTTCAACTTACATGAGAGAGTGGCAATCGCAGCAAACTGGGATGCTCGTCTCGCTGTTTTCTCGGCCAAGGCTGAGAATGCTAAAGTGACCCTTACCCAGAAATTTCTGAACATGCGCATGGACATAAAAGACTCTGTCACGACCTACATCAGCAAGCTTTGAGGTCTCATGGCTAGTATCTGTCTCGAGTCCAAGCCGAAGGACTTCACCATGAACTCTTTTACCAAGCTCAAGTGCCACCAGACTCCCACATGCTATTAAAGCCGCTACAAAAGCTCGGGAGTTGCTTGCCTTGCAGCCCTCTTGAGCTCTCATTCTCAAGAATATGTCGACGGTCACCAGACTAGTCGGCACGAATATGTTGCCCAGGAAGCCATCCCTGGCAGCTTGACAGTGAAGAGCAAATGCCTTTCCAATCTCGTGACCTTCACCAGCTCAACCTGTGTCACATTCTAATCTCGATCCGCACACATGCTCTCAGCACAGCAACGTAAGTCCGTTGGGGCAACTTCCTTGAGCTTGCATTTGCCAGAACTTCAGAAGAGTTCTAGACCTAGTTCGCCTTCCCCGCTTTCTCCGTATCCCAGTATCAGTGGTGTCTAGGACACTACATCCCAAGTTTCCATCCTGTAGAAAGCCAAGCTCGCGTCTACCATGCTCCCACACTTCGCGTAGAGGTTGATAATACTGCTCTCGACATAAACTTGTTTGTCCTGTCCAGTTTGTGAAGCCTGAGAGTGGATCCCCATAGCTTCTTTAGCTTCACAACTTTCCATCGACTTTTAAGCCCTATTCTATTGAAACCACCAGTGTCTGAGAGTCTGGTAGACACTGCTGGTGCTGCTGGATCATCCATCAGAATACCAGTTCCTCCTCTCTGTTATCTGTTGGAACTAAACTGATACACCACACAACTTAGAGCACTTGGCACGCCAATGAAACAATGGATTTGTCGTAACCAGCTTGTAGAGCTCAGGAGTGAAGTGCCATTCCCATTTCCAAAAACGGTAACAGCCATAGCCAAGTTCATGCAAGCAACAAGTGCCGCAACAAAGCTCAAAGCATCTGGAGCAGCAATCCTCATGAAAACCTCTGAAGCTATATCATTCTTTCCAATTTCAACATACCCAAGAACTAGCACAGTTTGTTGTGACAAGCCATCCTGTTGAGGCATTGATCATGCTCCTGTATTTGATGAACATATCCACCAAGCTGATCACCAAGTAGATGTTTGATCCATCCCATATACCTATCAGGGTTGTGAATAGCAAACTTGAACAAAGTCAAATGTGTTTGAATGCCTTGCATACCACAAAAAAAACACCAATCTCAAACCACAATCTAGTCACACACGTTTCTCTTCTTCCTCATTGTGACACTCCTTTGTCACGGGCAGAACTCTTTCTGATCAACATAGTCCTACACCCAATCTTTCTGTGTTCACAATGCTAAATGCTCATGTATGGAAATAAATTTTTAGACTTTTAGGTTATCTTGTACATTTCTTTAGTTAAGACAGTTGAGAGCTTCATTATTGGACATACAATGTCTTTCATCCGAAATTTGGCGGAAAAGTTTGTTCATAGGCTGAAGCAGGATATAACTTGCAACTTCCACCTGCTAGAGGAAATGATCAATTCCAGGTTCTCACGGTCAGAAGACGAGTTCTGCTCACCTTTCGTGGAGTAGATTTACGTAGAGGTGTTTTGAAAGGCTTGGAGTTCTTCCCTGGAAGAGCACAGTAATCAGCTATGTGAGCAGTTGTGCGACGATGTGATATCTAGACATGGCATGCGAATCTCGGACAACTTTATTGTTAACAAGGTACCCTAGTCGTTTTGCAGCATTCCAACCAACATTCCTTTGCATGAACTGCTCACGGGTGAAAGGTATATGTACATTTCGATCCAGTTCAACTATGGCCAAGTGGACACTGTGATCATCTAGAGGGATATGAAAGGTAGACTTGGGGTGCAGTTCACTGGAAACGTAGACAAGCACAAGCACTCTGAAGAGCGGTTATGGCATTTAACGCCCTTATGGAGTGGGTGCCCAATGTAGTGGCTCTTGTGCAGTCTCAGCACAGTTAACTTCATAGTGTGTCGATTACATCGTTATATAGCTTGTATTGAATGCCAGCCTCCCAAACTCCACATTTTCCCACTTTTGACAGGCTCCCAGGCCTGTGTTCCAAGTTAATGCCACGTCAGTGATCCTGACTGATCTCTACCATCCACTTATCTCACCATGGCAAGTATAATACGGAAGAGTCGGTATATGGGAAGAGCAAGCCAAAATCTTGTCCATGAAGCAGCTTGTGAGCCTTGGAAGGAGCCTGGTGGAGCTGCTGGACAGATCATCATGGTGTGGTACACAGGTTCAGAACAGTAGATTGGTCACATGCGCAACACGAAGCTGTGGGAATCAAGCAACTACTGGCACAAATGAAGGAGGCTAGATTGCTCAGCTAAGTAGTACTTCTTGCAACATCCCAAACTGGTAGAAAGAGGAGGCTTTGTGCGAGCACAGAGAGAGGCTAGCCATACTTGTGCACTCATCAATACCGCTCCAGGTGCAGTCATTCAGATTGTAAAGAACTTGAGAGTTTGTGATGATACCACCAAGCAACTGCTGTTATCTTAGTGATCGAGCAGAGACATATCATTTGCAGGGACTCTGAGTCACTTCCACGTCTTTGAAGGTGGGAAGTGCAGTTTGTGGAGCAAAAACTCCAACACCACCAGGTATAGAGAACCACTACCTAGGGATTAGAGCTTTTTTGCTCCTCATCTTTGTCAGTCACCATTCAATTTTGAAAGTTTTGAATGGTTGTGTCTCCTAACTGGACAAATGTCTTAAAAGAATCACTCCACTCAATTCTTACCCATTGCTTCTCTTGTATTTTCTCATATTGATTGCCCAAAAGGTCACAACCCTAGGATTGTTATTAATATATTTTTAGACGATCAAAGTCATTGAAATTGACCAAGTACATGGTAGTTTCCGAGCAGAAGAATTTCTGTAGAGAGGAGGATTTTCTTCACTTACCATCTCTGGCAGGGGACCGACCACTATATCCATTCCAGGCCGCTTCTCGTAAGTTCTTTTTTGTTGCATGTCTCGCGAGGAATTCGGGGGTTTTGGTTGTTTGCTGTTCAAGGCGTAAGATGTCCTCAGGTCTGTATCTTTTCTTTTCTAATTTTTTGTTGACCACTAACACAATTTATCGCTCAGATATTGGATTGATGGTCGGAGCTTTCTAAAAAGTTGGTAACTTCCATCCAGAATGTTCTTTGCAGGTTAATTATTTGTGATGGTGTTTGTCCACCACTAGCTGCAAATCCTACGCATGATGGCCGGAGATAAGGTACACAGACAATCTTCCATAGTGCATAAGCTCTCCTGCGCCATGGCGAAAAAGGATAAGGTGTCTCAAGAGATGGATTGCTCTCTCGAAATGCAGGTTGTCTTGCTGGGAAATTCTCCCCACCTGAGAGACCCTTCCATGTACTCGGCCGCGGCCTGTCTGAGTTTTTGGTGCACTAAAGGCTTATGTTTTTCACCTCTAGAACTTCTTGGATCTCTCCAGGTACTCACGAATGGTCTTTGCTTCGTAGACGCATACCGCAAAGTAGCTTAACAGAGGCGTTGTTGCTCTCTCAGGGGAACTCAGCTCATCCGAGACTTTACCGTCCGTTGATCCCACCCTTCCCACGTAGTATTTCGTCCACGCCTCTTGGTCCTTAGCGTCTCTGGAGTGCTTCCGGAAGCACGCAACCATGCGAGAGTTCATTCCTGGCGTGTTACCTTCGTTTCTCGGCCGATATACTCGTCGAGGAACGTCCCGGCCGCCCAGAGACTGTCCATATAATCCATCTTCACAGCGATCTGGATTCTGGTGAGCGTGGGTGGCGTTCTCTTCAGCATGGGACCTTGCAGCATGGAGCTTTACTAATCTCCAGTCTTCCTTCTCGGTACAGATCATAAGCAACCAAGCGGCCTTGAGTATACCAGGTTCTTTTGGCAATGTGAGCATGCATATAAAACCGTGCGAACCTGGTGTAGTTCAAGATGCACCGTTGGGAGCAACACCTCGATCCTAGCTTCTCGTCAAGCTTAAGTTTGACATTCACCATCAGCTTTACAAGCTTTCTTCTAGCAGCCGCGTATGCAGCGACAATTTCCTCTCGAGGTTCGCCTTCTTTATGCTTGATTATTGCGCTGACCATTCAAGCAGTGCTGCTGAGAGCACAGATCCTGCGGCAGACGCTTCCAGTCTTCTGTCTCGCCAAGCTGCACCAAAGTCTTCGCGATCTGGTATGAAGCAAAAGCCTTGTATTCTATGGATGCCGGCTCCAGGCTTTCGGCAATGAACTTACCAACTTGGAACCACTTCAGAGCGTCGCAGCAGTCTCCACCATCTCGCTCTTGCTGTTTCATCACCGATCCGAGTCCCATCCCAGCATGGTATACCTTAGTAGATCTGAGCGAGGCAGGAGATGAACCAAGTGGCACTAAGATGACGACTTGCCACATGAAACTCTTCCAGTGCTCGTGGAGACTCCGACTCCTGGTGCTGCTTAGCTTCATCTTTGTCAGCAGTATTCCAGCAGAAAGGCAAACAGATTATCCGGCTCCAACTCTTTCTCCGTGAAATGGTTGATGATGCCTTGGAGGAATCTGATACTCCATTGAAGTCCATCCACATCTCTCTCCCGCAGACAGATCCAGTGGCATTCCGCAAATCTCCTCGCGGCAGGCTTGAGATCCTGCTTGCTCTTGAACAATGCGTCCAGCAAACGGACAGCGCCTGCCAAGTAAGAGGCCGAAGACTTCCCATTTCCTTCAAATGCTTACAGCAGGTCTGCAGGAAAAGGAGTTCCTGGACTTACGATGGTCAAATAGCAAGAGCACCGACAACTTCACGATCTCCGGTGCGTACACATATATTTCAAGACGAAACAAAAGTCTTCCTGGAACATGGAGCTTCTAAGCAAGTGAGAAATTTGCTTTTCTCCTCAAAATGGTTTGACATGACCGATTCGGTGAAGGACTCTTCGTTTGCCGCGTCTTTGTGAGTGCACTGAGCTTTGAGATCACGCTGGATGGCAAGGAGTGACACCAAGCTAAGTGCGGAAGTAGAAGAAATAGGCAACAGCCTGGATAAGCTTCGAAAAGAAGAGGATCCTGAGGAACAGGAATCACAAATTTGTCAGCTGCTGCAGACTTTGGCTCTGAGCTACCTGCTTTGCAAACTTTCGATCGGCAGTGTGGGATGAAGATGGCTGACTTATCGTGGGCATATTATGACATATTATTGCCATCGGGAGAGCCACCCTTCTTCTGATGAACGAATTTATGGCAGAGTCGATTCAACTAGCAGAGTGTACTTACCCTCGACGTACCAACCTGGCTTCGTTCGGCCACACATTTGACACCATGGTTATTTTCTGTGGAAGATGGGCTTCGAAGTTGACTCCGTCCGAAAGTACGAAGAGATGCTCAGGTTGATGACTTCTGTTTTGGTTTTTTTCCCTGTTTTGATCACTTTTTGTGCTCAGGTGTTGCTTGCGGGTAAATTCAAACTTTGGCTACTTGAGCACAGGATCACGAACTTAAAAACCATGAAGTACAACTTTGATCAGAGTTCCCTATGCGCTTTGAACGAGTTCAAGCGGGCAAGTTTTTGGTTTGAGAGGGTCATGCAAGGGACGTGCTGTTCTTGGCCACAACCGAAGGTGACCGCGAGAAGCATGACGAGTTCGACATGAACGACGAGAAAGCATGGGGGCAAGTCCAAGTCATTTTCAAAGACGTTGGAATCGACAGAGACATTTTGGTCATATCTCACCTCTACCTGTTGCACAATAGAGAGCTCGTCGGGCATAACCGAGAATGCGACTTCAACGCTTGTTCACCGTCAGCATTACTGGAGCTCCTGGATGCTAACAATGCAGGCAAGGCTCTCAGGGATTACTACCATGTTATCGTCAAGCCTTTTGAGTCACAGCTTGATATCACCCTGGGACGTGAAAGACAAGTCCACTCAGGTGCTCATGGAGAAATTATACAGAAATCTGGTCCAAGGAATGGACATAGCGAGAGCTCTCAGGGAGGCTGTTGTGGAGATGATCGAGGCCAACGATGGTAAGCCGGATTTACGACGTGAGACACTGGGCAGCTTTCATGGTCTCTGGCCAGGAGTTATAAGGTCACCAGCAGCGTGTTCCAGGTGATTGGAGTGGCTCGATATGGCATTCTCTTCATCATGGCTATTGCACATCGATCATGCAGTGTGCTCTCGATCGATTGGAGCAAGCTAGAACTGAGAGAAAAGTTATATCATCCTCCGTCTCCCATCAAGCTCATCACGGTTGGAGTCTCCTTGTCGCAGCCAAGAGTGCAGAAGATTCTTGGTGGCTATGGAGTCGAAAAGCTGGCAAAGCAGAGAGTTGCAAATGAAAGACAGCAAGCATAATAATATAGTACAAACATGGGAGATTACTTTTCCATCACTATCTCCCAAGTGTTTCCAGATAACAGCCACCTTTAACTCCTTCTGGCTATTATTATACGCTTCTATGATAAGAGCGTTCGCAGGTCGGGGGTTTTGGCCGAGCGGAGCAACCACACACGACTTTTGCCATTGGACGGCAAAATTCTGGTACTTAGTATCAGGATCTTCGTTAGGGAACTTCACAAAGGGCCCATTACTTTGACTGTCAAGCCTCCATCCATCCTTGTAGAAGCCATCTTTTTTCTTGAACGGACCAAGTAGAGTTCTCTGATAGAATAACAATGGCAACAATGTAATATAGGAAATCCTTATATACCTGTGGAAGATTGGTGTCATCTAGAATATCATCGTGCCAATAATCCAGCACATGCTGGATGTCCTTCTTGTCCTTTGTAGTCCCTTCTGTAATAGACCCTCCTGCAATACAGAAACATATCTATGCATGAATAAAAACAATCCAAACGATCTCATGGTGTTGCGAGACCATGTATAAATGAATGAATGAAACGGACCTTTTAGCCCCATCTAGATGCACAAACGAAATTATGAGCTTATTCAGCAAGTTCAAAAGCTATCACTCACTAGCGCCTTCATCTTGCAGCTTTGCACTGTCAATAGAGACAGTAGATTGTGCCATAGTATCAGAAAGAAGAAGAAGGAAGGGATGCACAACAACAATGAGACTCTTGAATATTTATATACGTGAAAAATTGTTTTTTTTCCTCCTATGTTGATGTTAACAAGTTGCAATTCCTACAGTGTATACTGTAGCAATTGGCGGTCCAGGGACAACACAACAAATGTTTAATGGTCAACATTGCAACTAGTGGAAGAGCAGAACTAGACCTATTCCTTACTCTCCTTTAATGCTTGTGGGGCAAGTTCCACCTAGCATAGGATCAAGCTAGAAGAGAGCAAGAAAGCTTGTCAAGATTGAAACTTTAGGGTTCATGATGTCATCGCAGTTATCATGTATAGGGGATCTCGGGTGAGTTGGTGGGGTGTGGTTTCTTTCCCTTGAGCAATGTAAGTATTGAAATATGATCATGGAGCTGCCTATTCTTTGGTGGAGACGGGAGGTTCTATTGATCATCTTTGATTGTTGTGGAGGCTGTTTGAGTTGGATTTTCATTTGAAGCTATGGTAGCTTCATGGGTCAATGTGGTGTTATCTTGTTTTAAATTGTGGTGGCTTTGTGGATGATGTGGTGTTGTCTTGTTTTAAGCTGTGGTAGCTTGATTCAGTCAGATGGAATGCTCACTTACTATATATGGAAAGATTGGTTAATGTACAATAGTTAGAGTTACTAACACCCCATCACTCTTGCATTGAAATGTAGGCTTCTTGAACAGTTTGATGGAGGCAAATAGTGGCAAGGAAATGATTTTTGCTCATGATCATGAGCAGGATCTGATTAGTGATGTATTGTGACTTGAGGATGGTGAAGCTCTTGCTGGATATAGCTAGGAAGGTGATAGGATTAGGGAAATGCTCTTGGATTTGATGTATAATCCTCAGTTTGCCATACTTAGTGAAGTGGCACATACTACCAGGCTGGGATGTCCATGAAGTACCCCATCTACAAACTCGGGGAGGACTTCAATGTTTACTTAGAACTCTTTGAATGTGCTGCTCAGAACAATAAGGTAAAAGGAGAGGAAAAAACTAAATGCTTTGTGCATATCCCTAGATGGGGAAGCACAACGTTAATTTGTTTTCTAGAGGAGCGAGGATCATATGGAAACTTGGGAAGAGATGGTGAGTTGATATGGCAGCTATTCTATCCCACTGACAGGGCATTGAAGATTGTATAGTGCAGGAAGTACAAACTTGATGAACCCGTGCAAGTCGACTAGGTGACTCTGTTGCATGCAACTTGCATTTTAAACCAAGACCCAGATGAAGCTAATTCCATGGCATGACAAATTTTCTACAATGGATTGTCAGTGGCAGTGAAGGCATGGGTTGTAGTATATAAGGACAAGCCATTGCAAATGCTCTTTCAAGAGGCATAAGAGGGGATTACCGAAGCTAAGGCTACTGGCAAGCTAGTCAAGGTCTTATATGCATTGAAATCAGATGAGGATGAAGAAGAGTCTATGTGAAAATCAAGTGTGGTAAATTCTCTCCAAAATAAAGTCTTAGAGTTAAGGGAAGAGAGTGTTTTCTGGAGGTGACAATGATGATGACAACTGCTACAATTATGGGAAGTGGCCACAAGATGCTTTTTTTGCACCAGGAACTCTACAAGCTTTTTGTTCAAGTAATGGAATCTAGGAAGAAGATGAAATTAAAATTTCTTTACTATCAAAGGTGATGATGCTTTTGTCTATCACAGAGAAATAGAGGTATGTTTTGTTTGATGTGTGATAAACAATGACTTTCACACCTCCCAAGTAAGGAATATGAAAGAACTGAGATTAGCTAAGGAAGATCTGAGAGATGTTGTTCACTACTACAAGAATTTTGAGTGGGATGTGACATGTATGGAAGATATGGGAATAAGCAAACCATAGAGTTTTTACTGCTACATTATCAATGACTAGACAGTGAAGAAGATTTTTTAACATGTAGTTACCATATGCTAAAATATTTTTGGTATAAGTCTTAAACAAACTTCTTTAATTTACTTGTAATCAGGATTTAGTGTTTAGAGGTAATTTTCTTGTTTAAAGTTCATATTTATGTTTTTTTAATCTTTGAAAATTGGATAATATGATACTTGTTTTATCACTTCTCTTACTACTTAGATCTTTGTCTTGAAACTGGAAGATAAAATTCTAAAAGAAAAAAGAAGAAAAAATGGATTTATATTGAACACTCTAAATATAAAACTTTTAAAACAGTATTTTTATATGATCTTATTTGGGTATGGGTCTTTATTAATCTTAAAATGCCCATGGATGTGCATGGTATGTGTTGAGATCAAATCTTATGAATAAAGGATTGAGGTACGAATCTTATTGTAGACAATAATGGTAAAATACACTTTAGTAAATATAAAAATATGATAAATACATATCTATAAACACTACATATTATCACTAAAACATATCAATCAACCTTTTCTGGATCTAGAACTATAATATCATCAACCCTTTCTTTGCTATGATACCAACAACTACCATGGAGATAAGGAAACATATCATAAACATGAAGAAAGATGGGCTCTAGGATTTATAGATTTCATTAAAAGCTTAAGACATAGGGAAGAGCCTTGACTATTGTACTATAGAATTAAACTCATAAGAAATGACAGGATTGAATAAATGCCAAAATTAAGCTCTCTTCAATATTATATGTTGCAAATCAAGAATTTGAAAATTTCTAAATTTGCAATATCATCATGATCAAGTTTGGAATTGGGAAACATTAGGTTTTTGAAAACATTTCTTTAATTCATTTTATTAATTTTTTAATGTGAGGGCCAAGTGTACGGCTACGATGCCGTATACTAATATTAGCGTAGTGGGATTTTGGTAGCCGTCGGATTGGTTTCAATTTGGACCACTCGCTCCTGTATATAAGCTAAGGTATTTGGGCTAATTGATATGCATTTCTGTATTCCCTTTCCATATTCCATGCACTCATATTGGTGGAGGTGAAGGGCATCTTTGATTGTCCTTGGGGAGTGCTTGGATTTGGGATTTTGGTTTGGATCTAGCTTTTGCATCGTCTAGATCCCATTTTTTTTCTTTTGTTCTTTCCTTTCAAGATTTTGGTTTAGATCTAGCTTTTTGCATTGTCTAGATCTACCATTTCCTTCTAGCTTTTTATCTTCTTTTGCTCTTTTTCCATTCGTCTTCATGGCAGATTAGCAATCTTCTCCTTTGACTCTGGAGCAGCAGTTGGTACAATTGCTTGATGCTATGCGCTTGCAATTGAACAACCAAACTTAGTTGATGGTGGCGTTCACGGCACGTGGTACAACTCCTCCTACTCTTGGTGCCAATCCTCGCGTTCAACCAGAGTTCTTTCGCAGGAATCCTGGGGATGATGTGTACCATTGGTTCGATCACTTTACGGTGATTGCCACATATCATTTTTGGGATGATGCTCGGCGTTTGCGTGAGTTTCCCACGTGTCTTCAAGGGACGGCGTTGTAGTGGTACAATGGTTTGAGCGCAACCACTCATGGGGATTGGAGTGTTCTCCCGGACATCTTCAAACGTGCCTTCGGACATGCTGACGACTGTGACGATGCCTTCTAACAATTGCATCGTCTTCGCCAAGGGCCATCCGAGTCGGTGATGCAATTTGGTATTCGTTTCCGAAGTCTTTTGCTTCATGCAAAGCCAAATATGTCGGAGCGGATCAAGCTAGGAATGTTGTGGCTAGCACTTCGTCAAGATATTGTTGGACTTGTGCATGCATTTGTTCCCACCACTCTTGACGATGCTCTTCACTTGGCACAACGTTATGAGACGTTGCCTCTTCCACTTCTTGCTGCACGTCTTTCAGCTCCACTTCCTGTGGGTGATGGTTCTGTTCCAATGGAGGTTGATGCTGCTGCTGCTCGAGTCCAAGGCCAAGGGTGAGGATGTGGTCGTGGCCGTGATGTTCACTGCTAGGCATGTGATGAAGTTGGTCATATTTATCAGCGTTGTCGGCATTTTCCAGATTGGCAACCTCCATTTCCTGGGTGGAGACCTTGGCATCAGCAACGTCCCGTTGGTGCTGCTGCAGTGGAAGGTTTGGACACCGAGATGCATCCAAGAAACGAGGAGTCATGTGAGTAACGGAGGGACCTTGCGCGAATAAGTCAGTGACCCCTCCATCTTTCTTTTAGGAGTATCATCAAGGGGTTCACTCAGCACCAGTTCATCCAGTGTTTACTTTCCAAGCTCGTCTTTATAACAAGAGGTCTCCTATTATTCTCTCCATGTTGGTTGATATAGGTTCGAGTTTATCTTCTATTGCTCGACTTGTTGCCATACGTTGTTGTCTACACTTGCGTCGTGCGGCGGAACTAGTTTTCATTCTTTATGACAATGGCCGTACACATGCATATGCACGGGATGAGGCAGACCTAGTTGTGCGTATAGGCGATCTCGAGCTTGAGTTGCAGTCATTGCGGGTGGTGCTAAGTCAAGCTTTTGACCTCATTTTTGGTATGGATTGGTTGTAGCGCAATCATGCCAAGTGTGACTTTGAGGCTTCTCCCCCTTGTCTCATACTTCCTTATGTTTCATCCATTCCTCTCACTTCCGTACCTCTTCATCCCTCTACTTCTACCTTTGCTTCCATTACTTTTGTTCCTCCACTATTTCTTCCTGTGTTTCCATCTTGTTCTGCTCTTCCCTTTTCCGATCCCTCTGACGATCTTTGTGTTGCAGCAGTTGACCAGCTCATGAAGGAGTATTCTGATCTCTTTAAATTTGACCTATCGTCTGGAGCTAAGATTGCCACATGTCATCCAATTCCAACTGGGGATGCTTGTCCAATCAAGGTTTCTGTTCGTCATCGGTCACCAAAGGAGATCAAGATTTTACATGCAAATGTCAAAAAAGATGTTGGAGAAAAGTGTTATTTGGAAGTCGTGGAGTCCTTGGGCATGTGAACCTCATCTTGTGACGAAGCCTGATGGGAGTATTCGTTTCTGCATCAACTATTGTTTGTTAAACGACGTAACGATCCCGGATGTGTACCTTCTTCCTCACACTACTGATCTCTTAGATCGTCTGGGGCGAAGTCGTTGGTTCACCAAGCTAGATCTTGCTTCTGGGTACTGGCAAGTACCGATGGCTGAAGAAGATATTCCTAAGACTGCTTTTCGTACACCATTTGGTTTGTATGAGTTCTTGGTGATGCCATTTTGTTTGAACAATGCTCCAGTAACTTTTCAACGGATGATAGACGAGGTTCTTTGCGATATGCCGGAGGTGATTGTTGACTTCATTGATGATGTCTTGATCCACTTGGAGGGGACGTGGGAGGAGCACATTTGTGATGTTTGTAAAGTGTTGGATCGGCTATGCGATGTTGGTTTAAAGCTGAAGCAGTTGAAGTGCGTGTTTGGATCCAAGGACACAACTTATCTTGGGTATCGTATTTCTCATGAGGGTTTGCAAGTTGATCCTGATATACTTGTGGCTGTTTTAAAGTTCCCTACTCCGAAGTGTGTAAATGATGTGCAGTGCTTCTTGGGCAAGGTGCAGGATCATCTTTTTGATCGCACTGCACCGTTGCAAGCGTTGCTGAAGTCATCAACGTCATCTTTCATCTGGTCTCTGGATTTTGAGCCGGCGTTTGAGGATCTCAAAGAGTTATTGACAACTCCTCCGGTTTTGGCATATCCTGACTACACTCGACCTTTTATTTTGGGCATTGATGCTTTTGACATTGGTCTTGGAGGTGTGTTAATGCAAGAGAGCTCGAGTGTGCCTGGTCAGCGCCATCCCATTGCATATATAAGCCATACATTACAACCAGCGGAGATGAACTACTCCACGACAAAGAAGGAGTGTTTAGCAGCAGTCTAAGGTTTCGAGAAACTTCATGCATATTTACATGGTTCTCGGACGTTACTTGAAGGTGACCATGCTGCTGTTACTTCGTTATTGAAGCGGAAGAACCTAGTTGGTCATACTGCTCGGTGGGCTTTGAAGCTTCAAATATATGATTTTGATGTTGTTCATCGCTTAGGGAGTTCTGATGCCCTTTCTCGAGCTCCTCTTCCTTTTCCATTCTCTTCTCATGTTTCTGATGAGCTTGTCGTTCCAGCATCTGTGGATTTTCTAGACGAGGATTCTATGCCGTTGGCGGTTGCTGTACTTGACGTTTAGTGTCCACAAGGTGTAGAGCAAGATCTACCTTCGCTTGATGAGGTTCGCAAGGCTCAAAAGGTTGAGCTATGGATTCGAAGGCTTCGAGATGGGTTTGAGAATCCTGCATCACTTGCTGATGACTTGCCTTTCCGGCATTTACATTCTCAATATCATCTTGAAAATGGCCTTCTTTATTTTGTGGAGATAGATCCTGATGATCATTTACGGCTGGTGGTGCCTTCTATCTTTATTCTGCGGTTTCTCCATGCCTACCATGATTCTCCTGTTCTAGGTGGGCATATGGGACATCGTCGTGTAATTGAGAAGCTGCACAAGTCTTTCTATTGGCCGGAGATGCGACGTGATATTATCCAGTATGTGCGTAGTTGCGTTTGGTGCCAAGCTCGTAATACTCCCCCTTGGGCTGCAGAAGGATGGTTGGAGTCAATTGCAGTTTCCCGTCCATTTAAGTTGGTGGCGTTTGATCTTATAGGACCTTTTCCACGGTCGACTATTGGCAATGAGTATGTTATTATTGCTTCTGACTATTTGACTCGTTGGGTGGAACTTGGTGCTCTTGTTAGTGCCTCTGCAACTGCTGTTGGATACTTCCTCCTCAATCGAGTGGTGTTCCAGCATTCTTGTCTAGAGCGGATTCTTTCGGATAATGGTCCTGCATTTATGGCTAAGGCATTTCATGTTTTGACGTCTCGGTTGGGGATTCGCCACACTTTCACGAGTGCTTATCATCCACAATCAGACGGTCTGGTGGAACAGCTCGTTCGGACGTTCAAGGGGATGATTGCGAAGTATGTGAACTTTAAGCATTTGGATTGAAATGGTTATTTGCCGTCTCTTCGGTATGTATATGTCATTAGGGTGCAGAGTTTTGTTGGTGCTTCACCATATAAATTCCTATATGGTCATGATCCAATATTACCAACGGAGTTGGGTTTACCTTCGTGATTGCCACGAGCTGCAGATGCTAGGTTATGAGATCAATATTTGACGAGCATTCTTCCACTTGTCTGAGCGGAGTCTGCCGAACACTTAAGCCGCGTACAAGTGGGACAACAACGGCGCTACAACTCCCATCATCGTCCACCTGCGGAGTACAAAGTGGATGATTTGGTGTTAGTCCGTTTTCTCCATGTTACGGTACGTGGTTTATCTAAGGGGCTCCTTGCACAGTGGAAAGGACCGTATCGGTGTAAGGAACCAACTCGCCGAGGTGTCGTAGGCTAAAGGAACCCCGAAAGCATGACCAAAATGACAAAGAGTTCATCGGATGGGACCAAGTCGAAGATCGAGTCCAAGACCGACTCTAGGACCGAGTTCGAGATAGAGTCCGGAATCGAGTCTGAGACCGACTCGGGGACCGAGTTCGAGTCCGAGTTCGAGACCGAGTTTGAGACAGAGTCCGAGATCCGAAATCGGGTCCGAGACCGAGTCCGAGGTCGAGTCCGAGGTCGGGTTCGAGATCGGGTCCAAGATCGAGTCCGTGATCGAGTCCGAACCCGAATCCGAAGTCGGATCCGAAATCGGGTCCGAGATCGAGCCAGAGACTAAGTCCAAATACTAATACGGGTCAAGGGGTGAAAGCCCAAAGCGTGCGTCTCCCAGGGGGGGGGGGCTGCAGGGGGTTCCAAAAGTATAGTAGGGATAGTGAGGTCCAGGAACCAGTTTTGAAGGGAACTCTCCAGTTGGGCTTCCAAACCGACTTGAGGTTGGGACTGGGACCGAGGGGGCCTTGGGTGGGAGTGAGCATGGACTTGGCTGGTGCCGGAGGGGCCATCCAAGGAAGTGCTCAAGAGCAGCTCCCACTCCCGAAAGGGAAACCGATTGCGGTGCTCCCGGCTCATGTGGAGTGGTGCCCCACTTGAGTACCATGCGGCTCATTGGTCCTCGCCCTTCCTAGGGGCTTGGGCCTTCCTTCGGGATGGAAGTGGGGGGCGAGAGGTACCCATACCGGGCCGTTAGGCCACGGTGTTTCGCCCCGGCGTCCCGAAGCAAGTGTTGCACTCAAGACTGGGGATTTAGAGGGTCCCATGATCAAGTCTTGTGGTACCAGGGGATGTTAGGAACCTGGAAGCTTGGTGTGCTTGGCTGCTTGTGCTTGCGGGGAGTGTAGCCGAACCTAAGTCCAGTCTAACCCGGGGAGGGGGATTGGGAGTGATTTGGGAATCCGTGGAAGGATGGCTAACACTCCGTTGCTCGTGCAGTGAGTAGCTGAAACCAAGTAGGAGCTGGTACCATAGGCGAGAACCTTGGCAAGGGAACTTAGCAAAAGCCAAGGCAGTGTTGGACGGATAGACGAGGTAAGCTAGCAAATTGGAAAGGAAAAATTTGTGGCTTACAATCGGCTGTTGCGGCAAGTTGGACCATAAGTTTATGAGGTTCGGTATGACATCCAACAGGCTGATCCTCCAGAGATTGTGCATATGCAGCGGTTGAAACGCTTCATACAAAGGGATCAGGAACAGTTAATACCATCTACAGATCCGCCGATGCCTCCTCCTAATGTTCCTTTAGATCCCGGCCCGTCTACAAAAGAACCCTGATGGTCTTCCATTATTCCGAGAGGAGGGGATGATATGAGGGTCAAGTGTACAGCTACGATGCTGTATACTAATATTAGCATAGTGGGATTTTGGTAGCTGTTGGATTGGTTTCAATCCGAACTACTCGCTCTTGTATATAAGCTATGGTTTTTGGGCTAATTGATATGCACATTTCTGTATTCCCTTTCCATATTCTATGCACTCACAAAATTAGTTTTTCAACTTATAATTAATATATTCAAATTGCATAAATTTATTTTATTATATTTTTTATACTTATTTGATCAATTTTTATAATTAATAGATTGCTTAAAATTGTTTGTAGTAATCTTTAACATAAGTAATCACCTTCTCTTCTCATATAATAGTGAATTATCAATACAATTTATTATGCATTAACATTAAATATACTATATATAGATATAATATAGCACATTATTTGAATGCCAATATCCTTGTATATGCTTTAATATAATTAATAATAGTTTGTACAAATTTTAAATTATGGTTTTAAAACTATAACAGAACTATGTTGAATCTAATCATTGTCCTATAGCTAGTTATATATAGATCCATTTTCTTAAAAAAAGGTGTCAATGGTTTTGCAAATAAAAATTCTTGTTTTCAATTTTCCAATTATATGATGGACTTTTGAAACACACTTTAGAATGCAGGAAGTGCTGCCTGACCAAGAATAATAAATCAGCAGCAGATTAAAAAGAAATCGCCACCATGGCTGCCTCGAAGGCATAAAAAGATTTGCGTATATACGGAGGATATGAATCTCGATTGACTGACTAGAGTTGACTAAACATGCAGGCCTTGTAACGCAGCAAAATGCCCCCAAAACAAACATTCAGTGTGATCCCACCCATCATATCCAAAGGATTTGGCAAGATCCTCGTCCAGATTGATACCAAACGCCCTCTTGTCCTCCACATCATACCGAAACAGTCCATCATCCCCACTTAATTCTTCTTCTTCTTCTTCTTCTTCTCGTTCTACTTTTCTCGATCCAGATCGTAGTGTGCGGTGGTTTCCCTTGGCTAGAAGCAAATTCCCACACCCGGCACAAGCAGTCACATCATAGGCATCATCCAACACAAGCTCCCATTTCCCACTCATCTCCTCCAGCTGATAGAGTCCATCACCCACAAGAAGCATGATTCTTTTTCCAACACACGCAAGGGCCCGAAAGTCATAGAATGAATAATCCATCTCGATCTCCCTCTCACCGCGATAATCGGACTCCTTTCTCTTTGGAAGTGGAACCTCCTTCCAAGCATTGGCCTCCACGTCCAGGCTCATCAACCGGGCGTCATTGTTGCCGATTTTTTCCACAAAGTATATCACCCCGTTCTTCTGTGCCTTGAGCTGTGGTATTGGTTTCGCCAAAACGGGTCTCCTCCTCCAAGATCCCCGGGACTTCAACATGGTGTCTACTCCAGTGCTGGTACTGGTACTCCACTCGTTGGAGGTGGCATCGAAAATCTCCACCAAGTAGCCCCCTCTGTCTTTGATTCGTTCATAGTCTCCAAGGGGCTTTGTGATCCTTGGGCTGATAATGACGATCTTGAGGAGCTCGTTGGTACTTTCGTCCACGAGCATGGAGATGATCGAGGCCCTGCAAGGTTTGCTGGGCGACCTGGGAATGCTCCGATTCCATCCGGTCGCTGGATTCCATACCACGAGATCGAGCTTGCTGCTGGTTCCCATGCACACGAGCCCCTGCGAGTAATCCACCACATACCTCCGCGTCAGAAAATTCGCGGGCAGTTTGAACCTGTGCCAGGATCCCAGCCGGGGAAAGCACGCCCACACGGCCCTTCCCTCCCCTACCACCAAAAACCAGCGCTCGCGCTTCATCTTGGGGACGATCGCGTCGCGCCAGGATTTGGAGACCGCCACGCACTGGAAGAGATCCCACACAGGCAGCCGATCTGCCACCGGGCCCAGCGCCTCGGCGCCAGCCGTGCCACGCATTGATCGAGGACACTGGAGCTCGCGAGCGCTGTTGGCGATGGTCCCTTTTGCTGTGAGGGATCGATGCCACCGGAAGCCCCGATCACGATTTGCTACAGGCAGCAGTCTCAAGATGGATCGGGAGGGGATTTATGGCGGAGTATCGCGCTGCCGCCAGGCGATGGCATCCAGGATCTAGCAGCGGCATGTAGCGAGGCGAGTTTTGGAATCGGGGGTGAGAGGGTCATGGATCCGAGCTACAGAAAGGCGCTCAAGCTGGAGCCTGGCGATTTCACAACCAGCTTCGATCTCTCCGGGTATGGAATTCTAGACGAGATCAAAACGCTGCTCTTTCCGACCAAGCAGACAGTGATTGCCAAGCTCTACAAGCTCAACGTCTATGCACAGGGAGATTTCTTCAAGCCTCACGTAGACACTCCCCAAAGTGGAAACATGCTAGCTTCGCTCGTCGTCTCGCTGCCCTGCGCTCACTCTGGCGGAGATTTGGTGGTCCGGCATGGCAAGAAATTCCATAGCTTTAGCTTTGGAGGAGAGAATGGCAATGGCCGGATAGGCTGGGCGGCTTTCTTCTCGGACTGTGAGCACGAGGTGATGGAGGTAACGTCGGGGCATCGATTGACACTCACTTACAACCTGTTTGTCGAGAACTCTACCACTCCAAAGACGGATTTTTCAGGCACGCAGCTCTACAAGCTCTTTGTCGAGGCAAAGGAGTCCGGACAGAAGATGACACTGGGATTTCCTTGCAAGCATCTCTACGCCCAAGGGAATGGCCTCAAAGGTGACGATGCTTTTGTCTATCACACAGCAGTGGCAGCTGGGTTAAACGCCTCGGTGTGCTCGGTGTGGTCGAGAGAAGATGGCTTTCGCGCCTCGAGGAGGAACCCCGACTTCGATCATCCAAAGTTCATTGGTGACGAAGACGTGCTTGGAAGATTTCTAGTGTCCGGGTATGCTTTCTACAGGGAGGAAGTTGAAATAGCTGAGATTGGCAAGTTGCTACACGAGGAAATGGAGGAAGATGTGGGCGATGTTGTGTGGTGCCGCGAGAATTTCGAGTGGAATGTCGGTGGCGCGTGCGCGAGCTATGGGAATGAACCAGGCACTGAGTCGTTTTACTGTGCAGCCGCGATTCTGGTCAGTGTAGACGACAGAGAAGATGAACCAAACGAAGATGACGCAGACGAAAACGAAGATGATCCAAATACAAACAATGATACAATGGAAGATGATGCAAACGAAGACCCAAACTGACGATCATGCTTGATTCAAGTTCCAATTCTTTTTGTGAATCTTTGCAATTGCTCGACTTGATCTTAGCGCCAAAACTGCTTTAAATGTAATCGACGGTCCAAATGGGCACTGGATCAACGGCCACGATCAAGCTTACATGAGAAGATTTGACATTAAGGGTTTAGGGTTTCTTGGCGCCATGGTTGATAAGTGGATGCTCGCGGCCGCTGCGAGGAAGATCTCCAGTCCCTTTTGCTGCGGTGGATCGCTGGCGCCAGAATTTCCGGTTAGAATCTGTTACAGGCAGCAAGATTCGTGGCAGAGCATCGCATTGCCCGACGGGATCCAGGCCCTAGCGGCGGCGTGTAGCGAGGCGAGTTTTGGAATCGGTGGCGAGAGGGTCATGGATCCGAGCTACAGGAAGGCGCTCAAGCTGGAGCCCGGTGATTTTACGACCAACTTCGATCTCTCCGGGTATGGAATTCTAGACGAGATCAAAACGCTGCTCTTCCCGAGCAATCAAAGAGTGATTCCCAAGCTCTACAAGCTCAACGTCTACGCGCAGGGAGATTTCTTCAAGGCTCACGTAGACACTCCCCAGGCTGGAAACATGCTAGCTTCGCTCGTCGTCTCGCTGCCTTGCGCTCACTCCGGCGGAGACTTGGTGGTCCGGCATGGCAAGAAATCGCAGAGCTTTAGCTTTGGAGGAGAGAACAGCGATGACCGGATAGGCTGGGCGGCTTTCTTCTCGGATTGCGAGCACGAGGTGCTCGAGGTAACGTCGGGGCATCGATTGACGCTCACTTACAACCTCTTTGTGGAGGAATCCAGCACAGTGGCTGGAAAGACGGACTTTTCACGGTCGGAGCTCTACAAGCTCTTTGTGGAGGCGAAGGCATCCGGGAAGAACATGACACTGGGATTTCCTTGCGAGCATCTCTACGCTCAGGGCAGTGAAGTGAGCATTCCAGAGGCTCTCAAGGGCAGCGACGCGTTTGTCTATCACGCGGCAGTGGCGGCTGGATTGGAAGCTCGGGTGTGCTCGGTGTGGTCGAGGGAAAAGTTTGGGGACAATCGCTTCATTGGGCATGAGAGCATGCTTGGGAAGTTTGTTGTTTCGGACGACTGCTACGAATCACAGGACAAAGAATCGTTTGATCTCAGTGAGTTCCTCGACAGACGTTTGGTGGAAGAATGGAAGATCGTGTGGTGCCGTGGAAGCTTTGATTGGAATCTCGGTGGCGCGTGTGCGAGCTATGGGAATGAGCCCAGCACCGAGAGCTTCTACTGCGCTGCTGCCATCCTTGTCACGATTCGCGGAGGAAGTCAGGAAGAAAGCGATGAAAGCGAAGAAAAAGAAAGCGATGAAGAAGAAGAAGATGAAGATCGCGAAGAAGATGAAAGCGAAGAAGAATAAATTGTGTTAAACGCGTTTAAATTTAACCAATCGCATTTACACTTACCATAAAACGCTTCGCTAAAACCCTATCCCTAGAATCCGAGATGCTCGACATCAATCTTGTGCGGCAGGAGAAGGGCGGCGATCCGGAGCGCGTCCGCGAGTCTCAGCGCCGCCGCTACGCATCCGTGGAGCTGGTCGATGAGGTGATCCAGATCGACAAGGAATGGCGCAAGCGTAAGTGATTTCTCGGCTCTCTTTTCTTGTTTTCAGCGTGTTTTCGGTGAATTTGTCTAGTCCAACACGAGGTGGAGGGCCTGCGAAGGGAGGGAAATCGTCTCAGCAAAGAGATTGGGCTCAAGTTTCGGGTAAAATCGTCTCTCCCTCTTTATTTTTTCTTCTCCTTTGTAGTGAGTGGGGACTTAAAGTTGCTTACGGTGTAGAACAAAGAAGATCCTTCGGAGCTCAAGCAGAAGAAGCTCGACCTGGACAACAGCCTCGTGTCGAAGGAGAAAGAGGTCGAGTCTGTCAAGTCTACTCTGGACGGGAAGCTCAAGCTCATTGGAAATCTCGTGCATGACTCCGTCCCCGTGGACAATGACGAGGTGATGTTTCCAGGGTTTTTGCTTCTTCTTTCCTTGTGCTCAAGTTTTGGCTTTTGCAGGAAAAAAATGCGGTCATTCGTACCTGGGGAGAATTGCGACAGGAGAAAAATCTGAAGAACCATGTTGACTTGGTGGAATGCCTGGGTTTCGCTGACATTAAAAAAGGTTTGCATAGGACGTCTCGTTCTTCCCACTTATATTTTTTTCCATCCGTGGTTTCAGGAACGGATGTTGCTGGTGGAAGGGGCTACTATCTGAAAGGGCATGGTGTCTTGCTAAACCAGGCTTTGATCAACTTTGGCCTCGCGTTTCTTACCAAGCGTGGATATAGCCCTCTTCAACCTCCGTATTTCATGAAGAAGGATGTCATGAAGGAGTGTGCACAACTTGCACAGTTTGATGAGGAGCTTTACAAGGTAAAAAAGCTCAAAGCGCTGCTATTTTCTTTGACATATTGTCGTGACAGGTTGGAGAAGGGGAAGGAGATGACAAGCTCGCGGAAAAGGACGAGAAGTACTTGATCGCTACTTCGGAGCAGCCTCTTTGTTCGTACCATCGTGGAGACTGGATGGATCCGAAATCCTTGCCTATCAGGTAGCTACCTGTTTTAGCAAACTGCAGCATATAAGAGCTTTGCGTGATGTAGGTACGCTGGGCTGTCTACTTGCTTCCGCAAAGAAGCTGGCTCGCACGGGAGAGACACCCTTGGAATTTTCCGGGTGCATCAGTTCGATAAGATTGAGCAGTTTTGCATCACAAGCCCTCTCGGTGACGAGTCCTGGAAGATGCACGAGGAGATGCTAAAGAACTCGGAAGATTTCTATCAGGAGGTTGTACACTGATTGTTTTGCTGGTTTTTATTCACTTATCCTTGTTCTTCTGTTTGCAGCTCGGCATTCCATACCAAGTAGTTGTCATCGTGTCTGGAGCGCTGAATGATGCCGCTGCCAAGAAGTACGACCTCGAAGCGTGGTTTCCAGCATCGAAGGCCTATCGAGAGCTCGTCTCTTGCTCAAACTGCACTGACTATCAAGCGAGAAATCTTGACATAAGATATGGCCAGACAACGGTGCGTAACATTCTTAGTTTCTTCTATGTTGCTTAGCTTTTTTTCTCTCTCTCTTTCCAGGCCAACGAGCAACCAAAGCATTTTGTGCACCTGCTGAACTCCACACTGACCGCAACGCAGCGAACCTTGTGCTGCATTCTGGAGAACTACCAGACCGAGGATGGGCTCCGAGTTCCCAAAGCCTTGCAGCCATACATGGCTGGGTTGGAGTTCATCCCTTTCTCAGTCAAGGCTCCAGCTCCGGCTCCGGTCCCAAAGAAGAAGGCTGTGGGAGCGGCTACCGGTAAAACGCCTAACTAACCACTAGAGTACGTACGCAACTCGGACATTGATAATGGGCAAACTGTGCAAGGATTGAAGCTTGCAAGAGCCGTGGGTTTTTTCATGAAGTGGATACCGAGGTGAAGCTAGTCAAGCGGCAGATTGATCCTCGTATCAGCTTCACGACCCCAAAGAAGGTACTTAAGACTTTCTTCTCACCTTTTTCTTCATGTGGTAACGCTTGTTGATTCTTCCAGATGAGCTACTGGAGCTCCAAAACCATACCGAGAATTCCTAGTGCCAATTGCTTGGCAGTATTTTGAGTTGCCGAGATAGCAAAATTGTTTTTGTTATTCATGAATCACAGATACTACTATTCTAGGATCACTACGTTGTCTAGAAGTGGTTCTCGGATCGTTTGACCCTGTAAAAGCTTGCGTTGCCTTTGGTGTCTTTGAGCCCATGCTACAAGATAGAGCCCAGCAAACACAAGGAGGATTCCACCCATACTGTAAGAGCAAACAAATTCATTGGACTATGCGTTTTGGAGTTTTGATCATCACCTGAGAGGATCTAGTGCCTGTCCACCGAAGAAAACGTAGAAAAGTGTGACTAGAACAGTCTCCAGTGGCTGATAAGCAGCGACGAGCACGGGTCCTCCTTTATGAACTCCCCAAGATTGGACTCCGGATACAAATCCAGATCCAATCAATCCCTGAAAGAAAATAAGTTTGAAAGATCATAGTGATCGTAGAGCTTACTGCATATAAAACACTGAGGATCACTCGAGGATGGCTTGTCGTCCAGAAGCTCCAGATCTTCGAGGCCTGGCCAAAGCTGGCCGAGATGATTCCCAACTGGAGCGTGCTGAACAAACACGAGAATGCTCCAATCGAGAATGGAGCGGCGTATTTCTTGAGGAGGAGAGATTGGAGAACGAGGAAGAGCGCGAAGGAGAGGAAGGCCAGGAGGAGGCAGCCAATGCCAAGCTCCCATCCACTTGTTTGGAGCTCAAGATCACCTCTTCTTCGAAGAAATTGGTGGCGAAGTATTTCTCTGACTGTGGGATGGTGTGAAGAGAGCAGCACTGCTCCAACGAGTCCCAGGAGTGTTCCCAAGATTTTGGCCACTCCATCCAGTTTTTTCACGTCCAGTTCTTCGACCCTTCAATCATTTGCAGCGGACAATATGTGTGTGTGTGTGTGTGCATGAGAGAGAGAGAGAGCTACCTTAAGATTGTTGCGAGCACGAATGTAAGAACTGGGATTAAATTCCGAAGTGCTGAAGCGATGACAGTGTTTGTGTACTGGAGTCCAATTAAATAACACATTTGATTGATCGTCACCCTGTGGAAAAATCAAGATCTTCGTTTGGGTTTTTTTTTGAAAGGGACAAAAGAGGGAAGAACAAACGTACCCAAGCAAAGCGAGGCCAAAGAAGAGAAGAACGAACTTAAAGTTTAGCGCTGGCCTTTGCTTCTTCTCCACAAAGTAAGCAATGGGAAGGAGGAGAATGGAAGCCAGGAAATTGCGATACAACGTAAAGACGAGATGGTCGACTCCATCGACGAGCGCTATCCTCGCCAGAATCTCAAAACCCGCGAAGCAAATCTGTGTCACGACCAGAGATGCGTGCACTGCCAACATTTTTTCTTCTTTGGAAGACTCGATTGATTTGTCGACCCATGATTCTTTGTTTTTGTATGCGATGGAGATTTGGTCCGAATTGGAGAACCAGGTAATTCTACTTGAAACTTCGCAAGATTCTCCATTGGAGTCATGGTCAACTACTTGAAACTTCGCAAGATCCTACGTTAGTCAACTGCAAATTAAAGTCGTCTTTAAAGTTGAAAGTTCCATGGCTCAACTAGTTTGACCATTTCGATCTTTCCACAAATCTTTTTTTGTCTACACATCAATGAACATTGATGTATTATTCAAGCACAAATACTGCAATACATCCTATCAAACCTCATGGAGTTTCTCTTCTTTCTTTGCAGGAGCAAAGTTTATGGAGCGATCTTGTGTACCTGGACCTGGAGGCTGATCGAAATCAGGGGCACTTCGGACCGCCCTTGGAGTTTTTGAGATTGTTGTAGCAGGGGCACGTTTCCTTGTTCCCGTAAGTTCCCGGAGGAACGCAGTTGCACTTGCCACAGCAAATGTTGCAGTATTTGATGCATCTGTCGTGCGCATCAGCTTTGGAGCACCTGTAATCGCAGGCAGAACCGCAGTCTGCAAAGATCGACCAAACAATCATTTAGATTCTCTCCTGAAAGAAGAAAGAGTCCACTTACTGATATTCTGGAGCCTCCTCGCGGTGGTGAGAGCCTATCAAAACCATCAAGCACAACAAAATCAGCACGGAGGAGAACGAGCACAGAAGATGACACTCACAACGCTCGGATGGTTTTCACCAACATCGCCTCCCTACACGAAAGTCCATAAAGCATTTTGAGCCTGAAAATCGAGGGAAAGAAATTCGTACCTGGCAATGCTGCTGCATCATCAAGACCAATACCAGGAGGACCACCAGCGCGGATTTGTGGACCATCGCGTATCCACTACGGAGGAAGAAAGGAAACAAAAGTGCCCCCCGCGATCGAGCCCCCTCAAAATATATACACAGCCGAGCTTTGAAGCAGTGAACCTGAACAAAACGATACAGCTGTGAAGAAGCGGTGAAAAAAGTTTGGATGTTTGTACGTGTTGTGGAAGCACCGGGTTGGCCGCTGCTACCTACAAAAGCAAAGGAAAGGTGAAAATCACACAGCGATATATCTCCTCGGGCGTACACTACTCACCACCTTTGTGCTGCCGAGTGAAAATCCTGTGCCCGATCGGGCCGAGTGCTAGAACAATGATTCTTCGCGTTCTGTAGCTGGCTGGCAGTGTGCTGGATGTCATTAGCTGATTGATTGAGTTGACAGGAGGATCCCGGTTGAAGCTGCCTTTGCTTCTTTTGTACCAAACTCTTCACGTTCCGTCAAAGTGGCTCCTGCTTTTGAGGTAATGCTCTTGTCACTTTGTCCGGCTCACAGTGGTTGCGTGAGTCAGATAAGATCCAAGCTCTGGCTGGCTCCAGGCCAGGTCTGGAACTTTCTCTGATCCCCTCGGTGATTCTCGGGTCAGGACTGCTTTAAAAGCCTGCTGCACACACAAGTCGCCCTGAAGAAAGAAAAGAAAGAAGATGAGTTCCTACAAGATAGCAATCCTTCTGATGGTGCTGCTGATAGTACCTGACAGCCGAGAAGAAACGCTTGAGGTATGTTGCTCCCTCTTGTTTCATATCAGCTTACAGTCCAGGACACGCCACAGTCTGGAAGACACCTCCTACAAAGCATCAGTAAGAAAATGATTGATTTGTACGTAGAAGTATGAACCTGATCGGTTGTTTTGCTCTGCGTCTCCAGACTGTCCTTCGGCTTGTGACTACCGTTGCTCCAAAGCCTCTTTGCACAACCGCTGCATAAAGTTCTGCAACATCTGCTGCCGGAAGTGCAATTGCGTTCCGCCAGGCACAGCTGGTAACAAGGAGAAATGCCCCTGCTACAACAACATAAAGAACTCAAAAGGGGGACCAAAATGCCCGTGAGTTAGTGTAAGAAACTTCTATCACTGCTTCAAGTGCCGGGAGTCCATTGAAGGGAAGGAAAACGGACGAGGCTCATACCTTGCATAACTGGCCTCTTACTACAAAAAGAAAAATCCGCCGCCTTGTACTTCATTTTAGAACGTAATCAAGGTCCGCTCCAATCTCTGCTATTCTAGAGACTTTCGACTTCTTAGCGGTGCCAGCAACACTCTGGATGTCCAGGTCCTTGGCCACGGACTTCACAAGACCACTGTGCACAAGGGATCCTATTGTTTGAAGCGCGAGGAAGTTAATATCGTCATCTTCTTGCGGCCCAGTCATCTGTGTCGTTTCTGTCAGGATTCCAGAGACTTAAAACAAAAGCAACTACCTCCATTGCGGCAGAAAGAACCTGAAGCTGAGCGTTTTCGTCGTTTGCACCAATTACTCGAACGGCATAGCTGCAGCCAGCGCCAATTAGTATTGACGAAATCAAATTTGCCAAAAGCATACTTCAACAGTAGATGCGCGTATCCACTGCGGATGTTCTTGACAGGTGACGTACTAAACTGCGAGAATATGTCAATAATCTGTTGATTGCAACACAAAAATTACACACGTCAGTAGCAGAACGTCAAAACAGATAAAAGAAACTCACTTCACTTCTGGAATCGAGGAGCCAATTCTGGAAGCACTCGTGTCGAAAGCAATTTACCATAGCCCGAGCACTGAGAAAGACGTTTGCATTTGGAGCCGGAGACTGAATGGCAGACTTCACCAGATTTAAAAGAACATCTGGCGAATCAATACATATGTTAAACTAGTCCACGAGCTTTTGACCATACCTTTTTGCCGAGAGAAATAATTTGCAGCTTGCGGGTCAAGGACAAGTATCCTTAGAAAGTCCAGCACTGCACAAATTTGAGTTCGCGATAAAGAAAAAAAAAAAAAAAAAAAACAAAAACCGTGTTACCTGGGAAAAGATTTGCAACTGGCCACGTAAATAGCTTCCTGGTCAAAATCTCGAAGTCTGCATCGGCAAATACGGACTGATGCGAGGTGCTTTTTAAAGCTTGTAACATTCCCTGTATTCTTTCCATTTCTTCTAACGACAGAGCCACAGAACCAGTGTTGAATTCCGTAAGTTTTTTAAAAATTCCATCGGTTTGCGTTCTCGTATCAAAAAGTGTTATTCCCGTCTGCATTGTGAATAAGGTCAGTCATTTCCTTATATCCTTTCTGTTATCTATTACCTTTGGAATGTGCTTCAGATTGTAAGTTGACGCTGTCTTAGAAGCTGCAAAAGAAACCGTAAAAACCAATAGCGAGAGTATAACAACACCCTCCACATACCAGGGCGTGATGTTTGCCGTGGCACATAAGCATTTCCTGATTAAAATGCTTCGAATCAACAAGCAATTGAATATAGCGATTATTTACCTCCAGTGTAAGGATCGTAAAAGCAGTCATCTAATTGCATGAAACTGTTTGCTTGCTGTCCTGTGTTTCTCAAGATAAAATCAACGATTTGTTGTCGGTATCCCATGGGAAGGTTTTCATTCAAAAGCCATCTATCTGCCGTATCATATGGATTGTCTGCACAAACCTTTTTTTTAAAATGCAACAAAAGAAGTATTTAAATTACCTCCTCTATTGTATGGTAGCTTGCGAGTCGGCTCCCCGTCCTCAATATTAACATCAAAAACTTTAAAAACCAGTCAAAGTTACGCTCCAAAAGCAAACAAAATCTGCAAATTTACCGTAGTCATACGTAACGCCGTTTAGTGTCTTTGCACCGAGTGCATCTTCTGGACCTTCAACAACTTCTCCCACCTGCGAAGAGTATTCAGGAAGCACAAGAAAAGCCCGTGCCTAATACCTTGTCCCAGTTATATTCTTTCATGTTCCACGAATACGCAACAGCGGTATCCCCTTCACGGACGATTTTGCTTTGGCCGTCGGAACGTCCTGTTTCAAAGATCATGTTTATTAACGCTCTAGGAATAGACGTGGTGCCAGAACCTGGGGTTTGAAGTGCTTCCAGGCCGGGCAATTCCGAAACTTTGACACCTCCGACCGTCTTCCTGCAAAGATACAACAATATGTAAGGAAACCTCAAAGAATAGCGCAAACGCTGACTTTTGCAATTTTCGAGCAGAAACTGAGGCTTCAAAGGCTGCAACTTCTTCTGATGATGCATAACGACTGGAATCTACCGTCCATACTCTCGCAACCCCGTCAGAACAAGCAGTCACGAGATCACCATTGGGTAAAAATTGCAAATCCCAAACACATCCAGGATGTTCCAGGCTCTGAATGCAAACGCCACCTAAAGGATGCATCATGTCAACAATGCACATAATTCAAAGCACAAAATCAAAATCACCTCTCCAAATTTTGCAATATCCATCATCACTGCCAGAGGCCACATCGCCTGATAAATGACCCGCGACGCTATACACAATAGCCGTGTGACCAACCATTTCGAGAAGCTGTTCTCCAGCGTATGACCAAAGCTTGACAGTGCTGTAAGAAAGGAGTAAGCTCAAAACAGCACTTCATAAAACATCAATGGAGTTTACCAATCGTGAGAGGCTGAAAGAAATCCCAGGTTCGGCATTAGTGCCAGCCCTCTGACGGTATCTGTAGTAAGAACACTTGAGAAGGTGCAGCAAAATGCAGTTAACACTACAAACCAGTATGAGCATCCAGAGACTTCGTGAACATAGAGCCTTTCCAATACTTGATAGTTGTATCGGTCGATCCTGCTCAAGTCATGAGAAGAATTAAATTCTGGTGAAGTTTGGTACCTGTCACAAGGACGTCTTCTGGAAGAATGACAGCAGCCTGGACTGGTGCTCTATGACCTTTGAGAACTTCTGAGGCACCCCCTTTCTTCCATCTTCTCACAGTGCTGCAAAAAAGAAAACAAAAATGAGAATAGAGGATCACAATGCAGGACAAATTCTAAGAAAAAACCTGTCCACAGAAGTAGAAAAAATCTCTCCCCCATTGCCAATCACCACACTGGTCACCTGTAAGTCGTGGCCTCGCAACACAGAGACTGGCTCTGTGGAATCCATTTTCCAGACGATCACATTCGTGTCCATCCCACCGGAGACGAGTCCGCCGGCCGGCATCTCGTCCGAGGGTGGAATCCACGCAACGCAGCCGACGAAGCTGGAATGGCCTCTCAGAGTCGTCGCCAGATCGAAGCGCTGATCCTTCTCGTTCCACACGCGCACTGTGCCGTCCCTCGACGCCGTAGCGATAGTCGATTCACCGACGATGCACAAGCCGCGCACCTGGAAACGAGAGATTCTTGCTCCCTGAGAAGAAATCGAGAGAAATCTTACATCGTCCTCGTGTCCGATCAGCTGGCAACGCAGCTTGTATTCGCGCTTGTCTTCCGCCATTGGGAAAGAGCTCAAGAACCCTTGCCCTAGAGTAGCCACGTAGGATTATGTTGCCAATGGAATTATGCCACGTATACCAAACCACGTCACACGTCACCTACAATTTTTGCTTGGGTTGATAAACCCTAGGCGAGCGAGAGAAGAATGGAGATGGGACGACGATCTTCTCGCAGCGCGCTTCTCCTGATTCTACTTGTTCTTGGAATCGCTGGAGCGGCGCAAGGTCTTTACGATGCATCCTCGGACGTTGTCATTGTCAATCCATCGAATTTCAAGTCCAAGGTATGAACACCTGCATTGTCCATTCTCTAGGCGTCATATAGACGAGGATTCTTCTTCCTAGGTGCTCGACGCTAAAGGAATCGTAATTGTCGAGTTCTTCGCGAACTGGTGTGGTCACTGTAAAGCTCTAGCTCCAGCATGGGACAAAGCAGCCACAGCGTTAAAAGGGATTGTTACCATCGCAGCTGTTGATGCTGATACGCACAAATCTCTGGCAGCGGTACGTGTGGTTTTCTATAAGAATTATCAACTCCTCCATCATGTCGATTCATTCCAGGAATATGGACTCCAAGGATTTCCTACGATCAAAGTTTTTGGAGTAGGGAAATCCCCTATCGATTATCAGGGTCCACGGGAGGCAAAGGGAATTGTCGAATTCGCGCTTCAACAGGTTAGAGATATTTCCTTTCGTGTTTTCTTTTTTCTCAACTGGTTAAGCAGGCCAAGACTCTTGCACTTGATAGACTCAAGTCCAAAAAGAAGAGCCAAGACAAGGAGAAGAAGAACCCAGATAAGGAGAAGGCGTCGATTGAGCTTACGCCAACGAACTTTGACGAGCAAGTGCTAAAGAGCAACGATATCTGGCTCGTTGAGTTTTTCGCGCCTTGGTACTCCTTATTGCTATTAATTCTGGATGAAAGTTTTAACTTTTTTACCATAGGTGTGGTCATTGTAAGAAACTTGCGCCAGAATGGAAGAATGCTGCCAAGAGGCTGAAAGGCAAAGTTAAGCTTGGACAGGTGGATGGCGACGCGCACAAGGTTCGTCTTGCATACAAAATGACAAGAGGGCTGTCCATGACCTGTTTTCTTTCTTTAAACAGGATCTTATGAGCAAGTACAGTGTCACAGGATTTCCAACTATTCTGGTTTTTGGAGCAGATAAGCAGAACCCGACGGTTTACCAAGGTGCGAGAGACGCATCAGCGATTGAGTCTCATGCTCTTCAGCTGCTGGAAAGTAGCGCTGTTCCGCCAGAAGTTACTGAGCTGACTGGACCGGTACGAAACTTATTGTTACCATGCATTCCTCGTCTTTGATTCACATTCTTGTGCAGGAAATCATGGAAAGTCACTGCTCTTCGGCAGCAATTTGTTTTGTGACGTTTCTTCCAGATATTCTGGACTCAAAGGCTGACGGCCGTAACCAATACTTGGACATCCTGAAGAACCTTGCCACGAAGTTTGGGAAAGACCCCTATGGGTACGTAACTAGCTCTCTTCCGAACTTTGGATCTACAGCGGCGATATTGCAGGTACTTGTGGGCCGAGGCTGGCAAGCAACCATCCCTCGAAAAAGCTGTTCAAGTTGGTGGATATGGCTACCCGGCATTAGTCGCTCTCAACGTGAAAAAGGCGGTGTTTCTCCCGTTAAGAAGTGCTTTTGAACCAAGCTCCGTGCTGTAAGTCTTTAATGGCACTTGAGTCGCCAAGGACTGATATCGTTGTTCTTGCCGATTGCAGGGACTTCGTGAAAGATGCAGGACAAGGTGGGAAAGGAAACCTTCCGCTTGGCACCGGCTACGAGATCGTCAAAACCGATCCTTGGGATGGTAAAGATGGGGAAGCTATTCCAGAAGAGGAATTCTCTCTCGAGGAACTAATGGCTGCTGATGAGAATGCTGATGCGCAGAGTGAACTCTAAGAGGCACTGCCATCGCGTTGTAAAAGTTTTCTCTGATGGAATGGGAGGCTTCGGGCCCCCCGAATCAAACGACATATCGTTCGTAGCTTCTTACTTCTTTATTGTGGCTTTCGCTTTAGCAGATTCCTTCTGCAAGTTGCATCAGGGAAGACAGCGATTTGTAAGTAGCAGCTAGTCCCTTATTTACTTTCCACTTTTCATTCTTGCTAACGTTACTAGTGCGTTGTTTCAGGAACAGAGCTTGGAAGCTGGTATCAAAAACATGGCATTAATTGTTGAAGGACTGGTCGGCTCGTCGGATTGTGGAGCACGAGCTGGAAAGCCGATTCTCGTGGAACCAGCAGCGCATCAAGATCAAGTAAAGAGGTAGGGACCTTTGTCAATTCAAATGACCGAGCATGGACCACATGCCAGAGCTTTCTACCATGTCATTCCAGGAGCTAATGGCTATAAGATACTCCTGAAAATTCCTACCGTCTTGGCACAACGTCAATCCTCCTCGAACTTTGAATCTAGCGTATGGATCTTCTTCTGCTTCGATTTTTCTGTTTCTCTGCTGTCGCTAAGATATATGCTCTTCGCCTTTGTTGTTGTAACAGATCATGAGCGAGGAAACCCGTCCTTTGATCAGTGGCAAGCGAGAACGTTACGAAGATGAGGAGCTCGTACTCACGCCTTTTACTGCTTTTGCTAGAAAGGTCCACCGATCCGATCCATCTCTTCGATCATGCTAACTTCTTTGGCCTTGTTCTCATCTTGAAGGTTGGTGCCGAGTTCATTGGAACGTTCATTCTCATCTTCACCGCCGCGGCAACTCCTATAGTGAACAAGCAGCTCGGTGGTCTTTCGGTCTTTGCACTGTCTGCTACTCCCGCCCTGGCCGTGACGACCATCATCTTCTCAACCGGCCATATTTGTGGAGCGCATCTAAATCCATCCGTCACTATAAGTTTCGCCGCTCTCGGACAGTTTCCTTGGATCCAGGTTGGTCAGATCGAGCTCGTAACTTGAAGCTGTCGTGATGGCTTTCCTTTCGCGAGTGTACAGGTTCCCGTCTATATTGTCGCGCAGCTCCTGGCATCTGTTCTGGCCTCTTTCATTCTCAAAGGGGTCTACTATCCAGATATCGCCGCAGGAGTGACGGTTCCCATTGGATCGGACCTCCAAGCTTTCGTCCTGGAGCTCGTGATATCCTTCATCCTCATGTTTGTCAACACAGCACTCGCCACCGATAGATCTGCGGTACTCCTTCCCGAGCTCTTCACTTTGGTGGTTTGATCTCACATCTTTTCTGCCAGGTTGGAGACATGGCAGCCGTCGCAGTGGGCGCTACAGTGTTTGTCAACAACTTGGCCGCAAGGTACTTGTGTGTGCCTTCTAAACCTTTGATCTTTTCTTTGTTTCACTCAGCCAAGCAACTGGAGCATCGATGAATCCAGCCAGAACTATCGGCCCTGCCATCGCCGCCAATTGCTACAAGAGCCTCTGGGTCTACATAGTCGCACCGACGCTTGGTTGTCTTCTCGGTGCCGCCGGCTACACGATCGTGAGAACCACCGGCGCGAGCAAGCCCAAGAAATGGGGAAGAAACGAGCTGCTCCAGTGAGTAAGTGAATATTCCGGGTTTGAATAAGAATATCCTACCTCAAGTCGCGAAAAAGCTAAGCATTTCGTTCTCCATGACGTGAACGTTGCCGGTGATGACGAGACAATGCAAAGGCGCGCCAAACTCCGTTGCTTCCAATTGTTTGAGCGTTCCAGCCACTATCTTCTGTGACTTTGTTCCTAGGCGTGCCAATCCTACTGCCAGAGTCTCGTCACTGTAAGCTGGAAGAAGTAAAAAAGTTAGATCTTTGATTGATTGATCCAAAGTTTTCCAAACCTTTCTCTTTGCGTTGCTCCTCCACTTCCAGCAATTGCTCCACTGCTGTGTTGATGCTCATGTATCTCGGCGGCTCGTACGTGTTCTTCAAGCCTCTAAGCAAAGTTTCAAGCGTAAGAGGTTTCACGAGTAAAAAAAACTTGGAGCTTACCTGCACAAGGCCTCCACGGAAGGCTCCTTGACACGAATATCTAGTGAAGAACAGTGAGAAACTCGAGAGAACGATCGGTGTTAGAACAGTAGCTTACGTACCGAGGAGGCACAAAGTGTGCAAACCAAGCGTCCGGTTTGCTTTGATCTTGTCGTAGAAACTATCCGGTTTCCAAGTCTCCGTGAAGAATGGAATGGAAATGGTCTCCCCGAATCGATAGAGCTGCAAGCCACACACACCGATCGCGTTCATGACCGATGCGTTGTGGATGACTTCCACTTCGACGCCGGATCTCCTTGCACGGACCACCAGGTCGGAGTGAGTGGTGGCACTGTAGCGAAGAGCTTAGCGAAATAGAAACGAGCAAAGATATTCCATACCCGAATGGATCTCCAACCACAAGGAAAGCCACTTTCTCGGATCGCGCAGCCTCGACAATCTCCTCGGCAGCCTGTTCTACCATCTCCCTATCGGCGAGTATGATCTCTCGTCCATAGAAATCTTCCTGTGAGAGCTAGCAGATAAGAGAGAATCGAGGATCGAGGAGGATATTACCAGTCTAGAAATCGCGGACTCCACAGGGCCTAGATCGAGCAAGGATGTGTACGCCTCCAAGTAGACGCGATCGGCGCCACGCACGGCGTCCATCCCCCGGATCGTGATGTCGCGCTCGTCGCCCAGGCCCAATCCCACCATAGACAGCACCATCGCTAGGCGCTAGGGTTGAGGGTTCTAACGGAGAAATAAAATGCGCCTTCTCTAGGGTTCTAGCGCCGGAGTGGGAGGAATGGCGCTCTCGCGCGCGTGATTTCGCTGCGCAGAATGCACGGTCACAGACTCCAGGTTCGCAGCTCCTGTCCCTCTCTCTCGATTTTCTTCCTCTGCTTTGGATTGGTTCTAGATTGCCGTGATTCTTAGCTGGATTGACCATAGAAATTCTTACTACGTGTTCTTCCATAGGAGGTCAATGTCAAGCAAGGCTGGAGGATGGAAACGAGACAATCTGCGAGTGAGATTTCCTTCCGCTCGATCCATCGAAGAGACCGGCCTTGACTCGTCCAGGTACCGTGAAGACCCTTCCCTCTTCTCGCCGCATTTGGCTCACCAGGGGCAGTCCATTCTAGCTCCTGATGGGAGCATGTCGATCGATCGCTGGGGAGGAGAAAGCAAGCAAGAGGAAGAAGAGAAAGGCACCGATGCTTCTTCTTCCACAATTGCTCCTGACCAGCGTCGAAAGAAACTGGGAGCTAGAAGCTTCAGGTCTCCGAGCTTTCGGCTCCAGGAAGGGGAGAAAGACGACGTTGCCGAGCATGCCAAGGCCAAGAGGTTTAGAGTAAGGAAGGGATGGAAGCTGGCAGAGGCAGTAAGAAGGCATAGCCAGGCTTGCGAGATGGACTCCATGTCAAGCTTGGGTCACGAAAATCTGGAGGAAGTTCTTCCTGCCGCTACTTCTTCTCCCAGAGCTAAAGTGGGAAAGGACGTGGGTGTACAGGTTGACTTAACAGTGGACGAATTCATGGGTGACAACGCTTCGTCGACGCTAGTGCCCGTGCTTGCCAAGTCCGAGAGTGATTCCACGTCTCTTGCCAGCCCAAGTGTAGATGAAAACAGTCCGACGTTTCCCAGCTCCAAAGCGGTCACCGATACCGAGAACGCAGGAGGAGTGCTAGATTCTTCGACTCCAGGGGAGTCGCTACTGGCTCGCAATAGGTGGCGGAGGCTCAGACATACTGTGGCCTTTGCCACTCACATGGCACACGTAAAGAATTCTCCGAACGATCTTCTGGAGGAGAAGAGGGTGGAGGAGCTGAATGAAGGAGGGGCAGGAGGCGTTGGCGCGGCTGCGTTTGAAGGATCGAAAACGGGGCCGCAACATCGTTTGAAAGGGAGGAAAGGAATGGAAGGGCTCGTTGTGCGACAGGACAAGTCACTCATCGGTTTCGTCCAGGACTTTTACGTTGCTTGCTTGAAGGTACCGCAATAGTCTTCTTTGTACTTAAGTGTCGTGTTTACCTTCTGTTTTTCGTGCAGATGTCTATCGGGTATTTTCTCGTTGGAGTTTTTCTTGCTCCAATGGCATTGTCATTATTATTCATGCCTTTGTTCCTGCTAAACATTGACGGGCTTACTTACGATGAAGCTATGGCGGAGCAGGGACTTATCGGCCCTCTCGCGTCAGCGAAAGAAACATGCTTAGCTGTTTTAAACGTCTTCCTTTATGCGTAAGATCTTCCCCGCTCCCTATATTTTATGTGCTGATTTTTGGATTGCTTCTCCCAGGTTGTCTTTGTCAACAACCTTTGGCGGATCTCCTGTCATAGCGGTCTCACCGTATTCTCTGCTGATAGCAAACGTTAACACCCTTATGGCACAATTTTTGTTCGTCTTTCTCAGTGGAGCTGGTGAGCAGGGACTTGTCTTTCAAGAAGCAAAACAGCTAACACTCTTGTCAACCCAGTGTTTGCCCGAATGTCGCAGCCATCGCATCCCATCCGGTGTTCAAAGAAAGCGATAATAAAGAAGGATGACTACATCCCGAGCTTGGGAGATGGCGAAAAGTTCAGGTAAGTTCTCGTTTAACAACCGTGTCAGCTCTCACTTTCCCATGCAGGGTCCTCAGCATTCGACTAGTGTTGACAGGGCCACCGCCGTGCGAGCTTGTTGACGCTAAAATATGTCTCACTTTCAGGATATTTGTCACTCTCCCGTCTGGTTCCGTGTTTTGCTCGACTCAAGATCTGGACGTAGTACGACCCGAGGCAAACGAACTCTCGCTTTTGTTTCAACGATACTCAATCTTCTTATGTGACAGGTTTCATACTTGAGATATGGACTCATGGTGCGGCACATCATAGACAAGAAAAGTCCTGTCTATGGACACACGAACGAATCCTTGGTCGATGGCGACGCTTCGTTTTCCTTGACTGTCATGGGCCTGGAGCGAGCATCAATGCAGCCTATATTCCATCTAGAGGTGATTCAAGTTCCTCAATTCATGGCGGGCGGAATTCAAGAGTGGTGTACTACTTAACTGCAGGATTACTTCGTCCACGACGGCGACGTTGTCTGGGATGCCGACTACGTAGATTTCATCCAGATCAACGACAAAGGATTGAGAGTACTGGATCACTCCAAGATCGACCTCCTCAAGACTTTCAAGGCAAGCAGCTCTCCTTTAGATTTCTATACTCGCGTGCTCACCTCGTCTCTATCCAGGCCGCAGGAACAGTCTCGCAAGCCGTGGCTCGAATGAAACGAGCGGTTGACAAGCGCGAAAGCGAGAAACAAGAAGAAGAAATCCCCGAGACAGTCAGTCCGCTGAGAAGCTGGGCCTCGGGGATTCGCAACAGGAAGCTCTGGAAATGTATGTCCTCCTCCTTTACTCGCGCCGAGACCTTCCGGTAGCGAGATCAAAGCTTGCGATCCAGAGACCATAGATCAAAGACGTGACAACACAAAGATCTACAGTCACAAAGGTCAAAGCTTATATGTTAATAAATATAAGCGGTGTTATATATTTATAGATCATATGGAACGATCTCTAAGATCTTGCGAAGATCACTTCTCTTTCTCGTCTTTCTCGTCCTTCTCGTCCACAGTGGCGCCCAAGTGCCGGAACTTGGCGGCGTGCTTCATCTGCGCCAAGAGATTGTCCAGCGCCTCCCCGCAAACGTTGCTCGCGCGCCCATCGTACGGACTTCCCGCCAAGACCTTCATCTTGGTCGGGAAGAAATCCCGGAGCTTGTGGAGCATCTCCGTGGCCTTGAGGAAGAGCGCCGGCTCGATCTTGTCCCCGTCCATGCTCCGCCGCGCCAGGTCGCAAATCGGCGCGAACTCCTCGTCCAGGATCTTGGTTATCTTGCGATTCAGCAGCGTCTTCATCTGGAGCTCGCGATCCACCGGGCAGCAGCACAGGATGGTGTTGAGCGCCTCCTTCTTCTCGTCGACGTCTTCCCACTCCTCTTCGACCTTTAGATAGGCGGCGATGAGCATCGCGCGGAGATACGACTCCCAGGAATCGAGATCGTCCAGCGCTACCTCCGTCGGCTTCTTCCCCAGATTCTTGCGCTTGGCCGGGTAGCCGTGGCTTTGCCGCTGCTTGCGCCGCTTCTTCTCGAGCCGCTTCTTCTCATCCTCGTCCGGATACAACTTCATCACATACCGCGTTGCTGTGGATGCCGCCGCCATAGCCGCGCCGCGATCGTGAGAGAGAGATCCAAGAGAAAGGTCGAAGCGAGAAATCTAGAAACCCTGGCGCCTATCTATCCAACGCTGCTGGATTGCTCGATCTCTCGTTCTTCCTAGGCGACGCCTTTATATTCTCGCGGCGAATATGCCCGCCTTAAAAAAAGCATCAAAAATCTATGCTCCCACTTCTCTTTGACGATGCCGATTAGCGTAGGCAGCACGGCTTAGACGGACGTTTATACGAGCAGCTAATCTAGTCAACGTATCTTTGACCAAACTATGTGAGTTCGTGTGTTTTTTTCCCTCGCATTGTGTGCTTTGTGTGTGCTTGTTCTTCCTCGCGATCGCTTGCCCTAAAGTCTCGCCCTTTCTCTGCAGGGTAGCTCCTCTCTCTCGCAATCTCTCCCCGATCTCTCTTCTCCGGCGCTCGATCGATCGATTTCCTGGGACTTCCTTCGCGGCGCGATGCGGTGGCTCCGATTCTACGTGGACGAGGAGGAGAAGCAGCGGCTCCGGGTGGAGGCGCGCAAGAAGAAGCGGCGTAGCGGCAGCAAGAAGAAGGCCAAGCCCCGGGAATCGGCGGTGATGGAGTCGCTGGGTATCCCTCTGGCGACCCGGGATTCCTGGAGCTGCTACGTCCGCCAGATGGTAATCGCGGCCTACCTCCGCGCCAAGGCGGCGCTCGAGCCCGGCGACGATGGCGAGCACGAGAGCGAGGACGACGATGCTCCGCCGCGGCCCATGGAGATCATTCCCATGCTCTGCCCGCCGGCCAAGCGCCCCTTGCTGGATGACGCGCAGTTCAAGAAGCTCACGGCGCGGACGCTGCTCGGCGACGAGGGGCTGGGGCCGATCGTGGATTTGCAGCGGCGGTCCGAGGATGGCGCCGTGATCGAGCCGGAGCTGGTGGTCCGGACGGCCGCCATGCTCAAGAAGCTGCGCAAGTTCTTCCCGGATTCTCGCGACAAGGTCAAGGACACGCCCTACGACGACGATGATTTCGCGATGTACAATGTGTCGAGGGCGCTCGAGGACGTGACCAACGATTTCGTGGAGGCGGCCAAGCTCGGGTACGTGGGCGCCAAGCTCGTCTACGAGCTGGATTAGGGTTCTTCTTTCCTGGGAGCTAGCGCTGCGCAGCGCGGATCCTTTCTTTCTCGCTTTCTTGTGCGACTCTACTTACGATGGATCGTTTAATCTAATGCAACGGACCGAGAGCCCTAAACCTCTAACTATAAATAGTTAACAGTAGTAATTTTTTAAATATTATTTTATTTATTGCTTTCCTAAAAGATATTTTAACTCTTAATATTTAAAGAAGAAAAAGTGCTATGCATAAAGGAGAAGTTAATATTAAATTATATTAAATTTTTAACAACTCTCTGTTAACTTCAACTATTACCTAAATAAACAAAACTGCTTTTAAACTTTCTTTTATTTGTTTATAATAATTATTTTTTATTCATATAAAATCATGTTTATAGTCTAATTTAGTCACAATTTTATATTTTTATTAAACATTAAACCAGAAAATATTGGAATTTTAATACAATGGTTTCCTTATCATATTTGGTGAAAACAATGAAATTTTTATTAGTATTAAACAATGAACTGTATGTTTATAAATTTTGCTTAAAATAAACAATGAATTAAAATAGAAAAGGCCCATAAGTAACAGTATATTCTTTAAAACTGTCTTAATTAAGTATCATTGAGTTTAAATAATATTAAACATCCTAGAAAGTTTAAATTCAGAAATTTATATTTGGTATTTAGTTCCAACTTTACTAGTTGGCCATATCACACCATTAGTTTAATCTAGGTAAGCTAGACACTAAGGAAGTATGGTAAATTGTAAGCAATTAAAGAGAACAATTTGAAAAAAAATTCTATTATTATTTAAATATAAAAAATAAAGGAATAATAAATAAAAGTGCACAATCTTTCCCTCTTTAACAATATTATCTATAATTATATTTATAATTATTTAGCACATTAAATAATATATACTATAGTATTCTTAATTTTTTTTTAAAAATAAAATATAAAACCCCAAAGAAAACCAAGTGTTTTTATTAATTAAGCATAATAAAATTTTTGAATAAATATTTTAAATTTTAAATATTTATTAATTAGAAATTCTGATCATATGCCTTTTTAGGCAAAGACCATTCATAATACTTTGTTGTGTAAGTTCGAAAAATACCATATCCAAAAATATAATATTCTATATCATTGGCTTCTTCATAATCACTATTACTATCTTGAACATAAGCAGAAAAATCTCTTGATTTTCCTATAAAAGGCCCATCATTTACTTTAAATTGACACCAAAATTGAGTTCTACCAAACCAACGTGTTCCAAATTTAAATGAAAATTTATTTCTATCTTTAAGAGTAAATGGACCTATTTGATCATCCTTTGATTCACATGATGCATCAATAGATGCACCTATTCTATTAATAACATGAAGTTCTATTGAAGAACATAAGAAATTTGATGAATATAAAATGACATAAAACATAAATAATTTCAATTTTATATACATCATAAAACAAAAAAAAGTATATGAATTATACTTAAATTTAAATTATATTTATATTAGTTTTATTTATTATTTATTAATTTATTTTTGTCATATATAACATATATAACAGTTATGAGGTCCAAGTGTATAGCTATAATGACTTATATTAGCATAATAGGATTTTTGTAGCTGTCAAATTGTCTAGCACACGTGGTTTTGACCCTTTATCCTATGGTGATTTACCATAAGATAACACTACAAAGCGAAACCTAAACCCTCCATGTGCCACATGTTAAATGCCACGTGTCCATAGAATAGTGGTGTGGTACTCGAGGTTCAGGGCCTTGGGCCACTGAACGAAAGAACGGTGCTAAACTCCCAAGCATGGAGCCAAGGAGTGACGGAATCGGACCACGGAACAACTCCCGAATATACAATTTAAGGAGTGAAGGGACAGGAGCCCAAAGCAACTTGAAGTAGTCCTAGAGCAACCAACATCCCAATGCTAGGACTAGCACGCAAAATGGAGCCAAACTGAGTTTGGCATTATTTTGGCATACCAGTGGCCTAACGCAAGGAGATGGGTACTCCACTAACTAGCATGGTGTGGAACTTGGGCCTAAACCGAAGCCGTACGCAGAACAAAGACAGGCATGCAAGCAGGAAATGACCAATGGAGTTAGCCACCCTTGTTACTTTGGGTGTCACCCAGTTTACAAAAGTGTGATGCAACCTTACCTGCATGGATATAGAGAGAGAAACCAGAGGCCCCAACCCTCATGAGCAAAGAAATCAAACCTGTTGGTAAGGTTTAGATAGACTACTGTAAATAGGCAGTTAGAGTTGTTTACATGGTCACGCCCTTTCAATGGAATAAGGAACATCGACAGAAAGGCGGGTGATGTGACCAGTCGACAATAGTTACCCCATGACTAAAGATTTCACCATGCACATGAAGTGCCAAAACCAAAGACACTTATACTGGCCCAAACTCAAAGATTAATAGAGGAACAATATCAAAGTTATAAACAATAATATCTTAGAGTTTTAATTACTCGTGAATAAATCTTAGATTAGAACACAAAAGTATTCTAAGTAAGTTATTATCTGATAAACTAGTATGATAGTGTAGGAACCACCAAGATCATCATTTTTGGAAACATAGGATTGACCATCCAACAAAATTCAATAGCAAGTATATCATTAAGGAAATTCAATGATGAAACGTAACTACTGAAGATGGCAGATAGTAAGCCAAACAACTTACAAAAGATAACTCAAAGAATATAAAGTATCATTGATTCGCAAGCAAAATGCTCGCAAATGTATCACCCAAAGGAAATAACATCCCAATCTATCAAAAACAACTGTAACGATAGTTAATAAAATAGAATGAATGTTGTAAGGCAAACAAACACACATCTATGCCAAATATCGCACTAGCCACTCTGAATAAATCCCAATCAACAATACCAAGGAACCAGAGTTGTTTAAGCAATTGTCAGCAACATCCTATCGATATCTCAAACCCAAGAGACCAATCCAGAGCAAACCACAAAGAACATGTGATATTGTGAAAAGCTATAAGCCATCAAAGAGAATAACTAACTATTATTAAAATACATCAATCATCCCACCAATAAAGAAATGCATAATCATTGTCGAAAAAAGAATCTACCATCCCAAAGAATGGCAAATCATTCTATACCAACAATAATTAAGCAAAACCTTTGATAAGGATAATAAACTATCTTAGATGATAGTCAATCATCACCAATGATCACCAGACATAAATACTAACTTCAACATCGAAGCTAATGAGCCAAAAATGTCTCCCCCAAAAATTTTTAACAAATGGATCACAAGCACGAAATCTCAAGGAACCAAAAGCTTGAAGAAGTCTATAACCAAATCTTGCCTAATAATGTTCACAAGTCTTGCATGAACTAGATTCAATGATAAAGAATAAATCATGGTATAACCCACAATACCCTCTTCAACACATCTATAAGTTAAACTTTATAATGCAAAGTTAATGAAGAGCATATCTGCATCAATCCAAAACCTAAACATAATAAAGTTATACTCAATAAATGATCATCAAACCGATCCTCCATGAATCCATCTATAACAAGATGTAACTCACTTCATAACAAGTATAAAAAGAATCATCAATGATTAATATATCCCAACTGAAATCCAACAAGGATTCAATCACTTCAATACCAATCACTAACGCTTCTTCTCATAGAAGTAGCATTGTCCACGACTAAATCACTTTTCAAGGAAAAGCTCAAAGCTCAACCCCTACTAAACAATCTTATCTAGAATATAACTAACTCAAGTTTGCCATTTAGTTCATTTAAACGTCAATATAGTTACTAACTAGCAAATATACAAATGCTAATAACACAAAATTACGACCAAATCATCAACACTATCTTCATCAAGACTAATGAAACTCAATATCAATTTTACGGAGAGATATTTCATTTCACTCAAATCTCAACATCAATAATGTTAATGATAAAGCATCACTTCAATGCCATCAACACTAGAACAAAACTAAAAGAAAGCAAAAGTGTATCACCACTCAAAGCTTTCAAGCAACTAAGCTAATCAAAGTTGAAGATACCTTACTTGGTATCCGAGACTAGTTCTTTAACAATACTTAGCCATAGATAACACTTCATCAAGGAGTGAATCACCACATCTAATACTTAATGAAATCCAACACTACAAACTAAATGCAACCAAATGATATCGACAAAGGTAGAGTTGATATGCCAACATGGAAAACCCATGTAAGCCTAATGACACAAGCCTCTGCAACACCATCCGGTAAAGCAAGCCCATCATCGCTAAATCATCATCGAGCGAAGCAAGTATCAGAGGTCCTCGATAAAGTTTATAAGCAACCATTAGTCGCAAAGTAACAAACAATCACTCTTCAACTTGCCTTTACAAGACTTAAATACTAAACTTATGTCATCAGGTCATATACTTGTCCTATATGAATGTAATACCCTAGACGAGATAAAGGTTCATAGACAAGCACAAACTAAATGACCACTCGAATCCAACTCAACTGCAATAAACTTACTAATGCATTTAGCCAACAATTCTGAGCATGCCTTGAAAAGACTAACTATGCATAATCAACACTCAATTGAAACCAAAGTGAGGACTATAAGATAGACTCATATCAGTACACAACCTCCTCATCGACAAAGTTATAATATGGGTACCAACATCTTAACTTTAAACAACTAAGTTGGACATCACCATCTTCAGTCAAGGCGCAGGGCCACCAAGACCAAGTTAAGATCAGTGAGAGCTCACTACTCTCATGGAGTTTAAAGAAATGCAAGGTGCAACCTACCACCAAGCAAAACGCTATAGAAGCAAAGCACAAGGGTCACCCTTCTTAGAAAAGCGCAACAGCCACTTTTCTACACCAACTCCAGACTCTATCCAACTCAATTGCTTTAGCCCCAAACATCAGCATCCCTTTCGGGTTGCATCATACAAATTATCTACTAAGGTCTAATCCAACTAAAGTCAACTCCAACCCCTTCACTAGTTTGTATTGGCTTTTCCATCTTAGAGAAATAATGACTCTTAGTCTAGGAATACAAACTTTCAAGACTCAACCAACTTCCTTTTACCTACAACTTCATATAAATTCACCTCAACACAAATTCTCATGATCTAACAATTGCTTAACCATTGAACATCTTTACCCATTTTTCTAATATCCAACACCAACATCCGCCAAAAATGCAAAATGAACATCTAAGGCTTGATCACGAAGACCATATCTTCGGATATCCACACTGCACTAACACTCTTCTTCAATCACCTTCAAGATCTAATGTGAAGCTAAAACACTAACAAGAAAAATGACATGAAAAATCAAGTTCCAAGGAAAATTCCTCATCATTCAAAATAACAATATCATCTCCACTAACACAAGTGCTAGCAATGTCAATGCCTCAATTACACACCTTCTCCATCTAACACTAAGTGCTAATGGATCAACTGATAAACTATAGCAAATGAATGTTATAACCCTTTCTAACACTTTATGGGCAAACCCTCAAGGAAACAACGTACTAACTTAAACTTTAGCATAATGGACCATCATCGAGAATCTAGTCAAAGCTATTATAATGCTACTTCGTGCAAGTAGACTAACTTCACCATCAACCACTTTGGGGTTGATTATCATTTAACCAAACAACTTCGGAAACACATTGCTCATTATCACATGAATATGATATAAAATCATAATGACTTGGTTATCAATTGAGCAACACCATAGGCAACACCCATGTCATTACTTCAAAGGTTTATGTGAACATCAAGTGCCAACTCGATTCGACAAAATGCAACATAAATGCCACACCCTATCGATAGAGATTTACAACACCCAACACCACTAACTTTTGTTCATAACACAGATAAGCTCATACCACTCTTTTTTTGACCAAACTCAAAACTTATCCAACACCAAGCAACTCAAGGAGCAATAGTAAAGTTCCCCAGAAAAAAATTGAGCATTGCAACCCAAGTCTTCAATAACAAGCCTAGATAAAATGGTTTAGCGCTTCATTGCTATCCATCCTATAACTCACCACTTGTAAGACCACCATAATTAACATGCATCAAGGTAGGGACTCTTGATTGCATACCGTGAATACGAGCAATGAATCACACTTTATTGCAAATCATCTCTCCAAGAAGAGAAAATGATTTACGTGTTTGATTCTTTGTCCTTGACAACTCTCTTTTCGGTTTCATCTTTAACTAAACCTCAAGCTTTCTTTTGCATTGCTTTTAGTCCAATCCAAAAAAAGTTTATGAAAGAGCACGACAATGACTACTTGAATCAATAGACTCATCCTTACAGTTTTGATTGATTCACTTGTAATCATGCCTAGGAAGGATCCACTAGTGCCGTGCTAAAAAAACTATGGACCAGCCTATTTGCCACTCATAGCAAACTTACAGAAGGTTTACTTTCACCATGGTACATGGAACAACTTATGGAACCATCAATAAGTTAACATTAATCTTGCCAACTCAAAGTTGCTAATGTGTCTCATTCACGAGCCCAAGCACAAATTCGTGTAAACGGAACATCTCAATCCCTTTTAAAAGCCCAAGAGCAAGCTCACATTATTACAGTACAAAAAAGTAACGAAATCCATACCTAAGGAACAATTGCGAAGCCTTTGCAGCCAAACGTGTACCCACTCGGATCATCATTTTCATCTCTGTGTATGCAATGAGACTAGTTGCCCAATCTTATTGGATAGTACTCACTGAAACTCATCTTCTGATACCAAATGTAGGACACGTGGTTTTGACCCTTTATCCTATGGTGATTTACCATAGGATAACACCACGAAGCAAAACCTAAACCCTCCATATGCCACGTGTCACATGCCACGTGTCCATAGGACAGTGGTGTGGTACCCAAGGTTCAAGGCCTTGGGCCACTGAACGAAGGAACGGTGCCAAACTCCCAAACATGGAGCCAAGGAGTGACGAAACTACACCACAGAGCAACTTTCGAGCATACAACCCAAAAAGCAAAGGGACAGGAGCCCAAAGCAGCTTGGAGCAATCCTAAAGCAACCACCATCCCAATGCTAAGACCAACACGCAAAACGAAGCCAAACGGAGTTTGACGCTATTTTGGCATACCAGTGGCCTAACATAAGGACATGGGTACTCCATCAGCTAGCATGGAATGGAACTTAAGCTTAGACCCATGCTGGACACAGAACAAAGACAGGCACACAAGCAAGAACTAAATGTAAGGGACTAAATTTTCCATTCTACTTTAGTCACTTAACCACACCTCTGACCACTTGGAGGAGTCTCATTCACAACCTCCATAAGTCCAATCCAGGACTTGGGACTTGCTAGCCCCGAGAATGGCATCCATGCCACTCAACATTTGCACTTGGTCCAAGTGCTCCACGTGTCCGATCCCATGACCGACACTCAAAGGTACCACCGACATAGCAGCCCGTTACGCTAAGGCCATGCCCATCACCTTTGCCACACTGGTAGTCCAATACCACTTGCATCACCGTCTTGGCTCTCCAAGACTAGGCAAACCATCCGTGAGTGGTCATCTCAGATCCACTCCTTAGCATCCTTAGGATGCCCACCGACAAGGGGAATAGCCTTCCCCAATATCCCTCTGTCAGTCCCCACTAAGTCCCTTTTTGCCCCTGGCCGTGTTTGCCAACACTGCCACTGGATCGAGACCCACAGGCCCGACCACTAAGTCCCACGGTCCTCTGGGACTTCCTCACCACACGACTGTGTCCTTGGTCACTGCCCCAGAGGACTGCTCCTCTTCCTTTCCACAGTCTGGGCCTTTGGGACAATATTTCGGAACACCGTGGCCTTACGCGAGCCACCTGGGTACTCTCCTCGCCTTCTGCTCTTGGGTGCTCTAGCCATGGGCTTAGAGCGGGTTCCGTTGAGCCACACCAGGTATCCAAGTAGGTAGTGCCACCCACACTTGGACTGGGAGCATCGGCCAGTCGATCTCCCGGGGGAACTAGAGCCGGCTCTTGAACACTTCACCAAGCTACCCCGCTTGTCGGTCTGTGTTCACTCTAGTCTTGGACTTCCCAGTGGGCAGCTCATCACCCAACACTGGGTCCGGCCTTCCTGGGCCAAACTGGCCTTTCCTGGCCAAACTGGCTCCACTGCAGTCCTCCCCCTACTATACTTTTGGAGCTCACCAAACCCCCCAGGGTCTGGGAGACGAACGCTTTGGGCTTTCACCCTCTCAGGCTCTGGACTCGGACTCGGACTCGGACTCGGACTCGGACTCGGACTCGGACTCGGATTCGGACTCGGACTCGGGCTTGGGCTCGGTCTCGGCCTCGGCCTCGGTCTCGGTCTCGGTCCCGATCTCGGTCTCGATCTCGGTCTCGGTCTCGGTCCCGGTCTCGGTCTCGACTTCGGACTCCATCTCGGACTCCATCTCGGACTCCATCTCGGGTCCATCTCGGGTCCATCTCGGACTCCATCTCGGACTCCATCTCGGGCTCCATTTCGGGTCCATCTCGGGTCCACCTCGGACTCCATCTCGGACTCCATCTCGGACTCCATCTCGGGTCCATCTCGGACTCCACTTCGGACTCCAACTCGGGTCCATCTCGGGTCCACCTCGGACTCCACTTCGGACTCCATCTCGGACTCCACTTCGGACTCCAACTCGGGTCCATCTCGGACTCCACTTCGGACTCCAACTCGGGTCCATCTCGGACTCCACTTCGGACTCCAACTCGGGTCCATCTCGGACTCCACTTCGGACTCCAACTCGGGTCCATCTCGGACTCCACTTCGGACTCCAACTCGGGTCCATCTCGGACTCCACTTCGGACTCCAACTCGAGTCCATCTCGGACACTCCCACGTGTCATGTGCTGGTCCTTTTGGGTCCCTTTTTGGAGCCTCGCCTTTTGCTCGCTTCGTGCTCGTTCCTCGAGCACTTCGTTGGGAGTTCCACTCCCACTCTTGACTTTTCAAGTCGGAGCTTTTGGTCCAAACGTGTTACGCTCGTTTGGCTCTCGCTTCGGCCACTACCATGTGGCGCCCTTCCGGCTCCACTTTGGGGCCTAGGGATTTTGTGTCTCACACTAAACTGTGCCTCAGGTTGGTCAGCTATGCTCGACCTACCCACTATCCTTAGTATACATTTGGAACCCCCCACATCCCTCCCCCCGCTTCCTTGAAGAACACACGCTTTAGGCTTTCACCCCAAGCCTCCCTTAGTATCAAGAGTTAGTCTTTGGGACAAACTTAAAATTTACTAAATATGAATGGTGCTAGATTGCAAATTTAGACACGAGACGAACACCATTGTGTTCAAGACAATCTCTACATTATGTAAATATGCCAAATTTAATGAGCAAATCTAGACACTTTCCATAAATAGTATTTGAGATCGAAATGAGACTAACATAAAGGGCATGATAGTGAGGGTGTTTGGTAAACATGGTAAGCTATCATGTATCTTGATTCTTGTCAAGCCAGTGCAAGACAAAGCAAAAGAGAACTAATAAGCTAGGCCAAGTATGTTTGGCTAAATAGACACTTAGGATTTCCTTCCTTATACTCATCTGGCCAAGTACAGATGCAAAGTCTAGTTTACTAAGACTTAAATTAGAGGGACTAATAAAGGGTCCAGCAATACCCACCTCCTACCATCGTGGCAGTAAGGAAAGAGTGTTCATAAGGACTAGTTGACAAATAACTTTCGATACCCAAAATCACATTTGCGACAAATTGGTTCCAATCCAAACCATTCACTTCTGTATATAAGCTAAGATTTTTGGACTAATTGATATACATATTTTTTGTATTCTCTTTCCATATTTCATGCACTCACATTGGTGGAGATAAGAGCAACTATAACACACTATTTCTCTCTCTTTAAGCCAATTGGAAAAAGGGCAATTGTTTAATGAAAGAGCCTTTAGTAGCTATTTTGTCCCTATTTATCCTCTAAGGTTTTAATTGATTTATTGCTTATTAACTGTAGCGCACGTGGTTTTGACCCTTTATCCTATGGTGATTTACCATAGGATAACACCACGAAGCGGAACTTAAACCCTCTTTGTGCCACGTGACAGATGCCACGTGTCACATGCCACGTGTCCATGCCACGTGTCCATAGGAACCTGAGGTTCAGGGCCTTGGGCCACTGAACGAAGGAACAGTGCCAAACTCCCAAGCTTGAAGCCGAGGAGTGACGGAACCGAACCACGGAGCAACTCCCGAGCATGAAGCCCAAGGAGCGAAGGGACAGGAGCCCGGAGCGACTTGGAACAGTCCTAGAGTAACCAGCATCCCAATGCTAGGACCAGCACGCAAAACGGAGCCAAACGGAGTCTGGCGCTATTTCGGCATACCGGTGGCCTAACGTGAGGATATGGGTACTCCACCAACTAGCATGGAATGGAACTTGGGCTTAGACCCAAGCCAGACGCAGAACAAGGACAGGCACGTAAGCGGGAGCTAGACTATGCCTCAGGTTGGTCGGCTATGCCCGACCTACCCACTATCCCTACTATACATTTGGAACCCCCCACAGCCCCCCCCCCCCCTTGAGGAACACACGCTTTGGGCTTTCACCCCAAGCCTCCCTTAGTATCAGGAGTTAGTCTTTGGGACAAGCTCGAAACTTACTAAATATGGAATGTCCCTAGATTGCGAATTTGGGCACGGGACGAACACCATTGTGTTCAGAACAATCTCTACATTCCGCAGATATGCCAAATGAGCAAATCTGGACACTTTCCATAAATAGCATTTAGGACCGAAATGAGACTAACACAAAGGGCATGATAGCGAGGGTGTTTGGCAGACACGGTAAGCTATCATCTAGCAATATTGAGGGACCAAACTCAATATCGCGGGGGTTCTTGATACTAGCAAGTGCAAGCCAATGACTCAAGTTTCTCAAACCAGGCCGAGTATGCTCAGCAAGAAACACATAGGGTTCCTACCTTATGTTTATCTAATCTAAGTTCATGGTCATTGACCAGTTTCTCAACTAGCTCAAGTGGGAAACTGATAACAGGTCCAGCAATACCGACCTCCTGCCATCGTGGCAGTAAGGTAAGAGTGTCCGTAAGGACTGGTCGACAAGTAACTTTCGATACCCGAAGTCACATGCGCGACACTCTCCCCCCCTAGGGAAGATCGACGTCCTCGTTGATGCACACTCGAGTCTAGAATACCACCAAGGAAACAACTCCGGAAAAAAGTTCACGGTACTCACACTATGTGAGAAATGCACCAACTTAAATGAGTTAGGGGGCAACCTCTTTGTCTAACGCAGATGCGCTACCAGCTCAGACACCTTCCGGCCGTCGCCGACAAGGAAATGACCAACGGAGTCAGCCACCCCTGCTGCTCTGGGAGTCACCCAGCTTACAAAAGTGTGATATGCCCTGCCCGCAGGAACATAGAGAGAGAAGCCAGAGGCCCCAACCCTCCTGAGCAAAGAAACCAAACCCGTCGATAAGGTTTAGATAGACTACTGTAAATAGGCAGTTAGAGTTGTTTACACGGTCACGCCCTTTTGAATGGAATAAGGAACATCAACAGAGAGGTGGGTTATGTGACCAGTCGACAGTAGCTACCCCATGACTAGAGATTTCAACATGCACACGAAGTGCCGAAGCCAGTCTGCCTATACTGGCCCAAGTTCAAAGATCAATAGATCAATAGATGGATAATATCAAAGTCATAGACAATGATATCTTAGAGACTGTATTATCAGTGAGTAAATCTTATAGTAGAACACAATAGTATTCCAAGCAAGTTATCATCTGATAAACCAGTATAATAGTACAGGAACCACCAAGATCATCATAATTTGGCAAACACAAGAATAACCATCCAACAAAATTCAATAGCAAGTGTATCATCAAGAAAACTCAATGACCAAACTTAACTATCAAAGATTGCAGATAGAATGCTAAACAACTTACTAAAGAAAACTTAAAGAACACAAAGTATCATTGACTAACAAGCAAAATGCTCGCGAATGTATCACCCGGAGGAAATAACATTCCAATCTATCAGAACAAACTTGAGCAACAATCAACAAAAGAGAATGAATGCGGTAAGACCAACAAACACTCATTCCTGCCAACTATCACAAAAGCTAATCCAAATAGATCCCAGCCAACAATACCAAGGAACTCAAGTTGCCTAAGCAAGTGTCAGCAACATCCTACTGATATCTCAAACCCAAGAGACCAATCCAGAGCAAATCACAAAGAACATGTGATATTGCGAAAAGCCATAAGCTATCAAAGAAAACAACTAACTATCATGAAAGATCATCAATCATCCCATCAATGCAGTAATGCATAATCATTGTCAAAGAAGGAATCCACCATCCCGAAGAACGGCAAATCATTCGATATCAACAATAATCAAGCAAAACTCTTGACAAGGATAATCAACTATCTTAGATGATAGTCAATCATCACCAATGATTGCTAGATGCAAATACTAACGTCAACATCGAAGCGAATGAGCCAAAATGCCTTCCCCCAACAACTCCTAAGCAAATGGTACAATGAGCATGAAAACTCAAAGAACCAAAAGTTCGAAGAAGTTTATAGCTAAGCCTTGTTTAACAATGATCACAAGTCTCGCATGAACTAACTTCAATGCTAAAGAAGAAATTATGGTACAACCCACAATATCCTCCTCAACACATCCATAAGCTAAACTTCATAATGCCAAAACTAATGAAGAGCATTTCTGCATCAATCCAAAAGCTAAGTATAACGAAGTTATGCTCAACAAGTGATCATCTAATCAATCCTCCATGATTCCTTCCATAGCAAGACGTAACTCACGTCATAACAAGCACAAGAAGAATCATCAATGATTGATATATCTCAATTCAAATCCAATAAAGATTCAAACATTCCAATATCAATCACTAACTCTTCCGCTTGTAGAGTTAGCATAGTCCATGACTAAGTCATTTTTCAAGGAAAAGTCAAAGCTCAACCTCTACTAAACAATCTCGTCTAAAACACAATTAACTCAAACTTGCCACTCAGTTCATTTGAACGTGACATCAATCTTGTGGAGAGAGATCTCATTTCACTAAAATCTCAACATCAACAATGTCAATGACAAGGCATCACTTCAATGCCATAAACACTAGAACAAAGCTAGAAGAAAGCACGAGTGTATCACCACTCAAAGCTTTCTAGCAACTAAACTAACCAAGGTCGAAGATACTTTAGTTAGTATCCGAGACCAATCCTTTAGCAAAACTCCAACCCCTTCACTAGTTTGTACTGGCTTACGAAAACGGAATGGTTTTCGAACAAAGTGATAACAGATCAGCCATTGGAAAAGTCTAAGAAAATTTGTGAAAAATTTTCCATCCTAGAGAAAGAATGATTCTTAGTCTAGGAATGCAAACTTTCAAGACTCAACCAACTTCCTCCTACTTAACAACTTCACATAGGCTCACCTCAACACAAATTCTCATGACCCATAGTATGCTTAAGCCTCGAACATCTTTCTACCCATACTTCTGACATCCAACACCGACATCCACAAAATGCAAAATGAACATCTAAAGCTTGATCACAAAGACCACATCTTTGGATATCCACATTGCACTAACACTCTTCTTCAATCACCTTCAAGATCCAATGTGAAGCCAAAACACTAACAAGAAAAATGACATGGAAAATCAAGCTCAAGGAAAATTCCTCATCACTCGAAATAATAATGCCATTCCCACTAACACAAGTGTTAGCGATGTCAATGCCTCAACTACACACCTTCTCCATCCAATAATCTACTCCAAGTGCTAATGGAAAAACCGACAAGGCATAGCAAGTGAATGCTATAACCCTTTCCAACACCTTATGGGCTAACTCTCAAAGGAACAACATACCAATTTAAGCTTAGCATAATGGACCATTATTGAGAATTCCGTCAAAGCTACTACAATGCTACTACTTGCAAGTAGACTAGCTTCACCATCAACCACTTTGGGGTTGATTATCATTTAACCAAGCAACTTCGTAAACACATTGCTCATTATCATATGGATATGATATGGAAATCACAATGACTTAATCATCAATTGAGCAACACCACGAGCAATGCCAATGTCATTACTTCAAAAGTTTATGTGAGTATCAAGTGCCAACTCAATTCGACAAAATGCAACATAAATGCCACACTCCACCGATAGAGATTTACAACACCAACATCACTAACTTTTGTTCATAACACGGACAAACTCATGCCACTCTCTTTTTGACTAAACTCAACACTAATCCAACACCAAGCTACTCAAGGAGCAATAGCAAGGTTCCTCGGAAAAGAATTGAGCATTGCAGCCCTAGTCTTCTATAGCAAGCCTAGACAAAATGGTATAACATTTCACCGCTATCCATCCCACAACTCACCATTTGTAAGATCTTCATCTCCAACATGCATCAAGGTAGGGACTCTTGATTGCATGATGTGAACACGAGCAATGAGTCACACCTCGTTGCAAATCATCTCTCCAAAAAGAGAAGATGATTTACGTGTTCGTCCCCGATGACTCTCTTTTCGGTCTCATCTTTGACTAAACCTCAAGCTTGCGTTCGCACTGCCTTCAATTCAATCCAAGAAAAGTTTATGAGAGAGCACGGCAATGACTACTTAAATCAATAGACTAATCCCTATAGTCTTGATTGATCCACTTATAATCATGCCTAGGTAGGATCCACTAGTGCCGTGCTAAATAGCTACAGACCAGCCTATTTGCCACTCATAGCAAACTCATGGAAGGTTTGCTTTTACCCATGGTACAAGGAACAACTCATGGAACCATTGGAACAACCCATGGAACGACCGATAAGCTAACATTAATCCTGCCAACTCAAAGTGTATCCTCGAGTTGCTAATGTGCCTCACTCACGAGCCCAATCTCAAACTCGTGCGAATGGAACAACTCAATCCCTCTTGTGAGCCCAAGCTCAAGCTCACGTCATAAAGTACAATAAGGTAACCAAGATCCATACCCGAGAAACGATTGCAAAGCCTTTTGCACCAAACATGTACCCACTCAGATCATCGTTTTCATCTCTGCGTATGCAACGAGACTAGTTGCCCAATCTCATTGTATAGTACTCGCTGAGGCTCAACCTCTGATACCAAATGTAGCGCACGTGGTTTTGACCCTTTATCCTATGGTGATTTACCATAGGATAACACCACGAAGCGGAACCTAAACCCTCTTTGTGCCACGTGACAGATGCCACGTGTCACATGCCACGTGTCCATGCCACGTGTCCATAGGAACCTGAGGTTCAGGGCCTTGGGCCACTGAACGAAGGAACAGTGCCAAACTCCCAAGCTTAAAGCCGAGGAGTGACGGAACCGAACCACGGAGCAACTCCCGAGCATGAAGCCCAAGGAGCGAAGGGACAGGAGCCCAGAGCGACTTGGAACAGTCCTAGAGTAACCAGCATCCCAATGCTAGGACCAGCACGCAAAACGGAGCCAAATGGAGTCTGGCGCTATTTCGGCATACCGGTGGCCTAACGTGAGGATATGGGTACTCCACCAACTAGCATGGAATGGAACTTGGGATTAGACCCAAGCCGGACGCAGAACAAGGACAGGCACGCAAGCGGGAGCTAGACTATGCCTCAGGTTGGTCAGCCATGCCCGACCTACCCACTATCCCTACTATACATTTGGAACCCCCCACAGCCCCCCCCCCCCCCCTTGAGGAACACACGCTTTGGGCTTTCACCCCAAGCCTCCCTTAGTATCAGGAGTTAGTCTCTGGGACAAACTCGAAACTTACTAAATATGGAATGTCCCTAGATTGCGAATTTGGGCACGGGACGAACACCATTGTGTTCAGGACAATCTCTACATTCCGCAGATATGCCAAATGAGCAAATCTGGACACTTTCCATAAATAGCATTTAGGACCGAAATGAGACTAACACAAAAGGCATGATAGCGAGGGTGTTTAGCAGACACGGTAAGCTATCATCTAGCAATATTGAGGGACCAAACTCAATATCGCGGGGGTTCTTGATACTAGCAAGTGCAAGCCAATGACTCAAGTTTCTCAAACCAGGCCGAGTATGCTCAGCAAGAAACACATAGGGTTCCTACCTTATGTTTATCTAATCTAAGTTCATGGTCATTGACCAGTTTCTCAACTAGCTCAAGTGGGAAACTGATAACAGGTCCAGCAATACCGACCTCCTGCCATCGTGGCAGTAAGGTAAGAGTGTCCGTAAGGACTGGTCGACAGGTAACTTTCGATACCCGAAGTCACATGCGCAACATTAACTAACAACCTTTAGTAAGCTTAGAGGAACCAACACTTCCATTTCTACATTGAATCTACCAATCCTTCCATTGTGTAAACTAGCTATTCCATATGAGGCAATTAATTATCCACCTATACCATAGTCCTACAATGGATACTTTTGTCCGTGGATGCTCCACCAATCAAAAGGAAGGACTTACCTTGCTCAAGGATATATTATATTTTTAAGTAACCACTAATCAATAGGAATCATGCCATTTGCTCTGATACCACATATAACATATCCTATCTTTTTCCCCTTAAACCAACTGAAAAAGGAGTAATTATTTGGCCTTTAGTGGCTATTTTATCCCCATTTATCCCCCAAAATCGTATGGATCCATAATGATAGTATATCCAAATCTCATCCCATAATCACATGCACTACAATAACTTTAATTGTCCCTGAGGAGTGCTAGGATTTAATATTTTTGGTTTAGATCTAGCTTTTACATTGTCTAAATCTTCTTTTTCTTCTAACTTTTTCTCAACTTCTTTTTATTCATCTTCATAGTAGAGTAGCAGCCTCCTCCTCCTTTGATTCTAGAGTAGTAATTGGTGCAATTGCTCGATGCTATATGGTTGTAACTAAACAATCAGACTCAGTTAATGGCAACATTTACAGCATATGGTACATCTCATTCTACTCTTGCTACCAATCCTTGCATCCAACCAGAATTCTTCCATGGGAATCTTGGGATAATATGTACTATTGATTTGATCACTTCACGGTAATTGCCATATATCATTCTTAGGATGATGCTTGAGGTTTACATGAGTTTCCCATGTGTCTCCAAGGGATGGCACTGCATTCATATAATGGTTTGAGCACAACCACTCGTAAAAATTAAAATATTCTCTCAGACATCTTTAAACATGCATTTGGACATACAAACAATTGTGGAAGGACCTTGCACGAATAAGTCAATGACCCCTCTATCTTTCTTTCGGGAGTATCATCAAGGGGCTCACTCAACATCAATTCATTCAATGATTACTTTCCAAGCTCATTTTTATAACAAAAAATCTTCTATTATTTTCTCTGTGTTGGTTGATATAAGTTTGAGTTTACCTTCTATTGCTTGACATTGCCATCTACATTTGTGTCGTGCAATAAAGCCAATTTTCATTCTTTATGGTAACATGTGCATGGGATGAGGCAAACCTAATTGTGTATGTAGGTGATTTTAAGCTTGAGTTACAAACATTGTGGGTGATGCTAAGTTAAGCTTTTGACCTCATCCTTGATATAAATTGGTTGTGGCACAATCATGCCAAATGTGACTTTGAGGCTTCTCCCCCTTATGTCATATTTCTTTATATTTCTTCTATTCCTCTCATTTTTGTACTTCTTCATCCTTCTACTTCTATCACTTTTGTCTCCCTATTACTTTATCTTATATTTCCATTTATTCCTCTCTTCCCATTTCCAATCCCTCTGACAGTCTTTGTATTGCATCAGTTGATTGGCTCATGAAGGAGTATGCCAATCTCTTTGAATTTGATTTGTCGTTTGGGGCCAAGATTGTAACACGTCATCCTATTCTAACTAGGGATGTTCGTCCAATCAAGGTTTTAATTCATCATTAGTCACTCAAAAAAATCAAGATTTTACATGCAAACGTCAAGGAAATGTTGGAAAATGATGTTATCCAAAAGTTGTGGAGTCCTTGGGCATATAAACCCCATTTTGTGACAAAGCCTGATCAGAGTATTTATTTTTGCATCAACTATTGTTTATTAAACAAAGTGATTATCCCGAATGTGTACCCTCTTCCTCACACTACTGATCTCTTGGATTGTCTAGAGAAAAATTGTTAGTTCACCAAGTTAAATCTTGCTTTTAAGTACTAGCAAGTACCGATAGTTGAAGAAAATATTCCTAAGACTACTTTTTGTACACTATTTGGTTTGTACTAATTCTTGGTGATATTGTATGGTTTGAACAATGCTTTAACAACTTTCCAGCAGATGATGGTGTAGCATACATGGTTTTTACCCTTTATATTATGATGATTTATCATAAGATAACACCATCAAGCAAAACCTAAACCCTCCATATGCCACATTTTATATGCCATGTGTCACATGCCACGTGTTTATAGGACAATGGTGCAGAACCCGAGGTTCAGGGCCTTGGGCCACTGAACAAAGGAACGGTGCAAAACTCCCAAGCATGGAGCCAAGGAGCATTAGCACTAAAGCACAGAACGACTCCTGAGCATATAACCCAAGGAGTGAAGGGATAGGAGCCTAGAGCAACTTGGAACAATCCTAGAGCAACCAACATCTCAATGCCAGGATCAGCATGCAAAACGGAGCCAAACAGAGTCTAGTGCTATTTCGGCATACCGGTGGCTTAACATAAGGACATAGGTACTCCACTAGCTAGCATGGAATGGAACTTGGGCTTAGATTTAAGCTAGATGCCAAACAAAGACGAGCATACAAGTGGGAGCTAAACTATGCCTTAGGTTGGTCAGCCATGCCCAACCTACCCACTATCCCTACTATACATTTAGAACCCCCCATAGCCCCCCCCCCCTTGAGGAACACACGCTTTGGGCTTTCACCCCAAGCCTCCCTTAATATCAGAAGTTAGTCTCTAGGACAAGCTTGAAACTTACTAAATATGGAATGTCTTTAGATTGCAAATTTGGATACGAGATGAACACCATTGTGTTTAAAACGATCTCTACATTCCATAAATATGCCAAATGAGCAAATTTAGACACTTTCTATAAATAGCATTTGGGACTGAAATGAAACTAACACAAAGGGCATGATAGCGAGGGTGTTTGGTAGACATGGTAAGCTATCATTTAGCGAATATTGAGGGACCAATCTCAATATCGTGGGGGTTCTTGTCACTAGCAAATGCAAGACACAACAAGACGGGAACTCCTTACTGGGCTAAGTATGCTTAGCTAATAACACATAAGAATTCCGTCCTTATGCTCGTCCGGTCTAAATACACTCGAAATGCCCAATTAACTCCACTAGCACAAGAGGGACTAATAAAGGGTCCAGCAATACCGACCTTCTGCCGTCGTGGTAGTAAGGAAAGAGTGTTCGTAAAGACTGACCGACAGGTAATTTCGATACTTGAAGTCACATTCACGACAGATGGATAAGGTTCTTTACGATATGCTAGAGATGACTGTTGACTTCATTGATGATATTTTCATTCATTTGGAGGGGACATGGGAGGAATATGTCTGTGGATCAACTACGAGAAGTTGGTTTAAAGCTGAAATGATCGAAATGCATATTTGGGTCCAAAAATATGACTTATCTTGGATACTTTATTTCTTGTGAAGGTTTCCAAGTTGATCTTGACAAACTTCTAACTGTTCTAAAGTCTCCTACTCCGAAGTGTGAAAATGATGTACAGGGCTTCCTAGGCAAGATGCAGTATCTCAGTCATTTTGTTGATTATTTTTTTGATCACACTGCACCGTTGCGAGTGTTGTTGAAGTTGTCAACATCATCTTTCATCTAATCTGTGGATTGTGAGTGGGCGTTTGTAGATCTCAAAAGGCTATTGACGACTCCTCTGATTTTGGTATATCCTGATTATATTCAACTTTTCATTTTGCGTGTGGATACTTCTGATATCGGTCTTAGATGTTGATGCAAGAGAGCCCGAGTATGCTTAATCAATGCCATCCTATTACATATATTAACTGTACATTACAACTAGTGGAGGTGAACTACTCCACAACAAAGAAAGAATGTTTAATAGCAGTTGGGGTTTTGAGAAACTTCATGCAAATCTACATGGTTCTCGGATGTTACTAAAAGGTGATCATGCTACAATTATTTCATTATTGAAGCGGAAGAATTTAGTTAGCCATACTACTTGGTGAGCTTTGAAGCTTCAAATATATAATTTTGATATTGTTCATCGCCTGGAGAGTTTTATAGCTGATGTTGATGCCCTTTCTCAAACTTCTCTTCCTTCTTCACTCTCTTCTTATGTTTTTTACGAGTTTGTTATTCCAGCATATGTGGATTTTTTGGACAAAAATTCCATACCATCAACAGTTGTTGTCCTTGACATTTAGTGTCCATAAGGTGCAAAACAAAATTTACCTTCTCTTTATAAAGTTCATGATGCTCAAAAGATTGAGCCATGGATTTGATAGCTTCACAATGGGTTTGAAAATTCTACATCACTTGCTAATGGCTTACCATTTTGATATTTACATTCTCAATATCACTTTGAGGATGGTCTTTTTTTTGTGGGGATGAATCCTGATGATTATTTACAGTTGGTGGTGTCTTCAATCTTTATTCCATATTTTCTCTATGCCTACCATAATTCTCCTATTTTATGTGGGTATTTAAAACATCGTCTTGTGATTGAGAAACTGTATAGATCTTTCTATTTGCTGGAAATGCAATATGACGTTATCTGATATATGTGTAGTTGCATTTGGTGCCAAGCTCGTAATACTCTCCCTCATGTTGCAGAAGGATGGTTAGAGTCAATTGCAATTTCCCATTCATTTGAGTTGATGGTGTTTGATTTAATAAGACTTTTTCCACGATCAATCACTAGTAACGAGTATGTTATTATTGCTTCTGATTACTTGACTCCTTGAGTAGAAATTGGTGCTCTTGCTAGCGAATTTGCAACTACTGTTAGGTACTTCCTCCTCAATCGAGTGGTATTCCAACATTTTTGTTTGGAGTGGATTCTTTCAGATAATCATCTTGCATTTATAATTAAGGCATTTCATGTTTTGATATCTTGGTTGAGGATATGCCACACTTTCATGAGTATTTATCATTCATAGTCAGATAGTTGAGTGGAATGGCTCGTTTAAACCTTCAAAGGGATGATTGTGACGTACATGAACTTTCAACATTTGGATTGGATGGTTATTTACCATCTCTTTGATATGTATATATCACAGGGGTGCAAAGTTTTATTAGTGCTTCATGTAAGAGATTAAATTTTCCATTCTACTTTAGTCACTTAACCACACCTCCGACCACTTGGAGGAGTCTCAATCACAACCTCCATAAGTCCAATTCAGGACTTGGGACTTGCTAGCCCCTAGAATGGCATCCATGCCACTCAACATTTGCACTTGGTCCAAGTGCTCCACGTGTCAGATCCCACGACCGACACTCAAAGGTACCACCGACATGGCAGCCTGTTACGCTAAGGCTATGCCCAATCACCTTTGCCACACTGGTAGTCCAATACCACTTGCATCACAGTCTTGGCTCTCCAAGACTAGGCAAACCATCCGTGAGTGGTCATCTCAGATCCACTCCTTAGCATCCTTAGGATGCCCACCAACAAGGGGAATAGCCTTCCCCAATATCCCTCTGTCAGTCCCCACTAAGTCCCTTTCTACCCCTGGCCGTGTTTGCCGACACTGCCACTGGATCGAGGCCCACAGGCCCGACCACTAAGTCCCATGGTCCTCTGGGACTTCCTCACCACACGACTGTGTCCTTGTTCACTACCCCAGAGGACTGCTCCTCTTCCTTTCCACAGTCTGGGCCTTTGGGACAACATTTCGAAACACCGTGGCCTTACGCGAGCCACCTGGGTACTCTCCCCGCCTTCCGCCTTTAGGTGCTCTAGCCATGGGCTTAGAGCGAGGTTCCGTTGAGCCACGACAGGTATCCAAGTAGGTAGTGCCACCCACACTTGGACTAGGAGCATCGGCCAGTCGATCTCTCGGAGGAACTAGAGCCAGCTCTTGAACACTTCACGAAGCTACCCCACTTGTCGGTCCGTGTTCACTCTAGTCTTGGACTTCCCAGTGGGCAGCTCATCACCCAACACTGGGTCCGGCCTTCCTGGGCCAAACTGGCCTTTCCTGGCCAAACTGGCTCCACTGCAGTCCTCCCCCTACTATACTTTTGGAGCTCACCAAACCCCCCAGGGTCTGGGAGACGAACGCTTTGGGCTTTCACCCTCTCAGACTCGAACTCGGACTTGGACTTGGACTCGGACTCGGACTCGGACTCGGACTCGGACTCGGACTCGGACTCGGTCTCGGTCTCGGCCTCGGCCTCGGTCTTGGTCTCAGTCCCGATCTCGGTCTCGGTCTCGGTCCCGGTCCCGGTCTCAGTCTCGACTTCGGACTCCATCTCGGGTCCATCTCAGACTCCATCTCGGACTCCATCTCGAGTCCATCTCGGGTCCATCTCGGACTCCATCTCGGGTCCATCTTGGGTCCATCTCGGACTCCATCTCGGGTCCATCTCGAACTCCACCTCGGGTCCATCTTGGACTCCATCTCGGTCCATCTCGGACTCCATCTCGGACTCCATATCGGACTCCATCTCAGACTCCATCTCGGACTCCATATCGGACTCCACTTCAGGTCCATCTCGGACTCCATCTCGGACATTTCCACGTGTCATGTGTTGGTCCTTTTTGGGTCCCTTTTTGGAGCCTTGCTTATTGCTCGCGTCGTGCTTCGGCCACTACCACGTGGCACCCTTTCCGGCTCCACTTTGGGGCCTAGGGATTTTGTGTCTCACAACTCCACCACCCATAGACGAAGTTTGATGTCCTCATCGAACGATAAACTATTTTATAAAGTAACACCTGCATGTGTTACCATTTCCATCCTTGGCACCTAGCCAATATTTGTCAATAATTTGACATTGAAAGCTCACCATGCCTTTTCCATATTCGTCAATGGTTTGACACTAAAGGCTCACTATGCCTTGCCCATCCTCTAAGGAGGGTAGTCTCTCCAACTTAGAGACTGATTGGACCACGTGTAGTGGTTCTTTCCTTTTATTGGTTTAGTTCTCGCTAAACCTCTTAGAGACCCCTTCTCTAAGTCAATCCCACTACTCCTTCTCGAATAGTCTCAATTTCCATCTATCGAACGTTTGCACCTTGGAACTTTTACTCTTTTGACTTTTGGAAGTCAATTTCCTAGGTGTCTCCAACACCTTGCATTGCACAGATTGTGCAACTCCACTTCCCCATCCTAGGAAGTTCATTATTTGAGGGCACCATCATCCTCTCTTCTATTTCGTGCCCCCTTAGGCACTAAGTTCCATTTATCATACTTTGTGCTAGGGCTGTCCATGGCCCTATCATTTGGCTACCTTACCACTCCCTTCTTTGGAGCTTCCACTTTCGCCAAATCGGAGCAATTCGGAATCCATCCTTGGAAACACACTTCCTTTCCCGCAATTTGTTAGCGTCCAACACATTAGTGTTCCTCGCCTAACTTTGTCACTTGGATTCCTTCCAAGGGATTCCACGGCCCTATTTTGGCCACTCATCGTTTGCTCCTATCCGTTGATTGTTGCACCAAACAACACCAAATCTTTACCCCCCTTCTTGAGGTAATCTTCTGCTGTGGGCTCTATCCACGGCCCAACTTTGTGACCCTCCCATGGGTCTCTTTAGAGACTACTTTCCTTGGACACACTACACCATCGCAATGACATAGCTCATTTCCCTAAGGTGCTTTTCCCACTTGGTCACCTTGACCAAGCCACACCATCATCAATAGTTCAAATCAACACTTTGAACTAGGAACCTTATTCCTTAGCCTAAACAAGGACCTTGTCCTTATTTAGCCACAAGATCACCTAGTGATCTCACCTCGGCACCTTAACAGGTTTGCCAATAGGTACTAGGTCTTCCAGACCTTTAACTTGTTAACTACGACCCCGGGGGCATCCCCCACACTTGGCGGTGCGCCCAAGCCAGCCCTTCCAGCCAAGGGTCCATAGCAACTGAGACTGGGTGTCCCCATCTCATTCACCACGTCCTTGGTGCCACTTGCACCAAAGTGTTCAAGTTAGATATGTTGAGCCACACTAAGCAATCTAACTGTGCATCACGACTCCGGGGCATCCCCCGCTTGGCGGTGTGCCCAAGCCAATATCCTTATTGAGAGTCCATGACCACCGAAATATGAGTGTCCTCATATTCCAAACCTTCACCATGCCCTAATGATTTGGGACTCAAACCCAAGCACTAGAGGGTCGGGACTTGAACCCAACCTCCGTATATGCATCTACGGACAGCATCACCTAAGATGCCTAGCGTGACTCCCCACGCCGGTGCACCAACTTATACTCAAAGCGCGCTATAGATCACAGCTTAGGAACCTAGTTCCTCCCCACTGCCAAGTCCTCTCACTTGACAAGCCTGTGATCATGCATGGACTCCTCCATGCTTGGCCCCATAGCCCACCCTTTTTGAAGTTATTACCTTCAACTAGGGTATTTGTTCCCCTGACTTGCCAATCTCGCTTTGGCAAGTCCTCCGACCACTGTAACATGGTTCCTGCACAAGCGTGAAAGCCCTTGGTCATCGACTTTCGTTCAAAGCCCTCTCTTTGAACACTCAGGAACTACTTCCCTAACCTTGATAGCCTTGCCTCATGGCAAGCTTCAAGACCACGCTTCTGCTGCGCCACTCTGATTTCGCGCGTTCCTTGAACCACTTACGCTTGGCCTTTCTAGATACTAAGTTACCTAGAATCCTCTTTGGGAACCTTGAAGGAACTTTGTCCCTTAGCTTGCTAAGGCCTCCCTTTTTGCAAGCTTTCCAATTACTATATAGTTTAATATGGACAATTCCATATTTTAGACTCTCCATGGCATCACGGTTGTTAGCAGCAACACCCTCGAGCCCCCACTTGATTTTCCACTCCCAGCTGGCATAACCAACCTTGGTTATGCCCTTCGATTCCTATGGTTCGGTTCTATCCCCTTACTTCTTGCTTTTGGCTTCACACCTTTCCTTCGGTCATTCCCCTCCAGACCAGGAAGATAGCTTTACACTTTCTATCATGCCTTAGCAAGTATTCTTAGGGATGAACCTACCCAATAGCCTAGGGAGTGGTTCCTCAATCCAGGTATGCTCACCCTATAATCCCACACACCGGGATTACGTTGTTGCTTACGGGCCTTTGCATGCCCATTGCTAGCCTTGCCAAAATTCCATTTTTGGCTTTGTCCAATTCGAGTAGACAGTCTTTTTCTGTCTCCGCCACCTTGGACATTTGGATAACACCTACTATCCATCATTTGCTAGGGACTTAGTCCCTTGGGCCTTATCTACTACCCTCGCGACATCAAACACCACCTTCTGGTGTTCTAGAGTGTTTGGGTGTCCCAATAACGGCTTCCTTAACAATGAGTATTTCCTTTTATGACATTGACTTACTATATCGCAACATAAGCAACTTATCCCCCGTAAGGGTATATTCACTTCCCTATGCCATTAAGAAGGCTTGGGTAACTACCTTCTACCCGTTTAACCAATTATTTTGCACCTCTTGCTTAGTTGCCTCGTAGTTGTCAAGTCCTACAACTCATTGCTGGTGCTTCCACACCTCCATCATTATCTGGGTCACCACACTCTAACTACATGCTCTGCAGCTTAGGCTATGCCATTCCCATTTCTATTGGGATTCCTTTGGCAAGGGGTTCTCTTGAACTCACCAACATAGCCTCAAGGTATCACACCTTGGCACATTTGGTGTCTCCACACCATCAGCTTCATGAGCCTACCTCTATGACACTTCTTCTTTGTGTTTAAGTCTTTGTCAAGACCAATACCACTCTTTCTCATGCCAACCATCCGTTAGCACTACACTATAGAGGTCACACACAACTTTGTGTCAAAGTTGTTTTCTTTTTGGGAACACCTTTCCCACGACTTTAGCATGGCACATTTTGCCATCGATGAAGTACCCTCTGTTCTCATCCTTGGATCCTATGATCCCCCCCCCCCATCCTTCGTGGGGTACAACACACTTCAGTCCAAATGCTTCCATCAGTCCTTTTAGGACCATCCCTTGACTCTACTTGAGTCATCCAACAGTTTTGGACTTGGTTAATCCACAAACCTGTAAGGTCCTACTTGTGAGGCACTAGCTCACTGGAATACACTTATTGCATTCCTGTCCTACTCAAAAGGACTATTTTCACAAGTGTTACTCTGACACTTGATTTTGTTCTCTGGGGCAACCTTTGCCCTTTAGGACTACTTGTCCATATGATGAGAATACCAACTCATCTCTAAGTACACCCCCCAACTCCTTGGATTGTTCCAGCATTTATTAAAGGTAGCTCCGGCTACCATTTCAAGGACTTGAGTCCTCTCCCGTATTTGACCTCCCATGGTCATTACCTCTAGTCTCACATTTATGAGCACCAACCTCAACTATATAAGGATAATCTTGTGACTCCTTTATTGTTTTGGAGTCTACATCTTTCCCGTGATCCCAACTATAGTTATTTACCACAACTACGTTAGCCCGTTTGCTGTGTCAAACGCTCATTTGGATCACATCCTCAGCTCTCTGAGGAGACCTTATACTGTTCCCAAGATCCCAAAGTCATTCCATTATTGGCCATTTTCTATCCACCACATTGTGCCCAAGTTCACGCATGAACTTGAGTGGAGAGCCATGTCCTCTCGACATGCTACTCTTCCAGGATAGGCCCACTCCTAGGACCTTCCGATGCCAACATCAATGGTGATATACTTGAGCACCAATAAAAGTCAGACTAAGGAACGGCTCCGATACCAAATTGTAAGCGACTAAATTTTCCATTCTACTTTAGTCACTTAACCACACCTCCGACCACTTGGAGGAGTCTCAATCACAACCTCCATAAGTCCAATTCAGGACTTGGGACTTGCTAGCCCCTAGAATGGCATCCATGCCACTCAACATTTGCACTTGGTCCAAGTGCTCCACGTGTCAGATCCCACGACCGACACTCAAAGGTACCACCGACATGGCAGCCTGTTACGCTAAGGCTATGCCCAATCACCTTTGCCACACTGGTAGTCCAATACCACTTGCATCACAGTCTTGGCTCTCCAAGACTAGGCAAACCATCCGTGAGTGGTCATCTCAGATCCACTCCTTAGCATCCTTAGGATGCCCACCAACAAGGGGAATAGCCTTCCCCAATATCCCTCTGTCAGTCCCCACTAAGTCCCTTTCTACCCCTGGCCGTGTTTGCCGACACTGCCACTGGATCGAGGCCCACAGGCCCGACCACTAAGTCCCATGGTCCTCTGGGACTTCCTCACCACACGACTGTGTCCTTATTCACTACCCCAGAGGACTGCTCCTCTTCCTTTCCACAGTCTGGGCCTTTGGGACAACATTTCGAAACACCGTGGCCTTACGCGAGCCACCTGGGTACTCTCCCCGCCTTCCGCCTTTAGGTGCTCTAGCCATGGGCTTAGAGCGAGGTTCCGTTGAGCCACGACAGGTATCCAAGTAGGTAGTGCCACCCACACTTGGACTAGGAGCATCGGCCAGTCGATCTCCCGGAGGAACTAGAGCCAGCTCTTGAACACTTCACGAAGCTATCCCACTTGTCGGTCCGTGTTCACTCTAGTCTTGGACTTCCCAGTGGGCAGCTCATCACCCAACACTGGGTCCGGCCTTCCTGGGCCAAACTGGCCTTTCCTGGCCAAACTGGCTCCACTGCAGTCCTCCCCCTACTATACTTTTGGAGCTCACCAAACCCCCCAGGGTCTGGGAGACGAACGCTTTGGGCTTTCACCCTCTCAGACTCGAACTCGGACTCGGACTCGGACTCGGACTCGGACTCGGTCTCGGTCTCGGTCTCGGCCTCGGCCTCGGTCCTGGTCTCAGTCCCGATCTCGGTCTCGGTCCCGGTCTTGGTCCCGGTCTCAGTCTCGACTTCGGACTCCATCTCGGGTCCATCTCGGACTCCATCTCGGACTCCATCTCGGGTCCATCTCGGACTCCATCTCGGACTCCATCTCGGGTCCATCTCGGACTCCATCTCGGGTCCATCTCAGACTCCATCTCGGGTCCATCTTGGACTCCACCTCGGGTCCATCTTGGACTCCATCTCGGTCCATCTCGGACTCCATCTCGGACTCTATATCGGACTCCATCTCAAACTCCATCTCGGACTCCATATCGGACTCCACTTCGGGTCCATCTCAGACTCCATCTCGGACTCCACTTCGGGTCCATCTCGGACTCCATCTCGGACACTTCCACGTGTCATGTGTTGGTCCTTTTTGGGTCCCTTTTTGGAGCCTTGCTTATTGCTCGCGTCGTGCTCACTCCTTGAGCATTTTGTTAAGAGTTTCACTCCTGCTCTCAACCTTCCAAGTCGGAGCTTTTAGTCCAAACGTGTTATGCTCGTTTGGCTTTCGCTTCGGCCACTACCACGTGGCACCCTTTCCGGCTCCACTTTGGGGCCTAGGGATTTTGTGTCTCACACTTCACTATATAAATTTCTATATGGTTATGAGTCAATACTACCAACAAAGTTAGGTTTACCTTCACAATTGCTACAAGTTGCCAATGCTAAGTCTTGGGATTAATATTTGACAAGCATTCTTCCACTTATTCGAGTAGGTTCTAACAAACACTTGGGCTATATACAAGTGGGACAATAACAACACTACAACTCCTATTATTGTTCATTTATAGAGTACAAAATAAATGACTTAATGTTAGTTTGTTTTCCTTATCTTATGGTATGTGGTTTATCTAAGGGGTTCCTTGCTCAGTGGAAAGGACTGTATGAAATGTTGCGGCAAGTTGGATTGCAAGTTTATAAGGTTTAATATGATTTCCAACAGGTCATTCCTCTAGAAATTATGCATGTGCAACAACTGAGACACTTTATACAAAGGGATCATGAACTGGCACCACCTACAGATGCAACAATGTCCTTTTGATGTTCTTCCAGATCCCGGCCCATCCACAAGAGAACTCTAATAGTCTTCCATCATTCTGAAAGGAGGGGATGATATGAGGTCCAAATGTACAACTACAATGCTATATATTAATATTAGTGTAGTGGGATTTTGATAGTTGTTGGATTAATTTCAATTCAGACCACTCGCTCTTGTATATAAGCTAAGGTTTTTGGGTTAATTGATATGCACATTTTTGTATTTTCTTTCCATATTTCATACACTCACACACCACACTTTTGGTAATGGCATAAATCTCAAAAAATTTGAATAATGAACCAAATGAATATAGATTATATATTGTTAATTATATGAGGCACGGAAAACTTGAGAATGAATATAAAATAACCACAAATGTTTTATATGAAAATGTTTATTTTATATTAATAATTATATGTTTTTATAATTCTTATATTAAAATTATAACTAAGATTATCTTAATTAATAAAGTTTAGTCTTATTTATATCTACATAGATATAATACATATTATAGAAACCTCACAAATGTATCAAAACATTTCATTCAAAGATATTTTGTGAATTTTATCATACAGTTTAAGAAAGAACTTCCTCCATGAAATATGAGAGGTTTGGACTTCTTTCTTTTAGGGTTTATTTATTTTATATTATACTAACATTTTTTTTCCAGCGAATAGTTTAATTTCTTGTCTTTGGCTTTTCACTGATTTAGTTTCTTTTATTGCATTTTTGTAACAAGATATGAAATATATATAAAATAAACCCCACCAAGTTTATCAAAACTTGTTCAAGTTAAAATTAATTTTATGTTTTCCATGAGCTAATTGCTAAATTATATATTGTTATAAATATCTGATACATAAAAACATACATTATTTTTTAAACTAATGTTATTCATTAATCATGAAATATATTGATATTATTTGCGGTTAATGAAAGTGTTTATACTTAATGCTTTAGAATTACCCACCACCACCACATCCACCACCACATCCACCACCACCACCACCTCCACATCCACCACCGCCACAGCCACCACCACCACAACCGCCGCCAGCACTAATACCACAGCCACCAACATAGGAGAAACCATCATTGTACCAAGAATAGATTTCACCACCAAGACCATCATGGTCGATCTTCACGGCACCTGTTAAACAATGCACTTAGAATTTAGACTCGACAAGCATACTCTCGTGGCCCACCCCAGTGATCTTGATCTTCTTCCAAAGCTCTTGGTTTTGCCCACGGAGGAATTCCTTTGCCAAGAATATCAGACACGGACATGCTTATGGTTGCGGAAAAAAGGAGCACAAGTAGCACATCCTCGTTGGGATCAATCTATACACTTAGTTTGCTAGAATGGAAAGAAAAAATGGAAGAAACTTCACCTCCATGCCACCGGAGCGCCAGTTGATGAGCGCTGTTGCTTTCCCTTGAGGTGCGTCGCTTGTGAATCTCACCATTGTCACAAAGCATGCTTCCATTTGGTCCGATGATCCAGGCACAGAAAACTCCAAGTGCCGACCGGGAAGAAGCGCGATCTTATTAATATGCAAAAAGAGATAACTCGGTTAATGATCATGTTCTTCGAACATGACAACTTACTGGACAGTCCTCGGACTTAATCTCCATATTCAAGCTCATTCCTGGTCTCGTGTTCCACTGCTTGTCACTCGCGTCCTTTTCCACGACTAAAACTATGGCATCGTCCAGAAGAGACCACCTTCGTGAGTCCTTGGATGGTCTCTCGAGCTGCCTTGCAGATCCAAGAACCTCACCTAGGAAGAATTGAGAAAAAAAGAAGAGTGAAAACTTTGCGATCGTTGTATTACCATCAACGGAGTGGGAGCCTTTGTATGTCCGATGAACATTCACGACTTTATCAGCGTCTGCGAGACGTTTACCTCCTTCACGTTTGTATCTAGACAGCAAAGGAGAGATCGAGCGATTCATGTCATCCACAAAAAAGAAAAGCTTGGCAAACTCACCGGCAACGAATGACGAAACATTCCTTGTTGGCATGATCGAAGACAGTCCTTGTTATCCACACGCCTTGAGAACTAAAACTGCTGCGAGTGGCTCCATCTTCTCCAGTGTCTCTCACTCTCACGCTTCTCAAGAGATAATTCGCAGTGACCGGAGGAGTAGCGGAGATATAAACCAGCACCGACACTTCTCGGTCCTTCTTTGTGTCTTGCATTGGAAACCAGCCGCCAAGCGACTGCGTCTCGGAATCGCTGAGGTTTTTCCACGGAATGACGAGTCGTCCCAGCGTTTTGGACGTGAACATCCCCTTCTGCCGAGCTGTGATCACAAGCCCCTCGGTGGATAGCTCGGGTGTCATGGACGAAACTACATTCCTCGGCGATGAGCCTTCGCGCTTTTTGCTATGGAGCTCAAAACTTGTTTGCTTTAGCATGCTGAAAACGAAAGAGACGCTGCCATCCTGCGGTAAACCTTTGGAACCTCGCACGGAGAGACGAACCTGCGTTTGAACGATCAGTGATTCATATCGAACTTGCAAAAGTTCTGACCATATACCTGGATAGTGTTCCTGGCTTTCAGTGAAACCTTGGTTCTGCAAGAGAGACTCGCGAGCTTGGTGGGATCATAAGCAATCGTTCCCGAAATCGCTGCTGGCGGCTCCCCTCTATACATGCACCCTGCCTTCTCGTATGGCAAATCATATAAAGATTCCCACAGAGAAAGAGTTTTTGCGAATCCTTTGTCCAATTTTCCTCCGGGATCTCTGTTACTGTCCGTATCATCGTGCTCGAAGATCCTTCCAAATAACCGTGTGAGGTCGCTGCTGTAACTCATAGGATGAAGTTGATGCGTGTGCCATATCAAATCAATGTCGTAAGTGGGAACTAAGAACACCGATGCTGCGGATGTGTGTCGGACGACGAGATGGAGAAACGCCTTGTATCGAGCAACCGCAGCGCGTAAGAAGTTCTCGTCAACGTAGTGCGGCCCGGAAACCTGTTATAGGTATGGCGATGAGTTCCGAGTTTCATAGGTCTAAAAGCAAACCATCACGTACCTGATAGTAAAACTTTTTCTGCCTGAGAACCGCATCGGCCAAGTTGTAGGAGATGCCACTCGATCTTCCGGAGTACGATGGTCTAGTCAAAGAGATTTTCTCTTCGCCAGAAAGGTCGAGTTCATACGGTTCATCTGGAAAGCTGGAAGTCCAAGCAACCATACTTTGTTGAAGAGCATTCTCGGACTTCTCCAGGCAAGGTGCGTCCACTATTTTTCCAAAAAGTCTTTGGCAATCCTCGGCATATTGGATCTACTCCAGCGTACAAGTATCAGCAATCTGGTGGAAGTATCCTTTTAAAACTCACTGGATTCAAGCGATGGCAGTGCCAAATCCATTCGCAGTCAAGTGGTGGAAGGAGTCTTGACGAAGAACTGGCTAGCAATGGAAGACAACAATATTGGTATCTAGTTTTGGGAGAGACAAAGAAAATTAATCACAAGCTTACAAAGTGTAGAAGATATACCTCTCAATCGCTCTGTTTAAAGCAGGCTCCTCAAAAAGCTTGTAATTCGCGTGTACCACCGATAGAAACTCCAGGTGAGTTCTCGCAGCCGCTACAACATCCAAAGAGAGTGAAATCTCTTGAGCGCCGGACCATTCGCGATTCACTTGGGGCGGCGATGCTGCCATTGGTTTGTGAGTTCGCGAATCGAGAAGAAACGCTTAAACACAGCAATGCTTCTCATCTCACGAGAAGAAACTTCTCTATAGATCTATTCAAATAGATCATGGCCTAGTGGGAAAAAAAGAAGGAGCGAGGAACTTATCTAAGTCCACTCTGAAACAAAATAGGTCGCACCTTGAGAAGGCTTAGACTCCTTATAAATCATCCTTGGAACGACCACCTAAACAACATCAAACAACATTTTAGATTTGTCCGGAGATCTTCGGCGCAGCTTTGGAAGATGATCCAGACAACTCAATCCACGCCTTGGAGATTAGCGTAGAAGACACCAAGAAGACGAGAAATTAGACTGGCTCTTGGGGAAAATGTTATAATTCATCTATTGAAAGCTAAATTGTTGTAGCACACGCATCAGGGTTGTTTGATTGGATAGGGCATGCTCTGCCCTGATCAGAGACTGAAAACATAAGATCAGTGGTATATCAGATGCCGACGACGACGACGACGACGTTGAAGGCAAGCACGAGGTAGCTGCATTTCCGGTGATTATTCTTTGCTTCTAGCGATCATTCTCTTCCAGGGTGGATTCTAGCATTGATCCGATCGATAGTGATACCACGTCCGAGGTGACTCTTTCTTCTCCTCTCATTGATATATTTTTCTATGATGAATCCTTGAGCAAGCTTTCTGTGCAAGAGCTTCCAAGAGGTTAGCAGCGAGGATGACGATCTTCCAGCAGAAACCTCGTCAAAGTTCTCTTCCATGTCGTGCTTAGCATCTGACGGCTTTTCTTTTCTTTGTTTCGTAAAGGTTTGAAGCGCTCTTGGCACAACTGGGAGGGCGCCAATCACTTGATCTCAAACATGAAACCAGCTGGTATGTCTTTCCTTGTTTTGTTCTCTTGACATGATCCTTGCTTTAGATGGTTCTCTCACTTGGCACATCTCACATCCACGAAGTGCGAGGTTTTAAAGTCCTTTCAAGTAGTCACCGCTAGTTTCGACAGCCTTTCTCCCAATGTACAAGTCGTATGTGTTCTATGCATTCATCCTCCATGGTGAGCAACATTACCGGCTGTAAAACAATCTCTCTAATTCTGTGTTGTTTTCACACGAAGTGTAAAGGACATGGAAGAGTACTTCTTGCTGCTTCTCTTGGATTTCCCTTGAAGGTACAGTTGTGCATTTAAACTATCTATTTCTTTCTACGTTTTGTATCAGGGGAAACGTGGATGCCGAACGACAAAAGCAAGTTCGACTATCCTGCCACGCTAGTCAATTATCTGCGAGCCTCGCGTGGATTTCAAGATCATTGGCGGTCACTAGAAACTAGAGTGAAGTATCCAAAATCTCTAAGACACATACTTCCGAACACTCTACGCATCCTTGGAAGAGTCAAAACATGCAGCTTCTTCCCGCTTCAGGCGAGAGCATTTAAGCATCAACTCACAGACTAAGCAATGGCATCGCTTTCTGGGAATCAAGTGAATGAATGGCTCAATTGCCAGCTGCAAAATCACGTTTCTTTGGCTGGTACATGCCAGCTTTAAGCTGTTTGAGAGGGCAGTTTTGGACAGGTAAGATATTTACTTGTTTGATCTGGTTTGCTGATTTCTTCTTGGATTCTAAATACCAGTACTACTGCCTTCCACTGCTAACAAATTCTTCTGGAACCTTTGTATTGCCACTTGATTGCAGCTGGATATGGCATTGCCATCCCTTGTGGCTATTCATTATCTGTCCACTGCCAATTTACTAAAGTGACCTGTTTGACAAGGTTCAATATGCTGAGGACTGTAAGAGATTGTTCAGTAAAATTGTGGATGGACCTTATTTGGTGAAGGGCGAAAGCGATCGTTAACAAAGTGCCAATAGTGCCAATACTTGTGCTCCAAACTTTCTAAATAAGCATAGATTATTTTTGAGCTCATGAGTTGAAGAGTTGAGTTCATGAGTTGAGCTCTAAATTTCAATTATATTTTAATACAAACATTATAAACTTTAAAATATTAAAGTTATGGCAAACATAATAATTTCCATTATATAGATAAAAATATTCTAAAGGACACTTTTTGTTTTAACAATTTAAATATTTATTACATGCCATAATAAGGATGTTTGTTAAAATATAAAATAAGATGTAAATAAATCATTTATTTCCTTATTTTTTCAATTTAAATTTCCTTTGTAAACCTTGAACTCAACTTTGGCCCACCTCCCAATCACTACCCTTGCAGAGTGAAAATAAAAATATCATTGAAAAAATCTTGACAATCTTGTAAATATTTCTAGTAAGCTTGAACTGCATTACTATAGACTTGCAATGCTTAAAGCTAGTTGAGAGTGCCAACTTTGAAATCACATGCAATTTGGTGGTAATACTATGCAAATCTAATGAAAACTTAACATATTATCCATCCATGGAATAGGCATGTTGTATTTCACCATCTTTCTGTTCAAAGTTCAATAGACCTGGACATGGACAGCCAGGGGGGACCTGGATCTCATCGGCCTCCCTGACAGCACGATTGCCCAGCCTCTCACAACGTTTCTGCTGCGCTCGGAGGAGTTTAGGGAGCAACGAGCTCAAGAGAAGGCCGAGAGAGTAGGGCGAGGGGGGCCCCTAGCTTGGATTCACCAGTTATCTAATGCCTCCAGCTGGAATTGCCCAAAAACATGTCTATAATATACAATGCACATACCGTCGTTTTTTTTTACAAGCAGAACAAGAGAGATTTACTGTAATCAAGCAATATATACGAAATCATATGTACATGATTTTGTTTCAGATACCAATGCTACCCTCATCCCTCCTCTCAATTTTGAGCTCATTTGGCATTGCCATCGTTTTCTTTTTCCTAATTTTTCCCTGTTGCTAAGCATTCAGACTTGACCAAATCGATTGTTTGAAACCATCGTGGATTCACATCCTCACAAACTAGATGAAGCCTCTCTACACATGGGCAGCAAAATTTCCAGACAAACCATATGAATTTTAGATAGTTGTGGCAGGGACATGACACTCCATTTCTCTGCTCGATCATAGGTTAAAGATCATGACTTCAGCTCTTAGACAGGAAAGTATCTCGCTTCCCCTTTAGATTACGGGTAGCATTAAAGTAAAGTTGTTGGGTTCAGCGAGAATATGGCATGCATGATCTCGGCCAAGGCAAAGTCAAAATTGCCAGCCAAAATCTCCTAACTTGCGCCTACCGCAAGAGAATCACATTACAACCACGCGGGAAGGCCGGAGAAAAATTCCAGCATCTCTGGATGTAGTATAACATCCCCTTCTGGTTACGCAACTGTTAACGAAGAAAAGAGAAAGAAAGTGTTTAGGGCTCCATCCCTCCTTGGTAGAGTGTAGATCTGGAAAATTTGGATCGCGCTCGCTCAAGATGGATTGCAAGAAGGCGCTCATCACCGGCATCACAGGCCAGGACGGCTCCTACCTCACCGAGTTCCTCCTCTCCAAAGGCTACGAGGTCCACGGGATCATCCGCCGCTCCTCCAACTTCAACACCCAGCGCCTGGATCACATCTACATCGACCCCCACATCTCCGCCGCCCGGATGAAGCTCCACTACGGCGATCTCGCCGACGCCTCCGCCCTGCGCAAGTGGGTCGACGCCATCCTCCCCGACGAAGTCTACAACCTGGGCGCCCAGTCCCACGTCGGCGTCTCCTTCGAGAATCCCGACTACACCGCCGACGTCGTCGCCACTGGAGCTCTCCGCCTCCTCGAGGCCGTCAAGACCCACTGCTCCACCACGGGTCGCCAGATCCGCTACTACCAGGCCGGATCCTCCGAGATGTATGGCTCCACGCCGCCGCCCCAGGACGAGGCCACCGCGTTCCACCCCCGGAGCCCCTACGCCGCCGCCAAGGTGGCCGCGCACTGGTACACCGTCAACTATCGCGAGGCCTATGGTCTCTTCGCTTGCAATGGCATCCTCTTCAACCACGAGAGCCCCCGGCGCGGCGAGAACTTCGTCACCCGCAAGATCACTCGCGCAGTCGGGCGGATCAAAGTCGGGCTCCAGAAGAAGCTCTTCCTCGGCAACCTCAAGGCGAGCAGGGACTGGGGATTCGCCGGTGACTACGTCCAGGCGATGTGGCTCATGCTCCAGCAGGAGACGCCGGATGACTACGTGGTGGCCACCGAGGAGTCGCACACCGTGGAGGAGTTTCTCGAGGAGGCGTTTGGCTACGTTGGTCTCGAGTGGAGGGAGCACGTCGAGATTGATCCTAGGTACTTTCGGCCCACCGAGGTGGATAATCTCCGCGGCTCGGCGGCCAAGGCCAGGAGTGCGCTGGGATGGAAGCCCAAGGTGTCGTTCAAGCAGCTGGTGGCCATGATGGTGGACTCGGATCTGGAGAAAGCACAGCGTGAGAAGGTGCTTGTGGAGCACGGGTTTATCGATTCTCACCAGCAGCCGTAGCTGCTTTCCAGGTTTTCTTGCTTGTTCCAGGTTTGCTCTCGTTTGTTTTGCTTCCAATCCGAGAGTCGGGGTGAGTGAGTGGAGCAAATGAGCGAGCTTTGATCCGTCATCTTTCTTTTTCGATGAATTCGTGATCACATCCAATAAGTTTTCTCTTTTCCAGCAGGGCTTCTTCCTTTGCGCGAGAATACTTGCTATGTAAAAGCTACAAGCCGCAAGAATATAATTTTCTCTGTTTCACCTTGGCAAACATGTAGCTGGAGTCTTCCGTTACTTCTCCGAAAATAATAAGAGAAAATAAGTGGATGATCTTGCAACTCCTTTATGCCGATGACATTCTCCTAATTGCGAACAACCTATGGCGTGCAATTTGTAAAAAGGTGGATTTTACAATGGAAACACAGGCATAGAATATTTTGCGAATATCCAATCCTTATGCCCCGGATGGGGCATCATGCCCATAACAATGACCCATGCTATGTATGGAATGGAGCCATTCATGGCGCATAGACCCATTCATCCCATGCATTCTAGCAAGTTGTTAATGTTGCAAACCAAATGGACAATTGACCAAATTGCATACTATATTACTTTATCTAGAGCACTATATTCTCACATCTTGCTCTTGGCGCTTATGGCAAAAGAACTGAATTATCCTTTTTTGGCACACCTTTTTTAACATAGTGTTCATAGCTAGTGTAAGTGAATTCCATTTAGCTCCATTGCAAAACCATAGATATATATTGTTTGGAGTTATGTATTTAATGCATCCTATTGAGTTTATCCTTCATTACCATTGATTTCTAGTGTAGCTCTCTCAACACTTTAGTTTTGTACCATGATGCCTAAAAAATTTGCATATGACTCAAAAGTAGGTTAAAGTCTAACCAATTCGATGAATTGGTGGGGTTCATACTTCAATTGTGTACTACACAAAGGTGCATAGTGTTGATGTTTGGGCCTGGAATTTTCTCAAGAGGAGCATGTTAAAGGAGATTTGAGAATGTGGAAGTTGCAATTGCATGTAGTAACATTTAGGATAACAATAAACACTTTCAACATTTTCCAATTATAATTGTTTCAAATTGGACCTGGAGTTCTCTCAAGAGGAGCTTGCTGAAGGAGATTTGAGAATATGGAAGTTGCAATTGCATGCATTAACATTCAGGTGAGAAGAGCAATTACAATGGACACTTTCAACATTTTCTAATAATAATTGTAAAATTATTATTAATTTTGAAATTTGTAAAAAAGGTTTCCAAGCATGAGGCAAAACTATCCAATGTATGTTGTGCGTTGCAGCCGAAGAACTAAAGTTTTTAGAGATTGGAAGCTCATGCTCACTTTGGTAAGAGTAGATTTGTGACAGTTTCCTATATGCTCTAACCCTTTTGCAATATTTGAGGTTTCTGGGTTTCCTCCTAGCATGGCAAACTAGAGAGGATTCTATGACTTCTTTGAGGCATAACAATGGATCCAACAAGGGACAACACCAAGGATTCTATATGATGCCTCCTCTCAAGGCTCAACAATCCCTCCGACAAAGAAGCCCAAAATTACTTCTAATGTTGTGCCAATCACCGAGGGGAAAATTTTTGTTAAAGACAGTGATAGCAAGGGATATATTACTGCTTGAGATGCAAGAAAGGATGAGTTCATAAACTCAGAGGGTGATTTTGGTTTTACCATGAAACAGGTTAAAAGTTCCTCAACTGTCGATGGGCATCATATAACACCCAAGCTCGATAGTTTTGACCTAGATCCTAAATTGGGAGCTGCTTTGAAAGCTATAGTGATTACCCTTGGCATAAGCTAAAAGGGTACCAAGGGCTAATGGGCATTTGTGGAATATTTTGAATTTTCTTACCTTTAGCTTTGCTAATAAATTGGAAAGAGTCTCTTTCAAAGTGTGAAATATATTTCAAGACAATTATCTATTTTTATTGTGAAAGTGTCTAGATTATGGTACTTCCACAACATTAGCCTAATCCATACAAGCTCTCTGGATTTTGGAGTGCCTTGTGTTTGGTCCACTCCATTGATGGGTATGTTAAAGGGAAGAAAACTTCTCATATGCATGTGGAGAACCTGGGAAATTGAGTAGATGATGTACCTTGTCTTTCAACTTGGACCCAAATAGGCTCTCCCAGTTAGAACTCTAGAGAATCAACCGCAAAGTGATGGAACTTGGATAACTCTTTCGGGCTCATATCTATAAAATGTTCAAACATACAAGAGTTTTAGTTGTTTGTGAAAGTAAATAGTTATCTCGAATGATGTCCATAATCCAGCTACGGAAGTTCTCTCCAAAGTCCTTATCAAAGATTAAGCAGTTGATGAACTCCGTGGGAGGAATAATTGTCTTTACCTAGAAGACCTGTAACAAAGCATTTGTCCCAATGAATGAAAGCCCACCTAACAATGCTGGACTCTTGTAAGGCTTCTGATGAGCTTCCATGCGTATTGAGTGTTGGAAGCCATCTTAGAGTAAATTTCCCATTACATTTGGCTCGATGAATAGGTAACGCCACCGTAGCCACGCATGCCTCCATAGCCTACTCATAACCTTCATCAAGTTTGGTGAGTCTAGACTCAAGTATTGTGTTGTAGTTGGTAATTGCAAGGTCCTTTAGGATGGAATCCACAGACTTGCATTGATTGCCCTCCTTCTTTAGGCTTGATGCACCTTGCAATTGGTTGAGTGCATTCCAAATATGTGGTGTGCATGCCTTGAGGTCCATCTCATACAGTCCTCCTCGGGCAAGTCGTCAGTTATTCTCGTTTGGAACCTCTCTAGTTGCAATTGCCAATGTTGCAATTGTACACCCGCGAGATACCTGTGCATTTGGATGCTTAGAATAGCAACCATCCTACAAAGATAGCTTGTGCATATAAAAATGAGGAGCATATAAAACTTATGCTTTACACTTAACTTACCACATCTTACTCTTCTTGTCGCAACATCCTAGAATGCACTTTCATCTTGGGATGCCAATACATAGCTCCTTCCCTAAGCATAAATAGTCCACACGTTTGTAACACAAAGCTACCCTAGTGAGCCAAATGAAAATTAGACTTACTGATCCTGGAATTTGGCAAACAACCTCCCTAATAGCTTTTGCATATGGCCCAGCCACATCTATTGTGGCTTCCTCCAACACCAAAGCTCCTCCAATCTCAGACACATAGACCACTTTGTAATTTGGTGTGTGGAGATTAGTATTGAAGGTGAATTAAAAATAACTAAATTCATTGTTTGGTGCAATCTGGAAGAACAAGTGAGGGAACTCTAATTCATAGGCAATCCATTGCTTACCAGAATGCAAGAAGGCTTTAAATATGTACGAGCAAGTCTGTATGGCCAAAGTATGGCCTTCTCAATGCAAAAATGGGAAAATTTACAATATAGTGTTTCAGCAGTGTCAAATAGTTCTTTTAATTGTTGTGCAGCCCCCCCAATTCCTACGTAGGTCCTTGCACAAAATAATAAGGTGGTACTAAGTGCTAAGAAATAGATACATGTACTTCTTCCCAATGAACCATGCTATTGTGGACTCAACAATTAAAAGAGGCATATTGATACTTCCTTCAACAAGGAGCTATTAAATTATGTTGTCATAAAACACACCTTCATATTGTGTTTCTAAAAGGCCAAGCTGAAGGAGAACACTCTCCCAATCTTGCCAATGAGGCATGGCTTGGCTGAAAAGTACGTGCCGAAGAAATATTTCACCACCAGCTTAATGGAACTCAAGGTGTTTAGCAATAACATCTAGCTTCTCTTCGTCACTTGTGCTCTCCATGCCAAAGAAACCAAGAAGCTTGTGTTTCAACCACTGCACCTGTGAGAGAACTTCAACATCCCCTTATGCCCTCACCTCAAGAGTTGTGGTGGCATCCTGTAAGGCAGAAACCTCCTCATGCTGCAACATGATGAAGTTGGCACTATCCTGAGTGGTTAACTAAACAACTTCATTAAATGCATTGGTGGCATCAATCCATTGTTGTTAACACTCTAATAATCTATATGCAAACATTAGTTCAATTTCGAATGGCACAATTTTCAATTATCTTACTCTACTGTAGAAAAGCTGTTAAGCAACTAGGATAATTATGAAAATTTACTAAATATAGAATTGTTTTAGATTGTAAATTTAAAAATAATATCATCATGTTTAAAACAATCTCTATATTATGAGTAGATTTAGACACTTTCTATAAATATTCAATAGGACTAAAATGTTACTTCCCTCTAGAAAGGGGGGTGGAGGCACACCATGGCCTTTAAGACCTCTGCCGTCACTGTCATACACTACCATTCAGAAATTAGAAAATGAAGGAAATATTCATTTATGTTAATGCTTCTTACTAGCCGCATAGCCTGAAGCCAGTATCTCTGGTGACAAGGATGTCTTCAGAGATACTTGGTGTAGTTCATCCCCACTATCACCTTGTTCTTCGACTCCGGTGATATCCATGTTGTCTTGCGTGGGGAGAATTTCTTCCAGTAATGGAAGAATGTCTTTTTCATCCACATAGTTTTCTTCTTCATTATTCTCATCTTAGTTTGGTTCTTGTGTGGTTGGCCTTGGGAGAACTGGCTCTATCACCAAAGGATCATCATTTGCATTCAAGGTACTTGTAGTAGCTACAACTGCAAAGACCACAATATATATTTATGAGGAGGGAACTTAAAAAAAAAAAAAAACTTACATTCACAAACATCCTTCTCCTCGAGTGCTCAGGCCTGTTTTTGATAACTTAGCTAATGTTTGTCAGTAAGATATTCCATAACATTATATAGGTATATTACTGTTGCCCGGTTGCTATTAGCCTTGTTTGCTATAGCTCCCCAATAATGTTTGAGGAGGCCAGTAGCAAGGCTGGATAGAGCTGAGGCCAAATTTTGCAAACTCGACATGGGCCTCACCACCATTGGACTGCCTTGCACGCCGGACAAATGCTCCTGGGTTTGTCATGGATGAAGGTTGGATTCTTGATGCTTGGAATGATAGTAGAATCGCATGTTGGGCCGTGCCGGGTTGGAAAGGAATACTAGAGTATAAGCCACCCCGTATGAGACGCTCTAGGAGGTCCACTGCCAGCTCATCAAGTTCCGCCACCTTCACAAATGGCTCTCTTTTCCACCCATACAAGTCTACATGCCAAGTCTTCGGGATTGCAATCCACTTGGTGACAGGAACTGTGATGAACGGCCGGGGCACCAAGGGTGTCATAGACGACATCCCACCAATGACTTTGGATCAACTACCACAATATCCACGACAACAAAATAAGGACTGCCGATTGTTATTGGCATAGGTGTGCACTGCAGCCATAAGTGGTGAGAGAGTCTGGCACAGTGAAATGAAAATGAGTCAAACAAATCCAAAGAAAAAAAATTTGAAGAGTGTATAAGGTCATGTTATACCTGTGGCTCACATGGCAGCCCGCCTTGAGGGTCAGCTTGAACATATCTAGATGTTGAAGCTCCACTAGATGATGATGTCGATCCTTGGGAGTAGTTGTGGAATGCTGATGGGGAACTATAAGCTCACTGGTGTGACGGCATTGTCAACTCACCCTACACAGAAAAACACATGAAAAAAAGATGGGTACAAATGAAAAACTTACTGAGCTAGACCGCTTGTTGCTTCGGGAGGTAGATGGCCAGGTATTGGCACTTGTATCGGTAGATGGAGTTGCGAGAGTTGTAATGGCTGGTAGAGTTGCGGGGCTGGTATTAGTGGCACTATATGGGCTTCCATGAGTACCTCCTGTAGTTGTTGTTGGTGGTAGCATTCCAGATTGGACAACACCGTGGGCATGAGGCATTTGGACTTGCTCATTTCGGATGCTCGGGTTGCTGCTTTCCAGGGAAGACGAGGAGAACGAAACATGCTAGAGGTTCGGCATATGTTGCAGTGTATGCAATGATAGGCGGCACTTTGCTTGCTCAAATGTAGTCGGGAGTTGTGGATGGGATGCTGTTGGAGTTGGTGTCCCTGCTACAGAGCTTGGAAAATCAAGTGGCTGGCGTGTGTCTCATGGGACTGTTTGCTGTACTGATTGTAGAACATTGAGTGCTTGGCTGCGTGTTTGCAAGGTGTTTCCTGCATAGTGTCTACTGCTGTTGAGGTGTGCGGCATTCTTGTTTCGAGCCTAGAAACCACAAGGGATTGGTTATGCAAACCTGATCAAGGAGAAGCTACCCACCATTACAGCTGTAGCGCTCTTGCTTGGGCGGTGGTCCTGCGATTGGGGGAGTGTGCACTAGAAGCCTTGCCTCAGGTTAAATGACGCGAATCAATTGGAAGAATTATTTGAACCCCATTTGAACCATATAGACCATCTCTCAAGTCGTTCCCTTTGGTTGCTTACAATCCACCATGCTTCCTTACACACCCTCATGAATGGAAGCTAAGAGCTGTAGCTCTCCTAAGAGCCCCGCTCTCTTGACACCCTACCCCAACGGATTGAGCCCAATGGGAGTAAACTAGATCTGCCAGATGTCAATCAACATGTGGTGCGATTCCCCTAAGCCAACCAACAGAGTCGGACCTGATACCTTTCTCTTGACACCCTACCCCAACGGATTGAGCCCAATGGGAGTAAACTGGATCTGCCAGATGTCAATCAACATGTGGTGCGATTCCCCTAAGCCAACCAACAGAGTCGGACCTGATACCTTTCTAATACCAAATGTAAGCTCCTAAGTTTGGACTTTCTGGGAGGTTACCCAACCCAGTACTATTCAAACTCAAGGACACTTAACTCCAACTATCCTAAGACCCTTAACCGATTGGAAAAGGGGGTGCACTCTTATTCATGAGCCCTTTCCCTCTATATTTGAACCCTATGGACCGTCTCTCGAATCGTTCTTTTTGGTTGCTTACACCAAACTCTCGTTCCATCGGTTGCAATAAATTTGCAAGAACATAAGATGGTCTAAAGTAATCACCACATCAATATGGACGGATCTCATGGAGGTTCTATGTTGCAACCCAGTGTGAAATATTTTTCTTGAGGTACGGAGCAAAGACACAATGTAGACTCTGGTTGTGTCATGGATTAGATACATCAAGAATTCCTATGTCTTCCATGGACTCAAAAAAATGCTTATAAAACCACACCACACATTCAAAGAGTTCTCTCCACAAATGCTCTATGTGCTGCAAAACAAATTTGATTTAGTCCTTGTTTGGAAAAACTCTAATGCTATGAGTACCTAGTTATGTGTTGATGTCCCATGTATGAAGCTCCTAGCTATAGGACCCCAATAGTGGACCATGTCCCTCTCAACCTCATTGTGCTCTGGAGCATTGTCGCTCCGGATGCGCTTGGGCCTTCCAAATTGACCAATAGCTTGTGTATATGTGTTGAATATTGCATAGGATTCTTTGGAGGTAGCTAGCTCACAAGCTACAATATAATGAGTTGCCCCGCAAATAATGGCATGTACATATAAACTTGGCAAAGGTGAGCTTACACTAAGCAATGCGCGTTTCTTGGGTGGCACAGCGCCAAGACTTGATTGTAGGGATGATGCATGCACTTGCAGCCATGACCTGTCAACCTCTTCCCTAGTGCAAAGTGGGTGTCAAGCGAAAGAGGGGTCAAGGCAAGCCGTAAGAAAACACGATTGGTGGAGGAATTTGGCCATTCAACAACACCAATATGAATCCTTTGATTTCATGCTTGCTGAGAACTTGTATAAACATAACACACCAAGGTCCTTGGAAAAATCATCACCAAAAAGATTAGCTTTTATTTATATCATGTAACTAGCATAGAACACTTTACTTTGATCATAGCAAGCATGTTCTCTTCTCCAGTTGCTCTTTGACTGCCTCTTCAGGAAAGATGTCAGCTCAAGTGCTTTTATGAAAACACCATCAACATCTTTGGGACTTGCAACTGCCAAGAAAACAATATATATTTCATTGTAGCTGACACTACCAGCAGATGACTGCCTTGAGGGAAACCAATCTAGCTTATCATCCTCTCCACCAATCCAGTGAAAACCACATCTAATACTCTTTAGAACATAGCCACCTATATAAAGACCCATATCCTCCAGCTTGAAGAACTTGTCTACACTCTACCATTTTTTTATCCCCTTTTGTGGCCCAATAGAAACTTGAAACACATCAATGAAGAGCAAATCACTTTCTACTCTTTTAGTCGGAAAGTCAACATAGCAATGTTGCTAGCTGTTGGGGATAGTTGTTGGCAAGTGTGTTAGGACTGATCCTAGCTTCGAGTCGAAGTAATGAAAAGCTTCAATCTTTTTTCCCTTCAATGGACCCACTGTTTTGCGATGTGGATTACGATCATTTCCACCATAAGTCCAACCAATGATGGTACAAGGTGTGTGGCCATGCATTCTTCAATGAGCTGCTCTGCCACTTTCATCATTAAGGCATCTCTATCTACCTTACCGAAATGCATTCCAACGGTGGCCACAACCATTTCCTTCACAAGATCAAAAACCAGCGCAAACTTGTCTCCATTTTGTATAATCCACCGAGGATTGAACCCATTAGAGTTGATCCTGTCTCTGCCAGCTATTAGATCCGATAGTGCAGCTGCCACTTTTCTCCTCCTAATAGGTTCCAAGGCAGCTATGTCCATCACCCACTGTTCCAAAGTCCTTTGTTGTTGTTCAACATCCTTGGTAGATAGGAACTTCTCTATAGCCTTGTTATCATGATCTGAAGAACTCACTATTGCAATGTAGCAATCCACAAAAACACGTATTATGAGTGGCAAACCTCCCGTCAATGGCTACATTCCACTAGGCTCAGACAGCAAGTCCTTCTGGGTGATGTACTGCTTGATCTCCTCAAGCCTGAAGGTTGTGTATTTGCAATGGTAGGTGCTAGTGTAAGTGGACTTAAAAGCTCTGCTAAAAGCTTCATTCCACCTTGCAAAACCACCATGCAAGTAGGTTGAGCTTTCCTCCAGAGTTTCCAAATGAAGCCAAACTTCCATAAGGGAACTGTTGGATGTCCTATTGTCCAAAACATTGTACTCGTCGATCATAAAGAACAAATCATTGGTGTCTTTCAACCATGTCACCACCTCCACCATCTCCTTCCAATCTTTAATGTAGCATAACCAGTTGCACGTCCGAGTATCATCCGCAAAGGCCACCAACAGAGCTTCCCTAATCACCTTGAGTAAGCTGGATTGCTATCTGGCATGCTAAAAATGCAAACCAGCTGCAATTTCCTTATTCCTTATGGAAATTTGAAGAATATATTTCCATTATACTGTAGCGCACCTTATCTCTCTCCTCTTAAGCCAACTGGAAAAGGGGCAATTGCTTGATGAGAGAGCCCTTAATGGCTATTTTATCCCCATTTATCCCCCAAGGTTCCAAGGATCCATGGTGACAGTATATCTAAATCTCATCTCATGATCACATGCGCTACAAATAAGAGTTGATCATGGGACCTTTTAAATCTAAAGCTTTGGGTGCTTCTCTTACTTTGGGACCCCAGGGGGAAACACTGTGTCCTAACAGCCAAATATGGGTACCCCTATACCCCCCTTAGTTAAGTTCCCTTGTCAAGGTTCTCATATATTATATTAGCTTCTACTTAGTCCTACTTGGTTTCAAATACTCATTGCATAAACAATAAAGTGTTAATCATCCATCTATAAATTCCTAAATTCTGTCCCAATCCCCCTCCCTAGGTTAAATTGGATTTAAAGTTTGGTTATATTTCTCATAGTCATAAGTAACTAAGCACACCAAACCTCTAGGTTTCTAACATCCCTTAGTACAATAAAACTTGATTATGGGACCTTTTTAATCCAAAGCCTTGGATGCTTCTCTTACTTTGGGACCCTAGAGGAAACACCGTGGCCTAACAGCCTAATATGGGTACCCATATTCCCCCCCCAAAGAGAAGGCCCAAGCCCCTAAGAAGGAGTGAGGACCAATGAGCCACATGGCACTCAAGTGGCGCACCACTCCACTTGAGCTAGGGGCACTATAGTTGATTTCCCTTCTAGGAGTGGGAGTTTCTCTTAAGCATTTCTTTGAATAGCCTCTTTGGCACCACTTGAGTCCATATTCACTCCTATCCAAGGCCATTAACCCTAATCCCAACCTCAAGTTGATTTAGAAGTGCCATTGAAGAATTCCTTCAAGATTGATCATGGACCTCATTATCCCTACCATATTGTAACCCCCCCCCCCCCC
>NW_003314282.1:35699-39643 GCF_000143415.4 Selaginella moellendorffii | reverse complement strand
GGGTCAACCACACCTCCCCAAGGTAGGATTCTACGTCTCGACGCTTCTAGGTTGCAAAATTAAATGACCTTTGGTGAGCCTATTCCAAGGAATCCCTCACTACATTCTAAATGGTGAGTCTGTCCGCCATAAATGCCTCCATTATGGGTAACTAAGTAGAAAAGTGATTATTAGTTGCTTTGTGACTAATGATCGCTTGTAAATTTCTTCAAAAAATATTAACACTTTACTCATTTTGTTAATAATTTAGTAATGATGAGCTCATTACTATATAGTGTTGCAAAGGATCATGTTGTTAGTCTTGCATGGTTTCTTTATGTTACCATTTTGATTCCATCTTAGTTAATATTTTTTAGTTGTGTTTAGTTTGTATTAGATTTTATTGAGTCTTGGACATGGTGATTCATTCCTTGATAAGGTGTTATCTGAGTGGTGATTCACTCTTGCTTTCTGTTAGCTTTGTTGTGGTGTTGATGATATTGAAATGATGCTTTAATATTAACATTATTGGAGTTGAGAGTGAAGTGAGATTATCTCTATGGGCATATTATGGAAGTTGGATTTTCCATTTGTGGTGGTTCAAATAGTTGGTGAATAGTTGGGCTCAATGAAAATTAACATTTTATTTCACTTCTTAATAAAGATGGTGTTGATAGTTGGTTGTACCTTTGTGTTATTGGCATTCGTGCATTTTGTTAGTTAGCAACTATATTGGTGTTCAGAAAAACTAAATGGTAAATTGAGTTAGTCTTATTCTAAACAGCAAAGGTAAGTTAGGGGCTTTAAGTGGGAGTGAGTATAGACTCAAGTGGTGCTAGAAAGGCCACTCAAAAAAATGCTCAAGAACAACTCCCACTTTTAGAAAGGAAACCAACTGTAGTGTTCCCAACTCAAATAGAGTGATGTCCCACTTGAGTACTATGTAATTCATTTTTCCTTACTCCTTCTTAAGGGCTTGGGCCTTCCCTTTAAGATGGAAGTGGGGGCATATCAGGCCATTATGCCATAGTGTTTCCCCTAGGGGTCCCAAGTAAAAGAAAAATTTAAAGCTTCTATAATCAAGTTTTGTTGTACCAATGGATGTTAGAAACCTAGAGGTTTAATGTGTTTAACTGCTTATGCATGCGGGAAGTGTAACCAAACTTTAAATCCAATTTAACATAGAGAGAGGGATTGGGAGAGAATTTGGGAACCTGTGGATGGATAATTAACACTATGTTGTTCATGCAATGAGTAGTTGAAACTAAGTAAGACCAAGTAGGAGCTAGTACAATAGGTGAGAACCTTGGCAAAGGATTTAAGTAAGGCCAAGGTAGTGATAGTCAGATAAACAAAGTAAAATAACAAATTGGAAAGGAAAATTTTGTAACTTACAATATGGTATTGAAGTTTTTTCCTTAGTTCTAACAAAGAATAAAGGCATATTGTTGAGAGATGGCTAATGCAAAGCATAAGCAAACTAAGGTAGAGATAAAATCTCCTTTGAAGATGGAGCTTCCAGTCAAACAAGAAATTATGGATAAGGAATCCTTGTATAAGGAGGATTCCAATGAAGAAACTTCTAAATAGGAGTTTAGTGGTGAGCAAACTTAAAGTTGGCAATATTTAGCGTGACAACAACTTTTTGGGATGATGTGCAAATGGCATATAAGGATAATAGTTTAGCACAAGAAGTGTTGCTAAAGAACCAAGAGGCATGCTCATCAGAGAAATGAGCCACCTATGGAAAAGAAAACAAGATATATGGAATACAATGGACTCATATATCATAAATAGATAAGGGTGTATGTTCCATAAGGGGAACTAAGGAAGGTAGCTTTAAAAGAGTGTAATGATGGACCTCTTGTGGGACATAGGGGAATGCTCAAAATGATGGGCTTATTCAAGAGAAAATGTCACTAGCTAAACATGGCTAAGAATGTTAAAACTATGGATTTGTCCAACAAAAAAATAGCTCTTAGTATAAGTATAAATAAAATAACTACTCAAATATGATCAAACAACGATAAGCTCAATAACACATATAGCCAATAATTTTGAGCATAATCAAAGAGGCTAGCCATACATGATCAACACTCAGTTGAAACTAAAGTGAAGATCATAATATAAACTCATATAGTACACAACCTTTTAATAGACAAAGTTATAGTATAGGTACTAACATTTCAACCACAAAATACTAAGTTGGATATCACTATCCTTGGCTAAGATGTAGGGCCACTAAAACAAAATCAAAATCAGTGAGAGTTCATTACTCTTATAGAGTTTAATAAAATGCAAAGTGCAACTTGCCACTAAATATAACACTATAAAAAAAAGGCACAAAGGTCATTTTTTTCTAAAAAAGGGCAATAGCCACTTTTTTATGCCAACACCAAATATTATCAACTCAATTGCCTTAACCCCAAATTTTTGCATCATACAAACTACTTACTAAGGTCCAAGCTAACAAAGTTAACTCCAACCCCTTCACTAGTTTGCAATGGCTTTTGAAAATAGAATGATTTTTAAGCAAAATGATTAATAGATCAACCATTGCAAAAGTCTAAGATTTCCAACTTAAAGAAAGAATGACTCTTAGTCTAGGAATGCAAATTTTCAAGACTTCAAGCAAAACTTAGACTTCTTCAATAATGTAATTGTCTCAAAAGTAAACTAGTCTAAATCCATAAGACTTTGGCTACCTCTTGGCCAAATACTGACCTAGGGCACGATGGACCCGGATGAGACAACTTGTTACCTTAGATTTCAATTTAGACAACTAAAAGGTAGTGACAAAACTAAGAGACTAATTTAAGTTTTGGGCAAGGAAGAACCTATTTATCTTGGCATGTTGCGTTGTCACAAACAACATTATACTTGGTGCAATCTGGTTCTTGGACAATCCATGAAATGAATCAGCTCATTAGGGTATATGTTTGGAAAGGCTCCTTATGTGTCTTGCATGGTGGAGCTAAAGTGAATTGGCAATTATTCACATTACCTAAGCATGAAGTTGGCCTTAATATCATAGACATCAAAGAACAATGCAAAGCACTCCTATTCAAAATCTTCATGCAAGTGCTCAAAATTGCTAATACGTGACTAACTCCTCAAGGTCCTTCTAGATCATCAAGAACACACTCAACAAGACTGGACACCAGATGAACAATAGCTGTTTCAAATAAAAAGCTAGCCCACACAATTTTGGGAAAGCTCTTCAAAATCTAGAATCAATTCAAATGTAAGTTAGTGCAAAAATGGCCCCACTCCAAAGAATAGCTTGACTAGCACCCCTCTTCCTTAACAAGTGGTTCCAAGTGAATGGGAAAATGCTTAGCGAAATGGAAGAACGAGGCCTAGACCAAACCTAAAGGGACCTAAACAAAGTAGGACTATGCACTTCCACAGAGGTTGATACTATAATCCAAGAACAATAAAGGATTAGCAACTACGATTGGATTAAAGCCTTCTACAGCCTAGATGCCTTGGAACATAGGATGCAAAAATTTCAAACTGCCTTCCACAAAGCCAAGTGGGCATGCCCAAAGACATTATAGATATCTGAGATGCCAGCCTATTGCTGATGGAAGCTAAATGACCCTATCATCTATGCACTTCCTAACAGGGTTTCCAGACTAATCTTCAAGGCGGGATATGCTGAATAGCCTCTCCCTATAATCACTCCTAATATGAGGAACTCCTGGATATGAGCAGTGCCAAGCTAGTTTACATCATTCAGATGGAGAAGAAGACAACATGCATAGACTTGGCAATACCAGAATGACAATATGCCAAACTCTAGTGGTTGCACCACCAAACACTAAAAAAACTGAAATGGGATTTGGTAGAATGGGAATGGAAGGATTGCAAAGGATTCTTCTAGTATGAGACTAACCTTGGCCGAAGAGCAACTCACTTGCTAGTACAGACCACATTTATCAAGAAAGTCAGCACAGGTAGGG
>NW_003314282.1:31299-33619 GCF_000143415.4 Selaginella moellendorffii | reverse complement strand
CATCATGGATGGCACTTCTATGGTATACCTTGTTATGCCTCACCCCCCATTTGCTCTTTTCTAGTTTCGAGCATGTTGAAATTGGACTCTATGGTTTTATAGAGGATAAATAAATAAAACCTAGTTGACAAGTCAAACTAGAAAAGTCAGACTAGAAGAAAAAAAAATGACAATATAGTGAGAGAAGGCAGAGTGGGGAGGGAAGGTGCCAATGCAAGGGGAGTGAGTTCAAGTGCTCTATGGGAGTGGAGTTTCCTCTTATGCATGGCATTGGATGGGTGTGAGGCATTTTGATTGTTTACAACAGCAATAGTTAGAGTTGGGGTTTTTTGGTTTCGAGGAGGAGTAGATCCAGATGGTTTGAGCAAAGTCACAACTGCTTTTGCCAATAGGTTTAATTCTATCTTGGTTCTATGCAACTCGGAAAAGTTATAGCAAAAGATTTGGTTGGCAAAGCTCATAGTGTGGTCCAAGCTAGTTTCACACCTTTTGTTTGGTTTCTTTTCATAAGAGATCTTCAAGCAAAAGCAAAGGATCAAAGTTGGAAATGAAGCATCTCCTTAAGTTGCAAAGCACAGAAAGAAATAACTGAAAGCATCTCTCTAAATCATTTCTATTTTGCATTTGTTGCTCGTAGCTCATGTTCTCTAATGGTTTCAATTGACATTCTTTCTACCTAGTATTGGCTTGAAAAAAGATTCCTTTCAGTCCTTTGGGGAACAGGCCAAAGAGGAGTAAGATCGCTAGGCTATGGAGAAGTCTCTTGTTGCGTGCATCAAAATAAAAAGAGTGTGTGTTTTGGGGATAAGAGACTTGGTCGCAGTAAAGTAATGATCTAGAGCACAAGTTAGCAAGGTCTCTAGCACAGCAAAATTGGACTAGAAGGTTGAAATCGGTTTAGGTCTACCATGAAAGTTTTTAAGAGTTTAAGGATCGCAATCCAAAGCAGGAGTAACTGAGGAAATGGAGCCTCACAAGAATTGGAAGGTTGAGCTCGTTGGTTCAAGAAGAGCTGAAGAGTAGAAGTGTTAAACACGAAGTAAGATCATGACATTCAAAGGAGAAAAAATGCTTAACTTGACAGCTAGGATGCAATCCACTCGAGAGGAATCAATGAAGGGAAAAGTGTGCATGTGGCAGGACAAGGAACTGAGAAATAATTGGAGTGGGAATCCTAAGGCAATGGCTAGTGCTTAATTGATAGGAAAGTATTGAATATGGGGAAAAAGGTAATTAATGGTAGCATTCTAAAAAATCTGGGAAAGTTCAAGGAATAATAGTAGCTCTCTTCACACGGGTATTAATGTGGCTAGACAAGTCACTATTAGGCAGAAGGTGAAGAAAGAAGGAATGATGTGTGGTGATGCATGTGAAAAGACTGGTACAAAATTCAAGGAATGGATGTGTGGTAGTGTTATATCTGAGGAGAAGCCAAGAATCCTATCAAGAAATAATGCATGTTGATCAAAGCCTTTATTATATAAAGAGGACTTGTCAATTTGGAGGTCATTGTTTTCATTCTCAAAGGGAGGGCAGAGAGGAAAAAAAATGCTGAGTGTGAGCAAGAGCATAGCAAGGTTGAGTGGTCAAGGGCAATCTTAGAAGTAGAGAGAATTGAGGGCAAAGTGACAGAGAAAGCAGGGCACAAAGAAGAGGAGGGGGATCGAAATAGCAAAGTGTTGAGAGGAAGTGATAGGGAAAAGGAAAGGTACAGGGGGGAGAAGCAAGAGCTTGAGATTGAGGGGAGGAAAAGTATCAAAGGAATAATGCCACATGCAAGGGCAATAGCAAGGATAAGCACGGCAGGAGGAAGAGCTAGGGGAGTGCAGTTGTTGGGTCTAGTGGAAGTTCTTGACCTAGAGGCAGCACTGGTAAGAAAAGTGTCACTGGTCAATGTGGAGAATAAAGGGTAGATGGATTCAGATGATAATGAAGGATTGCCACTTCAAAAAATAGTCAGGAGAAACCTTATGGAGTTGCTAGGACAGGGGATGAAAGAGCAACTGCAAAGGTAAAGGAAAAGGAAACTCTGGGGAAGGAAGTAGGGATAGCATCTCCAACAAGGATCAAATGGAGAATCAAGTAGAACTGTCCACTAAAAAAAGGCCCTCCTGATTTTAGAGCAATCCAGGAAGCAAATGAAAGGAAGGAACAAAAGGCAAAATAATTGGTGGAGGAGGAAGTGAAGTAGATGGAGGAAGAAGAAGTGACTTGACCAAGGGACAAGGTAAAGAATGTAAGGCTGGACAAAGAGGTTAGACCAGAAGATCTAAGTGAAGTAGATACAATGGCCTAAACATATGAAGCACCAATTGAATAA
>NW_003314282.1:0-31119 GCF_000143415.4 Selaginella moellendorffii | reverse complement strand
TAGAAGAAACTATTCATATCATAGTTGAAGGAGCAGTCCCAGTTGGTTTTGTGATATCAAACTCAATGTGCGCAACGTTAGCATATCATGATATAATGGTCATTGTAGTAGTAAAGGATGTGAAAGACCTAGGGAAGAAGTTACAATGTGGTCATCAAAGATGAAAAAGCACGACACAAACTTTTGCGAGTGGATGCATATGCACAATTGGAGTTTCAATTGTTTTTTAGAGCGTACCACAACAACTTCATGCCACAGAAGAAGAAAATGTTGCTCCTGCCATTAGTTATTGTCAATTTTGAATTTCAAGGAATTGATATGGTGCTAGCAAAGGATAAAGTATTAGTGGCAATACTTTGGCAATTCGCCACATTCATAAGGATGGAAGGAATGCTGGTGGGGGATAGAGTTATAGTTAAGGTGAGAATCATATAGGAAGTGCACATTCTGTTTGAGATTGAACTTAAGCAAAAGAAAAGGGAAGAATAAAGAAGGATTTAGATTATGCTACTCCTAAATCCAAACAAACCATCGACAAAATTATGTCATAAAATGAAATTGCCCTATATCCAAGGCACAATTAATATAGGTGGGTGTAAACCCTAATCCCGAATGTGGGAACCCTAAAATTGAAGAAATCAAGAATTGAATTTAAATTTGAAATGTACACTAAAGAACACTTAGTTTTCTCCGAGTATGGCTAAGTATAATTTTTCCAAAGCTCATCGCTTCACTAGTGTTGCTGTAAGCACGCACTTTCGATGTAAAGTGGTAGATTTACACCTGCACTATTACCCATTGCACACTCCATTGTTAGTTCCAAATGAAGTAGATATTGCTCATCCAAGTTGAGTCCCTCCCGATGCATAAAAAATGGTTTTGAACAGTGCCAAGAGCCTGTAAGGTAGCCAAGCACAACGAAATAGATTTAAAGAAATTGTTCTATTCTTGCCCTAAAGATTACCTCTGACAGATGTAAGATCCTGAGTTTGGACTTCCTGGGAGGTCACTTATCCCAGTACTATTCAAACCCAAAGATGTTTAACCCCAAATATCCCAAGACCCTTAACCGATTGAAAAAGGGGGTGCACTCTTATTCATGGGCCCTTTCTCTTTATATTTGAACCCTATGGATCGTTTCTTGAGTTGTTCCCTTCGGTTGCTTACAACAAAGTTGCACCTTGGACAATAAAAAGAAATGGTCCAGGAAGGTCTTCAATATCTTTTCCACCAATAGCCAACATAATCTTACAAAAGCACAATTTATAAAGAATTTTGTAACATTACCAAAATTCTTGCCCAAATGTAAGCTCTTGAATTTGGATTTCCTGGGAGGTCACCTAACCCAGTACTATTCAAACCTAAGGATGCTTAACCCCAATTATCCCAAGACCCTTAACTGATTGGAAAAGGGGATGCACTTTTATTTATGGGCCCTTTCCCTCTATAAATGTATGAATTATTTGCTAAAGGACTAGACACGTTGGAAAGAATTGCCTAATAAAAGGAGCAATCATGGAGGAGGCTTAGAAGCTATTGGAGGATCGACCAAAGGCATCCAATGGGTTGGAGGGGAAGAACTATGGAGTTAGAATAGGGAGGGAAAAAGGAAGATCTATTTCAAGTGGAGAGAGTAAGAAGCCATGGACCAAAGTCAAGGATGAGGGATAAGGTGAACCAATTATAGTGCTGAAATAGGAAAAAAAGTTAGTTGGGATCGTCTAGAGTGAAGGAATGGAGATTGATAAGAAGGAGATTAAAAGGATATAAGCTGGATAAATCATGGGGACCTGCTCCAACAATAAAGCTAGTATAGGATAAATTAGAAGTACTTCCGGAACAAGCACCTTAGGGGGTCTTGGGCAACTCCAAGGGTAATCATAGTCACGATCACCAAAGACAAAGGACTTTGCAAGGGGGAACTACCCACTAAGGTTCACTCCACTTAGATGTGCAGTATGCAAAGTGGATTTATACATTAGTGGTACAAACCCTCTGAAGTTTTTGGGGGAGTGGATTGACAATATAGTTGGTTATATGCCACTTGCAATTTTGATCATGTCTAGGTAAGATATAGTGCGGACTCTTGAAGATTTGGTGGTGTATAATTTCAATTGGAACCCATAGAGGTTCACAATCCAAGAAGACTATTTCATGGAAAAGGCACCAAACTCTTTTAGATTTTGTGGGATTGTTAGAATTCTGTTTGCATAGCCATTTCAACCAATGGGACCATACCATTAGGTGGAGAGACAGCATCTTGGTAGTGCCCGAGGATACCATAATGGTTAACATCAACGTGAGAATATGGAATGTTAGGGGATTATAAAAGGAAAGGTTAGCCACGAATAACAAGAAAACAAAATTTAGGTAGTATCTTAGACAACTTGAAAGGGTGTCATAAAGTTTGAATTTTTTATGTGTGAAAGAGCATAAACTCTCAAGTGTGGATTTGGTTTATAAGTTTGCAAAAGGAAAATACTTTTGGAATCCAATAGTCAAAGTATATTAATAGTGGTAAAGGGATCATGGGAGTTTCTTTGTGAAGATTATAAAATCCTAAGACCAAACATAGCATAGTGTGTCTAGTTTAGGCTTAAGGACATGTTGGTGGGACTGTTAAATGTGTATGCATTAACAAGTTGTTCTTTCGAAAAGGTGGAGTTCTTTCATGTGTTACTAACATGTTTACTTGGAAAATTATTAGCATGGAAGGTCATTGGGGATTTTAACTTTATGGAAAAAGAGCTGGACAAAGAAGAGGGAAAAATGAGAGACAAAAGGATGAAAAGGGAAAAAGAAATGTGGTCATAATTAGTGCTTTCATTTGAATTAAAGGATGCATATAAGATTCCTAGATTTATTCAACATTAACCAAAGTTCACATGGCAAGGACATCAACAACAGGGAATCCAACAAAGATTGGATTGATTCTATATGTCACCTGAGTTATGTTTTAATAGTGGAAAGTTAAACATTGCTATAGAGTATAGAAATTTCTTAGACCATTATTTGGTGTTATTAACTCTCCATATCCTAAATAAATAGGGAATAAGGAGGTCACCCCTAGTCTTCAAAAACATTTTAAAGATGCAGAGGTAAATGAATACATAAAGGAGAGTTAGTGCTAGTAAGGGGGAGGGGATTTACATAAGTTCATGGTAAAAATGGCTAATGAAGTCTGGAAAAAAAGCTCAAGCAAAGGAAAACATTTCATAAAGTGCAAGCAATAAAGAAAAATATTAAGGCAATTAAGAGGTTAGTTAAGCAACGACCACAAGATACAACATTGAAAACTCAGTTGACAGATATAAAGGAATAATGAGTGCACCTTAGAGGTGGAAAAAATGGAGACATTCATAAAATCAAAACACTTGGAGGTAGTATATTAGTGTTATTGAATAAAGAGTTCTATAAGTCCATAAAATCCAAAGTTACATCCCCACCCATATTTGAACTGAAGGATGATTAAAGGGTGCACAGAAGTTTAACAAAAGATGTACAAGATGGCTAAAACTTTTCATGGCAAAATCATGGACTGAGAACCAAAATAAGGTGATAAATGAGGTGGTCTAGTTTATTCCACAAAAAGTCGATAGCTTGTCTACTGAAGTTCTATGTAGAATGTTCACACTTGATAAACTAAAGGAAGCAATAAGGGATTTAAATGATGACAAAATGCCTAGGGAAGATAGAATGCCACTAGCATTTTATAAAACAAACTAGGAATGGATAAGGTTAGAAAACTTGAGCACAAGGAATAAGGTGATCCACATGGGAAAATGACATTCAAGAGCATAGAATTATTGCACTCATCCCAAAAAAGGGGGGGGGGAGGGGGATGATCTTTGATCAAGAATTAGAGGCTGATTTCAATGCTTAATATGCTTTATAAAATCATAGCTAAAGCGTTAGCTAAAAGAGATTAAGATTAATTCTACCAGAGACAATATATAACACTTAGAATGGTGTTGTAGGAGGGAAATAGTTGGTAGACAACATCAAAACTGCTAACACAAGAACAGGTTAAGGATTGTGTATTGCAGATGGCACTAATTCTACTGGATTATGAGAAAGCATACGATAGAGTGGAGTGAGAGTTTCTACAAAATATGGTGAGAAAAATTGGTATTCCAGATAAATTCATAAAATGGACAGCTACTCTTTACCAAAATGCATTAAGCAAAGTCACAAAAAATGGGATAATTGGCAATATGAACAATCAATAAGACAAGGATGTCCATTGCCTCCTTTCTTGTTTTTATTTGTGGCCGACGCATTAGCACACTATCTAGCAAGACCAAAAGGGCTGGAAGGGATGGCGTTACTTGAGTGTCATGACTCTTTGCAAGATATGGCTAGAACATTAGTTGAAGTCTAATGCCTTTGCAGATGACATTAGAATAATAGCAAAAGGCTCCTTGGAAAACATGAACAAGATTAAGGAGGACAGTTCTTGGAAGTGGAACTGGGAGCAGGACAAACACTGGAAATGGTTTAGGTTCCAGAAGTGGCTTCAAAAGTGGAATTGGGAGTGGCACTGGATGTGGTTCGGGTTCTGGAAGTGGCTTTGGAAGTGGAATTGGGAGCAGCACTAGACGTGGTTTAGGTTCTGGAAGTGGCTACGGAAGTGGCATGGGGAGCGGGACAAGTTTGGACTTTTTCAATCTTGCAGTGGGCTCTAAAATAAACTAGGAAATTAGTTGCTATATGGCTGCCAAACTTTGACCCACTGAATGGGATTTCAAATGGTAAAAAAAAGGCAAACCTATAAGGTACTTGGGTTTTAACTTAGTTGCAAATATGACCTTCCACAAATTACAAAAGGAGTAAACAAACTTTGAGATCAATTAAAATTCTAGGCCTCACAAAAACTGTCCTTTTCAACAAGATGTGTGGTGGCAAATAACATTTTGCTCAGGGCAATATGGTTCTTGGTAGTATACATGGAATTTAAAAAGAAAAAAAGGACTTTGAAGGACCTGAACAAGCTAATCAAAATGTATATATGGAAGGGGGCAGCAATGGTTTCTGAGGACATGCCAAGTTTAGTTACAAGAGTGAAGCAAGATGAAGGGATAAACATATTTAACATAAAAAAGTAATATTAAGGCATTGTTATTCAAAGTTTTCCATCGCATGAATATGCTAAAAAATCTACCATGGAAATTATTGTTGCGCCATTAACTTTTAAAGGTTATCCCAGATAGATTAGAACACACAAGGTAGAAGTGGGGTAAGGATGAAAGGTGGCTCTTTGTGAACTGCCCTTTGAAGATGACAAGACCAAATAGTTTTTCTGAGAAGTCGTGGAAACAGTTCAAAGGAAAGTTGGCACAGAGAAAACCTGCAAATTGCTATGAGCTAGACTGACAACCAATATTTCTCAACAACCTATTACAAATATAAAGAGAGATGCTTAGGAGACATAGGAGATAGAGAAATAGACAAGGTGTGCACACAAGGTTGGGATGTCACTTTTGCAAAAGAAGATTCAATCTTAAAAGTGGGGGAAACAAATAGAAACAAGGACATGTTAAAAGCTTTCTATAGACTAGAAACATTGGCACATCAATTAAAAAAGTTTGAGATGGCATTTGATGGTGCCTGAAAGTATTGCAAAGAAAGCATAGGGGATGTTAGAGAAACGATATTGATATGGTGAACAATGAATGGAAAGGTTATTTATATGGCTATTCAAGATCAGTCTAAATGTGTAATTTTTGATATTGGCCTAGTAGGGTTGCTACCATTCAAAATTTTCGTAGAAAGCATAAGACTAGAAATGTAGATGGTGGAACCAATTTGGGTAATAAGGATGGATAAGAAAATGGCAATGATGGATCCAATAGTAATGGAAGGATTTATAGCCAGGCTATATTGGTTTAGAGAGCAGAAAATTCAGGAACTAACATGGGATCCAACAAAATGGAATTGGCAAGGGTAAAAGAAGGAGGAATTCTTTTGTTATGAAACAAAGTTGGGAAGAAGACATATTAGGTCAAACAGTGATTCATTGATGATAATGGCCATATTAAAAGGTTTGTGGAAAGGATGTTGAGCTGGAAGATGAGATATTTCATGTGGTTAATCATACAAGAGTGCCTTCCATCCAAATGAAATATAGATCTCCCAGATCAATCATGTGATAAATGTGGGGCAAGGGAGACACAAAGGCACATACTTTGAATGTGAGAGCATGCAAGATATATGGAGAAGCACATGCAAGTTGCTACAATAACACTCCTAAAGACAAGTGTGCCTAACATATGAAGTGGCAGTATGGGATGAAACAACTATTAAAATGCAAAACAGAATAGAATCTTGGAAGTGGTCCTCAACACAAGAAAGGGTAGCATGGTTTGACCAACTCAACATAAACAGACACAGCAACAGTAACCTTGGAGCTATTAAACCTGTTGAGAGGAATTACATGTGGGAAGCCAAGTGTAGCAAGATCTTCAATGACAAACATGAAAGGCTGAAGGTAATGATGGCATGGGTATGGGCTAGAATGATTGTGGCATTAGCTCATCACCGCCTTCTCCTTATGTCACGGCTTAGATTCTGGCTTGAGAGAGTGCAAGGAATATTCTATATCCTTGTATATGAAGGTAAATCTTATCTTTGTGAATCCAACAGGGTGAAGCTCATGAGTATGCCATATTAAATCAAAGTCGTAAGTGGGAACAAAAAACGTTGATATGCTAGCCCTGTGTATGAGATGGAGAAATGCTTTGTAATGATCGGCTGTTGCTAGCAAGAAACTCTGGTCCAGGTAATACAGCTCAGAAACCTGCATATTTAAAGTTAGTTTTCTTTCAAGAAAAGAGCATCACTTGCCTAATAGTAGAAACTTTTCTGCCTGAGAGCTGCTTCTGGTTGGTCTATCATAATATCTTCTTGTCAAGTCTCCACCGTATATGTCAAGAGTGTATGGTTCATCTGTGAAGCCTAGGTATTGAGACTTTGTTGAAGCTTGCTTTAGTCCCTCACCAAAGAAGGTCCATCCACAAATCTTACCGAACAATCTCTTATTGAATCAGACAGGTCACTTTAGTAAATTGAAATAAACAGATAATGAATAGCCAGGATTCAAGCGATGGCCATATCCAACTGTCGTCGAGTGGCGGTACAAAGGTCCCAGAAGAACTTGCTAGCAGCGGAAGGCAGCAGTAATGGTATCTAGAATCCAAGAAGGAATCAGCAAACCAGATCAAACAAGTAAAATGTTTTACCTCTTAGTTGCCTGGTCCAAAACAGGCCTCTCAAACAGCTTGAAATTGGCATGTACCACAGAAAGAAGCTCCAACTGTGGTTATGCAGCTGCTACCACATCCAGAGAGACCCCAATTTCTTGAGCCTTGCACCAGTCATTCACTCGAGTCAGGGAAAGCAAAGCCATTGTTGTAGTCTGAGAGTTGAGCTCAAGGCTTGGGGTGCTTAAAAGCTCTGTCCTGACGCAGGAAGAAGCTGCCTGTTTTGACTATTCCAAGGATGCATGGTTTGTTTGGAATTTCCTCTTCAAGTGATGTGCCTTAGAGCCTTTGGGTACTTGAGGGTGACCCGTTTACCGTTTCAATATCATTGTGTAGGCTCGAAGAGAGTTTCAATAGTTGACCCACGTGGCAGAACTTGCTTTTGTCGTCAACTCGTGTTACCTAAAGACTTTGACAAGTTTTGCATATATGCAATTTGCCGTGGTACCAGCTAGAAAACAATAGATAGTTTAGATTCAACTGTACTCTCAATCTTTTGAGCCAAGAGAAGCTCAAAGGGAGGAAAGACGTACTCTTCCATGTCCTTTTACACTCGCTACTTCGTGCCGAGGCAGTAAAAACACACAGAATTAGAGACAGCCAGAAATCTTGCTCGCCACGGAGGATCAATGCATAGAACACATCTGACCTGTACATCGGGAGAAATGCTGTCGATACTAGCGGTGACGACTTGGAAAGTCTCGCACTTTGTGGATGTGAGATGTGCCCCAGACGACGTTTCTCGAGCACTCGTAAAGCATCTAAAACAAGGATCCTGTCGAAGCAAACAAAAGAAAACAAGACATACCAGCTAGTTTCATGTCTGTGCTCAGGTGATTCTCTTAGTTGTGCCAAGAGCACTTCAAACCTTTACGAAACAAAGAAAAGAAAGCCCGTCAGATGTTAAGAGCGACATGGAAGAGCCACTGACTTAAACTTTGACGAGGCTTCTGCCGGAAGATCCCCATCGTCGCTGCTAAACTCTTGAAGCTCTTGCACAGAAATCTTGCTCAAGGATGCATCCTTATCGATGAGAGGAGAAGAAAGAGACGAGCCAGGCTGTCTCGTTACCTCGGACGTGGTATCACTATCGATCGGATCAATGCTAGGATCCACGAATGATCGCTTGCAATGAAGAATAGAATCACTGGAAATGCAGCTTGCCTTGAGCTCAAGATCGTCGTCGTCAGCATCCGAGATTCCAGCAGTCAACCACCCTGGGGGAGATCTTGCGCTTCCAAACAACGCCTGGCGATCGGAGCTTCCATTTCCAGCTAAACCGTGAATTAATCTCATAGACTTTCAATGCAGCTGCCAAGAAAATGAGCGAGCTTTCTTTCCATCAAAACTTGAAGTCGACTTTCTTTGCGCGAGAATCTTTCTCGGCTTTGCGCTTTCGTTTCTTTTCGGCCTGAATGGGACAAGCTTAGACAATTTGCAATAAACATGGAACTTCCTTTCACTTACCGACGCAACCATGTCGCTGAAGTCTTCCGTTACGGTTTCCTGCTGCTTCTCTTTTCTGGCCTCCTCAAACCTGTAAAGAAATCAAAACAAAAAGTGAATGAAGAGAATGAACTAGAAAAATGTTCGCAAACCTTGCAGCCAGGGCAGTTTCATCCAGTTTTTCGAGTTCCTCGGGCAGTAGAGTGATGTCCACGTTGCCGGTTCTTTGACTCTTCAGCAAATCCACCTAAAAGAAGAACCGTAAGAAAATTCAAACAAAGTTTACTGCCAGGATACCTTCTTGACACCAGGCTTTTCCACCGAAGGCAGGGCATACCTACACAGACAGCATCATGGATGAAAATGAAATCCAAACTTTTATCGAACAACGTACGTATGGGTATTTCCCAGAAGGATTCCTGCTCGAGCACTTTCTTTCTTTTCCTCTAAAACCTGTAAAAGGACAAAAGAGTAAGCATACATAGATAGGACGGTCGATGACAACCTGATATAGCCTGATATCTGGTTCACTACGTTTTGACTTTCGAAGGTTGATCGCGTTGGGAGTTTCATCACCGGCTGGAGTCCTGGAGACATTACAAGGATTAGAAAACGAACCTAGGATTCGTAAAGTAAATAGAATGTACTCCAAAGATGCAACGCTTGCTTCTTCAACAGGAGCGGCCTCCACCTCTTCCCGTTGCTCTTCTTCCGGTCCCTCTTCTTCTTCTTCGTCCTCATCTTCCAACTCACCCCAGTGATTAAAGCGATCGACAGGCTCCTCCTACATTTAAGTAGAAATCAACAGCCATTTACACGGCCTTTTAACGGAATAAGGACAACCCTCACCTCGTAATGCACTAGTTCCTGCCGTTGTGCACCGAATAAATCTCCATATAGAGGCCTTCCATACTACAAAAACTTCCATACTTCGGCGTACTTGGAGCATTGGCTGGCTTACCTCGTCGACAGGAGCCCTACCCCAGCCTCCAGGATGATAACCGAAGGACGCACCGACGGGAATAGGTGCGTTCAATCCAGGAATCCTCAGCTGAGGATAAGAAGGCGGTGGCCCGTATCTCTGCAATCAGTCCGCTTTCCTTAGTCTATAGAATGTAGTGTAGTGACTACGTACCTGCATGTTGAAAAGCCATGGAGGTGGAGCACCGTCGTCCATGCCAAGTGCACTCCGCAACTCACGAGAGAGATACCCGGGTCTCATGTTTCTTAGTTTTATCTGCGAAACCATTTTCAGGACGACTACCTGTACCTAAAGCACTCTCACCTCGAATTCTTTTCCTTCGTGATACAAATCCCCGAGGGATGTCAGCTTGGGTTTAGTTTGGTACTTGAAAAATGCGTCATGCAGGATCTGCGAGACAAGAAGAAACAAGTTAAGTCAAGCACCAGGGTGTCAGCATGATTACCTGATAATCGATGCTCATTTTTCCCACTTTTGGTTGCATGCGAGATCTTTGAACTTGTTTCGACTTTTTTGTATTTTCCTTGTCAATGTAGGCCTGAGAAAAACAGAGAAAAAGGATTAGTCGAGTCGCTAGAGACATATCCTGGCACCTGTCTGATTTTTTGAATTCCCGTCGAAGCTATGAACTCCGGTAAATGAAATGGCAACTTTTCGACACCACGCTTTCCCTGCAATGACATGCATCATTTCAGAGCCGAGAAAAAACACGTAGCTACTGTATGATTTAGAAGAAATGCAGACCATCTCATACAATGCAACACGAAAAATGCAGCTTCTAGAAATTCGTACCCTGTAAATCACTGCCTCCCTTTTGGATGGCCCGTCCTCCGGCATCCTGCAAGCACCAGGCACTGCAATTTAAGATGCAAGCCGTTCATACAAACAATCGCGAACGATGCAAGCATGACCAGTAGGGAAAAGAAACAAGAAGAATGTCGAAACAACACTACAAACCTGTAGAAATTTCCGCTTTTGACACCAATGCCTCGGTACAGGCACGGTGTTGCGATAAGCCTTCAAAAAAACGAGAAGCCGGGGATCCGCAGCTGTAGCGTCCCACACCTGTGGAGAGCCACTATTGAAGAAATTTTTTCATCTCTAGGCCTAGCATCGAATACCTCGACAACATCCGGTTTGCCACAGTAGTCCTTAAGATCTGCAACCGTCATTCTTCGTTTCATCTGAAGAAAGGAAAGAAGACAGGCACGGAAATTGCAGTGATCAAACAAAAACTTCTTGTCCACCTTTTTCTTCTTGTTGGACAGCACCACCTCTTTCACTCTCACGTCGGGCTTGTCATCTTCGTCTTCGGACGAGCTCATTTGCATTTTCTCCGTCTTCACGGCTTCCTTAGGCTTCTACACAGGCCAAGCATGAGCATGACTCTCAAGCAAAGCGCGCTCTACCTTTTTCGACGATTCCAGGCCCGAGAACTTGTCAAAAATCCGCTGGAACTCGACCAATCCATCGCCGTCGAGAGGAGATTTGTCTGGAACGTACTCGATCTCCGCGCTTCCGGCATTCACCTAGAGCAAAGCAAGCAATTCCAATAGCACAAAAAAGAGGGTGGACTACCTTGCTCTCGCCGCCAGAATCACGAGGCGCAGCAGGGTTTTCCTTCTTCCGCATCCTTCTGCGCCTTCGTTTCTCAGCCTCCCTGGCGCGCTTGGTGCTGCTCGCATCCGCACCGCACGGAGAAGCAACCATCGCCATTTCTCCCTCATTCAAACAAGCCCTAATATCAAGTTGCTTCCACATTTCATTTCACTAGTATACATTCTCTGTTTAATATAAGAAAAAGAAAAGTATGGATTTTATATATATTTTTTAATGAGGCTAAGCCGCTACACTCATAGCAAGATAGAAAACACATTTGATTTCACTCTTATGCATTCTCTTTGTTTTAATATGGGTTTTTGAGGAGCTAGTCGCCCTCAAAAACCCCCACCTCTTCCTCGAATCTCAGCAACCTGGTCCCTTCGTACTTTGCTGGGATTGGATAACCTGCTGCACGCAACGCCTTTCTTGCCTCCGGCACCACAAGCATCTGCATCTTGCCACAAATGGCCTTGTCCGGCTTGGAGATTGCGTACATGCCTTGCGACCCCCTAAGCACCTTCTCAAGGCTGGTGCCTCTCAGCCCAAACTCGTTGCCATAGTACGTGATAATAGCATCTTTGGAGAATTGATAGATAGGTCCGCCACACAAAAGTCATGGAGTGGATCGCAATCCGAGCATGAAACTTGCAGAGAAGAACAAGGCTGGAAAGCAAAACAACGCTGCCATTTTGTTGCCGATCACTGAGTGTACCTTTACCGCCATTCACTGCGTAGATCGAAAGGTTGCCGCCTTGCAAATCAAAAGGATTTAAGTGGACTAGATATCATCTGAAGAATTGATATAAAATATGTATTATTGTTCTACAATGAATCTCCGCAATGAGTGCCCGCCGAAGAAGCGGGAGTTAATCACAACCTTACCGTGCCTCGGATAAATTCAGCGATGGGAACAAACTCTTCGACAAGCCTGTTCACAGTCCAAGCATCCAGCCAAAATGCCTTTTGAAGAACTTCTTCCATGACACCACTCCCCAACATGGATGGAGCTATGGTCTGAAACTCGGGCTTCTTGCTGTTTAGCACTGCAAAAGCTGACACTGGACCCTCTCCTATGTTGAACTGCCAGTGGATGAGACCCCTTGGGAAGATTATCACCTCACCCTTGGAGTAAACAAAGTTTGATGTCACTTTGTAAAATTTTTCTAGACTTTATCCTTCATCTAGTTGGTCACTCTATTTGTGCAATTAAGTAGTTTATCATGAAGAATCTCTCTAAGGGTTTCATCCAAGAGCTTATCCATAGTTTTGTACTCTAAGATATAGACAATATTTCTTCATAATACTTCTTTAAATGGTTTAAACTTACTATTGCATAAACTCTTGCAAACACCCTGTTGGCTATGTTGATGAATCCAATGTACAAGCGACCTTGGGTGATGTAGATGAACTCGGAGGCACGAGGATGCGTGTGAGGCGGGATGAAGACACCCTCCACAACGTCGAGCCTGTTACATGACACACCTTGCCACGTAGACATTAGAGTTTTCCTGTTCTATCCGCTAGTGCAGTGCGCTTTGATCCCAATTTATCTCATAGTATTGGAGCTGGGATAGCATTATGGAAGGAAAGCCATCCATCTATAAGCTTGATGGAGAAGGGTTTGAGGGATTCAAGATCCATCTTGAATCCTATCTCTTGTTTCATGGTTTGTTGGGGATTGTAGATGGGACAGAGTCATCACCGGCTCTAGGCTCTAGTGTTGTTGAGGTGCATGATTGGAACCTTCAGGATTCCAACTCTAGAGGGAGTATTGTGATGTGCATGTCCTCGAATGTTCTCTTTGCTGCACCATTAATTCGAAAGTGCATCACAGCAACACTCTGTAAATGACTAAATTTTCCATTCTACTTTAGTCACTTAATCACACTTCCAACCACTTGGAGGAGTTTCACTCACAACTTCCATAAGTTCTATTCCGGACTTGGGGCTTGTTAGCCCCGAGAATAGCATCCATGCCACTCAAACTTTGCACTTGGTCTAAGTGCTCCATGTGTCTGATCCCATGACTGACACTCAAAGCTACCACCAATATATCAACCTGTTATGCTAAAGCCATGCCCATTCACCTTTGCCACACTGGTGATCCAACTCTACCTGCACCTCTCAAAACCTGGGCCATCCATCCACGAATAGTCATTCTTTGATCACACCTTAGCACCCTTAGGATGCCCAGAGACATAAAGAACACCCTTCCCCAATATCCCTTCTTCCATCCCTACCAAGTCCCTCTTCAACCATAGCCATGCTTGCCAAGACTGCCATTAGGTCAAGGCCCAAAGGCACAACCACTAAGTCCCACTGTCTTCTAGGATTTCTTCACCATGTGACCATATCCTTGGTCACTACACTAGAGGATTGCTCATTTTCTTTTCCACAGTCTGGGACTTTGGGACGATATTTTAAAACACCATGGTCCTACGCAAGCCTCGTAGGTACTCTCCCCACTTTTTGCCTTTAGGTGCCCTAGCCATATGGCTAGAGCAAGGTTCCAATGAGCCATGCTAGGTATCTAAGTAGGTAATGCCACCTACATTTAGATTGGGAGTATCGACCATTCAATCTCCTAGGGGAGCTAGAGTTGGCTCTTGAAAACTTCACCAAGCTACCCCATTTGTTTGTCCGTACTCACTTTAGCCTTGGACTCCTTAATGGTTTTATCATCACCCACCACATGAGTATAGCCTTCCTTGGTCACACTGACCTTTCCTGGCCAAACTGGCTCCACTAGAGTCCTCCTTCTACTATACTTTTGGAGCTCACCAAACCCTCTAAGGTCTGGGAGATGAACACTTTGGGCTTTCACCTTCGGACTCAGACTCAGACATGGACTCGGACTCAAACTCAGACTTGGATTCAGTCTTAGTCTTGGTCTCAATCTCAATCTTAGCCTTGGTCTTGGTCTTAGTCTCCGTCTCGGTCTTGACCTCATACTCCATCTCGGGTCCTTCTCGGACTCCATCTCGGACTCCATCTCATGTCCATCTAGGACTCCATCTCAGATCCATCTCGGACTCCATCTCAGGTCCATTTCGGGTCCATCTCGGACTCCATCTTGGACTCCATCTTGGGTCCATCTCAGACTCTATCTCGGGTCTATCTCAAGTCCATCTCAGATTCCATTTTGGACTCCATCTTAGGTCCATCTCGACACTTCCACGTGTTATGTGTTGGTCCTCTTGAATCCCTTTTCTAGAGACTCACTTATTGCTCACTTCGAGCTTGTTCCTTGAGACCTTCGTTGGGAGTTCCACTCTTGCTCTCGACTTTTCAAGTCAGAGCTTTTAGTCCAAACATGTTACGCTTGTTTAGCTTCTGCTTCAGCCACTACCACATGGCACCCTTTTGGCTCCACTTTGGGGCTTAGGGATTTGTGTTTCACACGCTCTAGAAGTGGTTGAGCAACACCTATGCCACCAAGAGTGAAATGGATGTCTTCAACATCCATTCACAAATGGATTCCTTGAGGCTAGAGGAAAATGGCAGTATCCAAACTCACACTGCCAAACTTTAGGCTTTTTTACACAACTTGAGGCTACTGGGGCGAAGCACTATCTCACGGATGAGCAGCAAAGGCTGTTGCTTTATAGGTCCTTGCTAGCTAGCTAGAAGAATGCAATTGAGAGCCTACTTCTCCAACCAGAGATGACTTGGGCAGATGTCGTAAAGAGTCTTCGCAACATTGAGGCCATGCGAAGTGAGAGAGAGGAAATGCTACAAGCTATGTATGTTTCACAGGATTCTGGTGATGCCAAGGTGGCAAAACCACATACAGCTACAAATGCCCAAAAAGGGCAAAATTCTGTGGTATCTGGGCATGCCAAGCCCAGACTTGCCAAGAATCAATGCGCTTGCTACTTGGAGATGGGTCACTGGGCTTGAGATTGCATTGCTCCAAAGCTTGTTAAGCAATTAGCTACGATGGCAAAAGCCAACCTACTTAAGGGTGATGGAATTGCGACAGCAAATGAGGCTGTTGAAGAGCTCTACAACACAGAGGCAATTGTAGCACCAAGTATGTGGCTCCTAAACTCTAGTTGTACTAATTTTATGGGCAATAAAAAGAGTCTTTTTGAGTATTATCAGCCGAGTATTGGAAAACATGGTGTTCATTTAGGTGACAATACCACTATCCATCGGGCAATTTAGGTTTTCACTTGATCATGAGAGAACCATGGCATTTGGTGGTGCCATGCATGTCTCCATCTTGTGATGAAACTTAATGTCTGTCTCCAAGATATGTGATCAAAATGTAGTGGTAGTCTTTGATGCAAAGGGAGTCTCTTTGGTTGACTCTAGCGACTTTCACATGCTTGACACATAGTTGCTTCATGGGCCATGCATTAGGGACTTGTATGAGATTACTACTACCGACCAGGTTTAGGCCTTTCAAATTGTGGAGGCAGATTCTCGTGCAGAGTTTTGGTATAAGAGACTTGGTCATGTTCATTATCAATCTCTTCAACAGATGAAATCCTAAGATATTGTTATTGGATATCTACATTTTGTGAAGCTTGTATTTTAGGGAAGCATCATCGCTGGAATTTCTCGCCGAGCAAGTACCAAGCAATTGGACTTCTGGACTTGGTCCATTTTAATCTTTGCGGCCCCATAGATGTGCCAAGCCACAATGGTGCAAGATATTTCATCACATTCATTGATGACTATAGCTATTGAACATGCATCCACTTCTTGATGTGTAAGAGTGATGCAGTTGTTGCCTTTCAAACGTACAAGGCCTACATTGAAAATATTCTTGATCGAAAGATAAAAGCTGTTCGAATTGATAGTGGTGGTGAATACCTCAACAATGAGCTTTGGGGCATCTGTCGTGATGTAGGCATATGACTGCAAGCCACAGCCCACTACACCCCCCAGCAAAATGGTGTTGTAGAAAGGAAGAATCACACCCTTATCAATATTGCTTGCGCTTTGTTAGCTGATGCACATCTTGATAAGTGTAAGCCACAAATTTTTCCTTTTTAATTTTCCAGCTTACCTCGTCTATTCGACCAACACCGACTTGGCTTTAGCTAAGTTCCTTTGCCAAGGTTCCCGCCTATTGTACCAGCTCCTACTTAGTCCTATTTGGTTTTAGTTACTCACTACACGAGCAACAGAGCATTAACCCTCCATCCACGGATTCCCAAATCTCTCTTAATCCCCCTCCCCAGGTTAGACTGGACTTAAGGTTTGGCTACACTCCCCGCAAGCACAAGCAACCAAGCACACCAAGCTTCTAGGTTCCTAACATCCCTTGGTACAACAAGACTTGATCATGGGACCCTTTAAATCCCAAGCCTTGGGTGCAACACTTGCTTCGGGACACTAGGGCGAAACACCATGGCCTAACGGCCTGGAATGGGTACCTCTACCCCCCCACTTCCATCCCGAAAGGAAGGCCCAAGCCCCTAGGAAGGGCGAGGACCAATGAGCCGCAAGGTACTCAAGTGGGGCACCACTCCACATAAGCCGGGAGCACTGCAGTCGGTTTCCCTTCCGGGAGTGGGAGTTGCTCTTGAGCACTTCCTTGGGTGGCCCCTCCGGCACCACCCAAGTCCATGCTCACTCCCACCCAAGGCCCCTCAGTTCTAGTCTCAACCTCAAGTCAGTTTGGAAGCACCACTAAAGAGTTCCTTCAAGACTAGTTCCTGGACCTCACTATCCCTACTATACTTTTGGAACCCCCCCCCCCCCCTGGGAGACACACGCTTTAGGCTTTCACCCCTCGACCAGTATTAGTACTTGGACTTGGTCTCAGACTCGATCTTGGACTCGATCTCGGACCCAACTTCAGACTTGGTCTCGGACTTGATCTCGGACTTGATCTTGGACTCAACTTCGGACTCGACCTCGGACTTAGTCTTGGACCCGATCTCGGATCTCGGACTCTATCTCAAACTCGGTCTCGAACTCGGTCTCGGGGTCGGCCTTGGACTCGATCTCGGACTCTATCTCGAACTCGGTCTCAGAGTCGGTCTTGGACTTGATTTTAGACTCAATCCCATCCGATGAACTATTTATCATTTCGGTTGTGCTTTCGGGGATCCTTTAACCTAAGACACCTCAAGGAGTTGGTTCCTTACAACTCCACCACCCATAGAAGAACTTCGATCCCCACATCGAACGTCTCTTTTTAATCCTACGACTTGTTGCCCATGTCTCCGGGGGCATCCCCCCACTTAGCGGTGTGCCTAAGTTAGCCTCCCCGGCCAAGAGCCCATGATAATGGAATATAGGTGTCCCTATACCCCTCACCTCACCACGCTCTAGTATGGGGTCGGAGCCTTGCTTTACTAAGGGGTTGGGACTCAAACCCAACCTTCGTAGAATATGTCTATGGATTCGACATCCCCGCAAGGAGTTAGGCGTAATTCCCTACGCCTGGTCGACTTAGCTAACCCATGCTAATTAGCTTACCTTCGGCGTGCCTTCGAGTCCCAACATATGCCATTGCTCAACTTCACAAATTGATACTTTAACTGAACTTTGCATAAGTACATAGAGTTTTGCCTTGCAGAAATTCCTCCACTAACTCTCATGCATTCGCTAGGTTCTCCTCTGGTTCCCATGTTGCTTCGCAGTGTGGAAATCCTTTCCACTTCACATGGAACTCTCTCACCTCGCATCCTTGTCACTTGCTCTTGCACGCATTGAGGATGGCCTTGACTTTGTATTCCTCTTCCCCTTGGATAACCTCATGTAAAGGTTTTACTTGGTCCTTGCGAAGCAGATCCTCAAAGTACGGCTTGAGTAAGTTCATGTGGAACACTGGGTGCATCTTCCCCATCTCTCGAGGAAGTTGGAGATGGTAAGCCACTTTACCGATTCGTGCCTCAATCTCGTAAGGCCTTGCGAACTTGCTTAAGGAACTCAAGATCAATTCATTTACAGGAATACATGCATGCTCAACTTCTGGCTGATCCCACTTGGTAGCTTGAGGTTCTTGGTGTTCAGCCACACTTTCTCCCTAGTTTGGAACTCTACATCCCAGTGCTTCTGGTTTACATATTTGGTTTGCCTTTGTTGAGTCCGTTCCAAGGAATCCCTCACTAAATTCCAAATGTTGAGTCTTTCCGTCGTGAATGCCTCCACTACAAGTGACTCTCCATGATACTTGGCCACGCTGAGTTCCACAGGACCTTCAATAGCTCGCCCATTGATGATTTCCCATGGACTCACCCCAATACTCGAGTGTGGTGAGTTGTTATAGCACATTTTCGCAAGTCCCAAATGACTTACCCAATCAGTCTGGTCTCCTGAGACATAACATCACAAATAATCCTCCAACTGCTTATTCACCTTTTTTGTTTGTCTATCTGTCAAGAAGTGTTAGTGCCATCAAACTTGACTTAATACCCAATACCTGTCTATAGGTGATAGGCTGTGCTGAATTTCAATTTAGTGCGATACTGTTCCAGGAGAGTTCTCCAGAACCTACTAGTGAAAATCTTATCCCGATCTAAGATGATCTCTTCTGGCCTTCCCCGCACTCGAACCATTTATTCAAAGAATAGCTTCGCCACACCTTTTGCATCCACTTCCGGTGTGGTGGGTATGAAATGTGACATCTTCGAAAATCGGTCCACCACCACGAATATCACATCGAACCCCTTGCTTGGGGGTAGTCTTGTGATGAAGTCCATCCTAAGACATTTCCATGGCCGATCTGGAATTGGGATGCTTTGTAACAAGCCCCCACTAGCCTTAGTCACAGCTTTGACCTGCTGACATGTTGGACATGTCTTTACATAGTCTTGGACGTCCTTAGCCATATCTGGCCAGTGATACTTCCTCTTGAGTAAGCCTATCATCTTAGGCACTCTGCCGTGTCCCACAAGAGGTCTGTCATGACACTCTTCTAAGGCTACCTTCCTTAGTTCCCCTTCTGGAACATACACTCTCGTCTGTTTATAATAGATGAGTCCATTGCGTTCTGCATAACCTGTTTTCTCTTCTGTTGGCAACTCACCTCTCTGGTGAGCTTCTCGCACCTCTTGGTTCCTCCACAACACTTCTTGTGCTAGACCATCGTTCTCATACGTTGTTCGCACATCGTCCTAAAAGGTTGCTGTCGCGCTAGATATTGCCAACTTCAAGCTTGCTTTTCAGATTAGAGCATTTGCCACGATGTTGCTCTACCCAGATTTATACAGAATCTCGCAATCATACTCAGCCAAAGCATTGGCCCACTGACCTTGTTTCCCTCTTAGGTCGGGTTGTGATAAGAAGTGTTTTGTTGCCACATTATTCGTGTAAACTTTGAAGTGCCTCATGAGGTAGTGTCGCCACTCCTTGAGCGCCTTGACCACTGCAAATAATTCCTTCTCGTGGGCAAGCCACTTTCGCTGAGCTTTGTCCAACTTCTTCGAGAAAAACGCCACTGGATGGTTGTCTTGCTTCAAAACTGCACCCAACGCAAAGTCCAAAGCATCCGTTTCTACCTCAAAGTCCTTACCAAAGTCAAATAACACTAACACGGGTGTCTTCCTCAACTTCTCTTTGAGGTGGACAAATGCCGCCTCACATTCTATTATCCAAACCATCTTCCCTTTACCCGTTTGGTCTGTTAAGGGCAGAGCTACTCTCAAATAGTGTTTGATAAACTTTCAGTAGTAGTTGCATAGCCCCAAGAATGCCCTCAACTCATGTACATTCGATGGTCACTCCCATTCCTGGATCGCTTGAACCTTCTCAGGGTCCACCTTGAGCCCGTCCTGGCCCACCACATGCCCAAGAAACTTTACCTCTTATTGAGCAAAGTCATATTTGCTCTTTTTAGCATATAGTTTGTGTTCCCTTAGTTTCTCAAACACCTTCGTTAAGTGTTCGGCATGATCCTCTAGTGTCTCGCTATAGATCAGGATGTCATCAATATAGACGATCACGAAGTGATCTAGATAAGGTACAAAGATGTGGTTCATCAGTGCCAAAAAAGTTGCCAACGCATTGCACAGCCCAAAGGGCATCACCAAAAACTTAAAGCTTCCATACCTTGTTCGACAGGTTGTCTTCTCGACATCTTCCTTTACTACCTTGATTTGGTAGTATCTTGACATTAGATCAATCCTCAAGAAGTATTTTGCCTTTCCCAACTTATCGAACAGGTCCTCAATCCTTGGCAAAAGGTATTTGTTCTTCTTTGTATACTTGTTGGGCAACCGGTAGTCTATGCATATGCACATAGATCCATCTTTCTTTTTCACAAATAACATCGGCGCCCCATATGGTGACTTACTCAACTTAACATACCCTTTGCCCACCAACTCTTCTAGTTGGCACTTGAGCTTCCTTGAGTTCCTTTTCATTCAAACGATAGGGGGGATGAACTATTGCCTTAGCACCCTCGACCAGCTCAATCTTGTGTTCTATCCAGTAGCTCCTCTGGCATGGTATCCTAGAATTGGTCCAACACTCGCTAGATCACTAAATGTACTTCTTCTATTCCTGTCTTTTTGTCATTCTTCACCGAGAATAAGCACAAAAATGTTGTTTTGGTTCCTTTAGTGAGTTGTCCTCTTGTGAACACTAGGTTTAAGCAAGAGTTTTTGGCCTTACATTGCTTTACCTTTAGATCCTGGGCCTTCACCCTGGATCATTCTCCCCAGGCATTCGCCAATACCACAAGGTTCCTCTATTGTCCATGTAGGGCTACCACAAACCGATTGAACCAATCCATCCCAAAGATTACGTCAAATCCCGCTTTGTCCAACACGGTGAAATCCATGTCTACTTTTCATGTCCCTACTTCGACTCTCGCTTGTCGAAGTATCTCATCGGTGCTTTGGCTACCTTGAACAAACTCTATCGTCCTTGGTTCACCCAGCTACTGCACCATTAGTCCGGCTTGCTGGACTATGTCTGCAGCCACAAAATTATCCAAAGCACCCGTGTCAATAAGGATCTTAACAAAGCTATCTCCAAGCTTCCCTCAAAGGGCTAATAGATGTCGCGAATGACTCTCTATCAAAGTTGCTCGTGTAATGAGTAACTTTGAGCTAAGGACTAAATCACATACCTCAGCTTGGATTTCACCTGACTTAATGGCTATATTGGCTTTGGCCTTCTTTGGGTAGGGACATTCCCTCGAAAAGTGTCCCGCTTCACCGCAGTTGTAATATACGTTGTTTCCCACGCTGCTAACAGACTTGACCTTTTTATCCATGGGTTTGTCTCTTTTTGTTTGACTCCCCCACGTATTTGCTCGCTGGCCACTGGATTTGCCTTTCCGGAACCCCGAGAACTCATTCTTAGAGAAACTCCTCTTGAATTTCCGTTTGCTATATGTTCCCCTTGGTTTGGCCCCTTTGCTAAACGTGGACCCCGACCCCATCGTGTTCCCCTTTTGCAGGTTATCATTGAAATGCACCTTGATAGCCGCATTGCTTCCTTGTAGTTAGTCGGGTTCCAACGCATCACCTCGCCGCGAGCCCAGGTTTGCAAGCCTAATATAAAGGCATGGAACACATTTATATCACCCATATCCATGACAAGTATCCTCTTTGCCATAAACCCATTCACATACTCTTGAATGGTTCCAGTCTGCTTCAGCCTACTCAGCTCATCCCTTAGATTCAGAGTAGCATTTGGAGGAATATAAGTCGCGCGGATCCTCACGTTCATCATTTCCCAAGTGGCCACCGGTCCTTCATTGGCCTCTGTTGTTCTCCACCAAAACTTGGCATTATCTGCCAAACATAGTTTTGCACATGGGACCTTCTCCGAGCTCGGTAACTGCAAAGCTCGGAAGTAGTCCTCCATATCGTAAAACTAATCCTCCACCACCTTATAGTCATTCACTCCCTTAAAGACCAGTGGGGGCTTTGGTTTGTACTTGGGAACTGTCTAAGAGACTGATTCCATTTCAGTCTGTTCGACCTTGTTTGGTTCTGCTTCAGTCCCTGCCGAAGGGTTCGCACCTTCTGCACTGCCAGCATCTACAATCTTTTGCCTTTTTTTCCGCTTCTCGTCACACTTTAGCTTGTGTACAAGAGTCTCCAGCAGGGCATATGAGAGTCTCCAGTAGAGCCAATTGTCCTTCTAGAACGTCCAATCGAGCCTTGGACTACCGAACCTCACCACCAGACTCTTGTTTGGAGGTTTCCTCACTTGAGTCCTCCTCATACAAGGATTCCTCATCTATAGCCTCTTGTTCAACCGGAGGCTCCAGCTTTGGAGGAGGTTTCGTCTCCGCCTTAGTTCGTTTCCGCCCTACCTTTGCCATCTCCTAGCAATCCGCCTCTATCCTTCGCTAGAACTGAGAAAAAGGCTCTAATACCAAATTGTAAGCAACAAATTTTTCCTTTCCAATTTGCCAGCTTACCTCATCTATTCAACCAACACCGACTTGGTTTTAGCTAAGTTCCCTCGCCAAAGTTCCTGCCTATTGTACCAGCTCCTACTTGGTCCTACTTGGTTTCAACTACTCACTGCACGAGCAATGGAGCGTTAGCCCTCCATCCACGGATTCCCAAATCTCTCCCAATCCCCCTCCCCGGGTTAGACTAAAGCTTCGGCTACACTCCCTGCAGACACAAGCAGCCAAACACACCAAGCCTCTAGGTTCCTAACATCCCTTGGTACAACAAGACTTGATCATGGGACCCTTTAAATCCCAAGCCTTGGGTGCAACACTTGCTTCGGGACACCGGGGTGAAACACCGTGGCCTAACAGCCCGGTATGGGTACTTCTACCCCCCCATTTCCTTCCCAAAGGGAAGGCCCAAGCCCCTAGGAAGGGCGAGGACCAATGAGCCACAAGGTACTCAAGTGGGGCACCACTCCACATGAGCCGGGAGCACCGTAGTCGGTTTCCCTTCCGGCAGTGGGAGCTGCTCTTGAGCACTTCCTTGGGTGGCCCCTTCGGCACCACCCAAGTCCATGCTCACTCCCACCCAAGGCCTCTTAGTCCCAGTCTCAACCTCAAGTCAGTTTGGAAGCACCACTAGAGAGTTCCTTCAAGACTGGTTCCTGGACCTCACTATCTCTACTATACTTTTGGAACCCCCTACAGGCCCCCCCCCCTGGGAGACACACGCTTTGGGCTTTCACCCCTCAACCTATATTAGTACTCGGACTCAGTCTCGGACTCGATCTCAGACTCGATCTCGGACCCGACTTCAGATTCAGTCTCGGACTCGATCTCGAACTCGACCTCGGACCCAATTTCGGACTCGACTTCGGACTCGACCTCAGACTCGGTCTTGGACCCGATCTTGGATCTCGGACTCTATCTCGAACTCGGTCTCGAACTTTGTCTTGGAGTCGGCCTTGGACTCGATCTCGGACTCTATCTTGAACTCGGTCTTAGAGTCGGTCTTGGACTCGATCTCAGACTCAGTCCCATCCGATGAACTCTTTATCATTTCGGTTGTGTTTTCGGGGATCCTTTAGCCTACGACACCTCGGGGAGTTGGTTCCTTACAATAAGATGTTTTGGCAAGAGGCCATAGCCACAACAATGCATGTCCAAAATCACCTTGCCACGGCTGCTTTGGATGGAAAAACCCATTTTGGACAGGTTCTATTCTTGATGTGTCCCACTTTTAGGTCTTCGGTTGTGCAACATACGCACATACCTCTAATCAACTTTGGAAAAAGCTAGATCCCAAAAGTAAAAAATTCATCTTTGTGGGATATGCACAGGATGACACCATCAGGAGAAAAGCTTACAAGTTGTGGGATTTTGCATCTCACAAGGCTCTTGTAAGTATAGACATCATGTTCAACGAAAGTGACTTTCCCATGCATGTAGAGGCTCTTCAAGATCTTTCTTTCATTGCTAAGACTCAACTTGTTCCTTTGATCCCACTTATGGGAGATGGTCCACTCTTACCTCCACCTCAAGATCCTATTCATGAGTTGCTGCTAGAGATTCCACTGGGGAATCCTCCAATTCTAGACATGCTTGAACCAGCTGATGCTCCTCTAGTCGAGGACAAGCCTCCAACACCTCCACCACTTTGTCGACGTCGTGGCATGCCTGATCCGATGCCAGTTCTTGATCACCCCCGGGAATGTCGGCCCTCATTGAAAGTCCAGGAAAATGCTGAAGCAGATGCTACAGAGCTTGATGACTTTTATGGCCTTGTTGACATCGGCATCCCCATAACCTATGATGAGGCCATCTCACATCTTGGATGGAAGCCATTGTGGAAGAAGTTGCTTCCATTCTGGTTAATGGAACTTATGTTCCAGTTGATTTAGCGCCATTGGGACAACGTGTTTTGGATCTAAAATAGAGTTTTTCCAAAAAGTATGGGAAAGATGGTCAGGTTATACATTATAAGGCATGGTTGGTTGTTTGCAGTTTTTGCCAAGTCCATGGCCTTGACTACAATGAAACATTCTCACCAGTTGTAAAAATGGCCAGCATCCATACCCTTTTTGAACTTACGGCTGCTTGTAAATGGCAAGTCCACTATATAGATGTCAAAACTGTATGTTTTTAATGGGGATTTGCAAGAGGACATCTATATGCATATACCTCCTAGTTTTGAGGACGATGTTGCCCCTGGTGGCCCTATATGGCAATTGGGAAAGCTTTGTATGGCCTAAAACAGAGCTCCTGTATTTGGTATCAAAAAATTTATTACATGCTCGATCACAATGTGTATGTGAATGGTCATGCTGAGAGCATGCTTATTGTGGCCCTCTACGTTGATGATTTGCTCATCATGGGTGATGACACTAATGCCATTGTTGCTCTAAAAGCTGCTCTCAACTAGCAATTCCAGATGAAGGACCTTGGCCAAGTCTCCTACTTTCTTGGCTTTGAAGTCACACGCAATCCTAAGTTTGGTGGCTATATGCTTAGCCAATGACATAAAGTCAAAGTCTTGCTGGATTGGTTTGGTATACGTGATTGCCACCCCGTCAAGACGCCAATGGTTGTTGGTGCTATTGACCTCACAGTTGAGCAATTTACTTACTAGGACTCCCTATCAGCATCTCATTGGTTGCCTCATATATTTAGCCTTGATGACTTGCTCCGACATCACATATGCAACTTGCCTTGAGTCAGTACAACATATCACCAACCACTATACATTGGCAAGCTGCCAAGCATATTGTGAGATACCTCCAAAGCACTATGGACTATAGCATTACTTATTCAGGGGGTAATGCATCATTGACATGCTATACAGATGCTAGTTTTGCCAACAACAAATGCCATCACTTTACTTCTGGCATTTGCCTTTCCTTCTCAGGAGGTGCCATCACATGGGCTGAACATATCAACAATTGTAATAATGTCTTATAACAATTGCATTGTCTTTATTAAAGGTTGTTTTAGTTAGTGATGCAATTTAGCATTTGCTTTTGGAGCCTCTTGCTTTGTTTAGAGTTAAATATATCAGAATGGATCAAGTTAAGAATGTTATGGCCAACATTTCATCAAAATCTTATAAGACTTGTGCATGCACTTGCTCCAACCACCCTTAATGATGCTTTTCGATATATACAATATTATGAGATATTACCTTTTTCACTTTTTGTTGCATATTCTTTAGCTCCATTTCTTGCCAACAATTTTCCAACAAATGATGGAAAATTTATTTTGTGATATACTGAAGGTGATTATTGATTTCATTGATGATGTCTTGATCCACTCAAAGGGGACATAAGAGGAGCATATTTGTGATGTGGTGTTGGATTGGTTGCAAAAAGTTGGTTCAAAATTAAAGTGTATATTTGAGTCCAAAAATATAATTTATCTTAGATACCATATTTCTTGTGAAGATCTTGATAAATTAATGGTTATTCTAAGGTTCCTTACTCCAAAATGTGTGAATGATGTATAATGTCTCTTAAGCAAAGTGTAATATCTCAATTGTTTTGTTGATTATATTTTTGATCGTACTGCATCATTGTGAGTGTTACTGAAGTTATTAACATCATTTTTCATCTGGTCTAAAGATTATGAGCATGAATTTATGGATCTCAAAAAGCTATTAATGATTCCTCCAATTTTAACATATCCTGATTACACTCAACTTTTTATTTTACATGTGGATGCTTATGATATCGGTTTCAGAGGGGTGTTAATGCAAGAGAGTCTGAGTGTGCTTGGTTGGCATTATCCTATTGTATATATTAACTGTATATTACAATAAGTAGAGGTGAACTATTCCACAGTAGAGAAAGAGTGTTTAGCAGTAGTTTGGGTTTTAAGAAGTTTATATTTAGTATTTATAAGGTGTGGAGCAAAATTTACCTTTTCTTGACAAGGTTTGTGAAGCTCAAAGATTGAGTTGTGGATCTAAAAGCTTTGGGAGGGGTTTAAGAATCTTGTATTATTTAATAATAACTTGTTGTTTTAGCATTAACATTTTTAATATCATATTGAGGACAACCCTCTTTATTTTGTTGGGATTAGTAGTAGAGTGATGTCTATATTGTTGGTTTTTTGACTCTTCAACAAATCCATATAAAAGAAGGATTATAAGAAAATTCAAATAAAGTTTATTGCTAGGATACCTTCTTGACACCAGGCTTTTCCACTGAAGTCAGGATATACCTACATAGCCAACATCATGTGTGAAAATGAAATCCACTTTTATCGAATAATGTACATATGAGTATTTTTGGATTTGCCAATATAGGGAGCCAAAGGAGTCATTGCTGTTGATAAGAATATTTTAAAAATATTCTGGCACACTAAAGAGTATTCTATTAAAATTTTAGTGGCATTATTTTTATTAAATAGGTACTTTAAAACAAATTAATTTTTTTAATAATATTTAGATCTGTGTAAACTACCAGTATCTAATCTTAGTAGCAATAGTTGCTATTTAATAGATGTTTTGCCTTATCAACTTATTTACATAAGAAATTATTATTTTAATATTTAATAATTAGTATTTATACATGTATATTTATATTAAACTTTTCATTATTATATAAAATCCCTATTATAAGAAATGCTATATGTTATTTTAGATGTAATTTATAAATAAAAAATTATTTATCTTATATTAAATTTGAATACAATACCTATATCTAATTCTTTTTCAATGTCATAAACACCTCAAGTTTAGACATTGCAAGGCAATGAATCTAAAGTTTAACATTTGAATCCATCCTAAGAAGCATACAATATATAAAATATATATATTTGCAAGGGATAAAAGACTTATCAAAAATCTAATGTTGAAAGAAGTATATGCAAGTGCAATTTGGGAATTTCTTGATTGTGAAATTGTAAACTTTCCTGTTTATAGTATCAATTCGATAACTGAAAATTGTATGCTCATGATAACAATATTACTGCTTGATGTTGACACTCTTAACTTTTCAGATACTCACTGTTTTCATCTCCTATTTTTGTTAGAGAAAAAATAAATTGAGGAAAGTGATTTTCTTACCTTCAACTATAATACTTTTGAGTATGTTGCCTTTCCTTCCTTTGACCAAGTATTTGTAATTTTCTCACATTTGTTGTTTCTTGTTTTTGAAACTTCTTCAGAATAGTATTAATGTTGGGCTTGTGGTTGTGGCTCAAGTTCACCCCTTCTTCAATTAAGTATGTGGTACATGTTCTAGTTTTTGAATAATCTGTGTTGTAATAGATAATATGTGCAAAACTTCTGTTTAACAGAACTACATAAACTAATCATAGTGTTGTGAGGGATCACTATATTGTCGTTATCCCCAAAAAAGGGTGTTGGAGTGTATAGAGTTTCTATAATAATCTATTTACCACATAATTTTCCTTCAATCTAAGCAAGACACTTAACTATAGATCTTATTCTAGATTGATATATAGCCCACTCAATCTTATGAATCTTTTATTCTTTGACTTAGAAACACTTAAGCTTTTGATTTTTCGAAAGCATTGGTCTTCCTCATTTTCTAATAACATACTTATACTCAAGACGGTGTAAAATTTATCGATTGTATTAGCTTATTTATTTGTCTCTTCCTTTTGACAATTTTAAGGTTCCTAGTTGGTTTTGTTGCAAATCGAATTCCAAGATCATATAAAGTTGATCTTATCACTTGTGTGAGTGTATGACTAAGAAGTCATATTGATGTTATAGCAAATAAACATGCCACTAAATCCTTAAGATTTAATCCATTTTTTATAACTTAGCCTTTCATATAAATGTGTATAAAGGTTTATTGTAGGATAGGTCATTCCAGCAAGTTTTAAATAGAGGTACATGTTTATAATTATTTGTTTTTGCTAGCCACATTGCATGGTAACTTTTAGTAAGATTTGTTGTTGAAATTTGGGCAACAATTGTTTTAGAACTCATCTACAATAGAAAAAGAATTAATAAAAAAGATCAATGTTAATACTTGCTCACATGATAAATAACTAAAGTCCCCGAATGAGGAAAATGAGTAAACTACCATGTTAGCCAAATTTGTAGTCTTGGAATTGCTTTCTAATAAACATTATCTCCAGCCCACCATAAATGTATTAACTTGTACTATTTTTTTGCATCTTCTAAAATGTTTGCAACTTTTTAATCTCCAACATAACTACTTATGTTTATCACAGTATTCAACTCAAGTGCATTTTGCTGTATGTGTAAACTCTACTCCTAGTGGAACTCTTTTGTCCAACTAAAACCTTATCTAAACCACTATTATAGATAGTTATAATAACTTGCCAATTTGTTCGTGCTTCATCACTCATGAAATTATAAAACATTTGTGGTGTTAAAGATCCTATTCTAACTTAATATATTTTATTTAGTAATGTCCAAAAAAGATTTGAGCTAGTGTATCTTCTCCTTTCATCTCACAAACAATTATCACCATCAAGAATTAAAAAATATTATTAATATAATAACTAAATAAATGCATATCTACCTTGGAATCATTATTGACCATTTGAGAATTCTGTATGTATGATCAAAACACACTCAAGAGTATTGCAAATCCATACCTGGCTGCATGACATCGTTTTTAGGCTTCAACTTGGATTAATCCTGAAAACGTAATGCTTTGGAAAAAGTTGTAGTAAACTTATTTTTAAGCTTTAAAACTGCATTAAGACTTGAGTACTTCTCAAGAAAAAGAAATTTCCTTCTAGAGTTTTCTATCACAATTTGCATCCTACAAAATATTTAAAAGTATGTATAAAATAATATTTTAAAATGACTAAATCTTACTTTTGTTTGTTGGTAAGTGTTGAAAGACTATCTAGTGCTTTATCCTATGCTACTGTGGGGTGAGCCATGGTAGCACACCTTATTGTGCGGCGGCCATGGTGGCCCAAGCTAGGCAAACTCGATCTACCATAAGAGCTCAAACAATGCTATAGCAATTCTCACAGCAGCCCCGATTATAGGAATTGGCTGAAAATCACACTGCCACGTAAGAGGGAGGGGCATCATGGATCCCCCAATGGCAAGTCCAAGTGGTGGCACTCACCACCACCCAAGTTGCAAAATGAGGGGGAGTGGCACTATAGTTCCTCCCACGGCAAGTCCAAGTGGTGGCGCTCGCTACCATCCGAGCTACCGCATTAGGGGGAGCGATGCCATACCTGCTCTATGGCAAGTCCAAGTGGTGGCGCTCACCACCATCGAAGTATTGCATGAGGGGGAGCAACACTGTGGTTCCCCCCATGGTAGCTTGGGTGGTGGTGCTCTAGTGGTGGTGAGCACCACCACTCAAACTTGCCATCCAAGCTGCCACATAAGGGAGAGCGGCACTGTGGCTCCACCCATGACAGCTTGGGTGGTGGTGCTCACCACCATTCAAAGCTGCCATGGGGGGAGCCATAGCACTTCTCCCCCTCATTCGGCAACTTGGGTGGTGGCGAGTGCCACAACTGGGACTTGCCACCTGAGCTCCTGTGTGAGGGGGAGTAGCACTATAGCTCCCCTTATGCAAATATGGTTGTGCAAAATGTGGTGGCTTGATTCATGGCTAATTCCTATACTTAGCTATATTGATTTGCAATTATTGATCTTAATTTTTTTTTTAGGTTTATACTTGCTCTTTCTAGACTTTAGCAAGTTGCTAGAACATATGTTAGGAGGCAATATTTATCAAGAATATTACTATGCATGTTACGAGGAACATAGGCACATAGTGGGGGGGGAAGGAAAGGGAGGTTAGAGGGGGCAGGGGGGCGAAAGGAGGGGGCCAGAAAACCTTTCTCAAGCTTCATTAAGCAATCTTTAAGAAAATGAGCAAATTGAGAATCTTGAGTGGATAAAAAATCCCAAATTTCCTGAAGATGAGTCTGAGAAAGAAGAATAGTAATAAGATGAAAAAGAAGAAGATGATGGCCTTGACCTTTTGGAAAGTAAAGTTGCATAGAGAAGAATGGTTACAGAAGAACCAAGTGGAGCTAAAGATGGGGTTAAAAGAAAGGAAAAACGAAAGCAAACTCATGAATACAAAAAGAAGCTTTAAATAAACATTTATTCAATTATCCTTTTAAGTTCAAAGTGAAAGTTGTTTTAGATTCACTATAATAGTTGATAATCAAAAAGAAAGTTCCATCTCTTTGAGTAACTCTATACCGCATAATCAAAAATCTAATACTATGATTAGTAGTGGAAATTGTGGACCAACTTAGGTTTTCCATTTAACAACAAAGTTTTGTGCAAATAGAGTCCAAACTTATTATGGCGAAGGGTTTAGCGCTTTTGAATGGGAAAATAGCTTCTTAGAATAAAATATGGTAGTGTCTTAATATCAAATTTGAGGCCACTTTGAAGGATGAAATTTATGTTGTATAGAAAGAAATTCTTTCAAATCGGATACTACTTGTGTGGGAGGGAAATCACCAACTTAAGGCATGGTTGTTGTGGATAGATTCGAACTCGACAGATCATGCCACAG
>NW_003314281.1:2302714-2305360 GCF_000143415.4 Selaginella moellendorffii | reverse complement strand
AACCAGCAGAGTTTTTGGCAAATTACAATTCAAGCCTGAAGTTTCAAGCTTTCCAAATGCCTTTTTCTTTTTTCACTCGGTTTTCTTATGGTCTTGTTTCTTTTCAAAAAACTCTGGACTTAATGTGTTCAATTTTCTTGGAAACTCCATTCTTAAAGAAGTGCGGTCAGTGATTATGGCAGGCAAGCCTGACACACTTTGACCTGGGAAACCAGCAGAGTTTTTGGCAAATTACAATTCAAGCCTGAAGTTTCTATCAGAAGTATCACCACGGGTAGAATGCATAATACAGCACCCCCCTTTATTTAGGGTGGGCCCCGTTTGCTTATTTGGATTTGCATGCCACCTCATTGCTTCCATGCACATGCCACCTCATTACTGTATATTATTTTCAACTATTTTTAAGTATTTAAAAGTACAAAATCAAATATATTATTTATTCTACTATAACAGCATTATCTTGATTGTATAGCTTAATATGACTACATAGAATATTAAATGTAGCTTCCTTTCTCTCTCTTGTGGAAGAAGACCAACAGTAATACAAAAACTAAAAGAATATTCCAATACTAAAGAGAATGAATAAAATAAGCAAAGCAATTAGTCTAACCATAATACTAAAGAGAATGAATAAAATAAGAAAGAAAATATAAGGAGCACAAATGAGGAAAAACCTAAACCAATCGTAGGTTATATACTTATAAATTATAGCCGTTCATTCACTGGCTAATTATAAAATTATAGTCCTTAACATATCCGTTAACAGCATCTACTAATTAAAATTTAACGTTAAACATTTAGGGTGCAGAGCTGGGCGTGACTAAGCGCGCCACGGAGGAAGCAAGGAGTGAGCGTGGCAAAGGGGCAACCACGTAAGAGTGAGGGGTGCTGTATTGTGCATTTCTTCCTATCACCACTTTATGGAAATTATTTTCTAATTTCTATTGTGGGTGCTTAAATCTGTGAGCTATTTCCGGGTTCCTTATTGTATCACGGAGATCGGTTTGGGTGAGATCTTGATTCACCTGTAACAAACATAAAAAAACTTCTCATCACATCAAGAAAAAAGACAAAAAAGAGCCGAATAAACCTTCTCATAGAACTTCGCAGCATCGAGATGAGGGTGCTCGGGCATCAACCCTCTCAAAAGGTGATCAAGCATCCTAGGATTACCTCCTGCTAACTTTATCAGATTCCTTAGTCTGTCCTTCAACTCAAATGGTCTCTCCATGCCGAGAGTATTTCCTAGTCTTGAAAGGAAGATTGTCGTTACATTTACCACCTCCTCCTCATTCAAAGGCCTAATAGGTATAAAAATACTTGTTGCCTTCTCCGTTGATGTGTAACGCATTGTGGCCCCAGAAAATCGGGTCGTTGCTACTGTAAGTACAGGAAACATCAGGCCACCTCGGTTACCTTTGATATGTCGAACATAGGCCGAGAAAGCTTCATGAATCCAGGACGATGCAGCTCGAAGGCCTCCATCAAAAAACCAAGATAGAAAAATTCGCTTGTCGGCATGAACCTTAAGACCAGTTCGAATGAAGTCGATCACATCTCTGAAAGTCAGCACATTCCTCAGGCCCGGAAATTTGTCATCCAACTCCTTGAGAAAATCACCATATGCAGTCGTATTCATTGGACTAAGTGCTGCATGCAAGGACCGAAGGGCCAAAACCTGTGTGCCTTCCAGGCTGTTCTCGAGCAGAAGTGCACCCCCCGCCATGGCCGTTTCAACCGAATGGTACATACTAAGATCTTTGCCAGTCTCCAACACGTTGTTCACCACTTCCTTGAACTGAGTGGCAAGCCCACTCTAACCTAGCTGGTCGCCGAGAATGGCATCTATAGTCCCTGTTTTTGTGTCCCTCTCCCACGCTTCTCACAGATTTAAGCACCCACAATAGAAATTAGAAAATAATTTCCATAAAGTGGGCAGCAATAGCTTCACATGCAGTTGAGAATGATAACACAAACACTCACGCACCTTGCTGCCACTGCTGCTCTCCAGCGATCACTATGCATGTCAATGTTCCCTACTCATCCAAAAAGAATTTGAACTTTGACAATATTAGAACCAAATAACACACAAACTTTAGAGTAGTGAATATTGTGGAGGAGGAAACTGATGATTCATTTTGGGCCTTATGACATGTTGGGAAAGATAAATGTATAGGATGGCTTAAAGAAAAACATAGACACTGTATAAAGCCAAGTGTAATAGGATACAGAATTTAGTAGAACAGCATTGTAAAACACAAATCTCTAATTTCCAAAGTAGTTAAAGGTGTCCCAAAGTGGGGGGCCAAAGGTGATCTATGAGGCAATGGCTAATGCAAAAATTCAATGAGAATAAAAAGTTTGGATTAAAATCTCTAACTTAAAAAGTTAGTGAAACTCCCAAAAAAATGCCTGAAGAGCGAGCATGAAGCAATTGGTAAGTAAGTCTCAAGAAAGAGACAAAAGAATGACTTACATCTTGTGACACATGGAAGTGTCAAGATTGGGCCCGAGACTTCTAGTGTGAATGTTTTATCACTATCCGACAGATATGGGGCTACTAACCACTGAAGAGGAACAGCCCTAGATTCTGCTCTATCACACGATATCTATCGTGAAACCTTAGAGGTACCCCATGGAGGTACA
>NW_003314281.1:2295561-2301217 GCF_000143415.4 Selaginella moellendorffii | reverse complement strand
TGGAAATTTATACTATAAACATATTTATAATTTAGAAATACAAGAATAATTTTATTGAATATCAACAAACTAATAAGTCTTATATTAATATTACAACAGAAAATTGAAGCCCTTTGCATAATCATGCATCATGTGAGAATTTAGAGTTTGAGTAGATTATTGAAGCAGTGAGTTTAAGCTTTCTTATAGTTGGACATACTCATGAAGATGTAGATGGACTCTTCAGCCATAGGTTGGAATCACTTCAATGGGCAAGTTATTTCATTGTTCCACACTGATGAGATTTCAAAAATGCATTTCACAAAAAGCATATTAGCTTTATAACTAAGGTTGCAGATTTCAAAGTGCTCTCTCAAAAATGATTTTTATAAAAAGGGTAGTTACATTCTTATTAGCTACTAAAAGCCTTTAGAGTTTCATATTAGCAAGATAAAACTCTAGTCATGCATTAATGTGGCTTTTAGTTATATCCAAGGTTTTCCATGCCAGCCTAACAATAATAATATTATTGGTAGTATTTCTAAAGTTTTGGATGAAGGACATCCCAACATATCCATTGATTAAGAATAACTATACAAAAAGGTGATGATCAGTAATTTTAAATCTTAAGAAGTCCCATGATCAATTATGTGAAGGTTTTGGACTTTTTCCATTGGTACAAACTCCAGTGGATGATTCAGATTTAATGCCTATATTATAAACAATATTGAACTCGAAGTAGATATGTTTATTAAGGATAATCAAAGTTCAACAAGTTCCACCTACCTTAATATGAATGATTTATATTAGTGATTAATATTAAGCACTTATTACAAATGATTTAGAGGAAGTTTAAATGTGGAAAATTACAGCTGTTAGATTAGGGAATATCCTAGAATATACTTTAATATTCTAGGTATATTCTTTACACTCTCTCATTTTCTAAAGCAAATATACATTTAATATTTATGTATGGCTATAATACCATATACTAATTCTAGAATAGTAGACATTATAGATGACACAATGTTGTTAGTGTCATACAAATATAGATGATGACTTTAAAGGACGGCATTACAATAGTACACTAGTTTGAGTGTAATTATTTGTGTGGATTGGAGCCTTGTTTTGAACATTTTCAAGTGTGTATTTGGATATGTTGACAATTATAGTGCTACTTTTTAGCAATTGTATCATCTCTATCAAGGGCCATCTAAGTCAGCTATGAAATTTCATGTTTGCTTCTGGAGCATTTTGTTTTATATAGAACCAAATATGTCAGATTGGATCACATGATATTGAGTTTGGTCCTTTAATATTTGCTAAATAATAGTTTATCATGTCTACCAAGACACCCTCTCTATTATGCCTAGTAGATTCTTTTTTTGATGATGATTATGCATCTCTCTATTGATGGAATGATTGATGATGTTTCATGATAATTAGTTATTCTCTTTGATGGCTTTTAGCTTTTCTCATTACCATATGTTTTTTGTAGTTTGCTCTAGATTAATTTCTTAGGTTTGAGATATAAGTTGAATGTTGTTTACGCTTGTTTAACAAACTTGAGTTCCTTAGTATAGTTAACTGAGATCTATTCGGATTGGCTGGTATAATGGTTAGCATGAATGAGTATTTGTTTAATTTGCAATATTCATTCTATTTTGTTGATTGTTACTACAGTTAGTTTTAATAGATTTAAATGTTATTTTTTTAAGTGATATATTTATGAGCATTTTGCTTGTCAGTCAATAATATTTTATGTTCTTTGAGCTATCTTTCTTAAGTTGTTTGATGTGCTATCTACAATCTTTCATAGTTAAACTTTCTTATTGAGTTTTCTTGACAATAAACTTACTATTAAATTTTGTTGATTGGTTAATCCTATGACTTTAACCTTTTATGATCTTAGTGGTTCCTATACTCTATTTTATACTAGTTTATCAAATGATAACTGCATTAGACTACTTTTGTGTTCTAATCTAGGATCTATTGAGGAATCTATTTTTTGTATGCCACTTTCATTTGTGTTGGGACCGATTGATCAAGCATTTCATTCTCACGAGCTTACTGATGCATCATAACATAGGAAGCATTTAACGAAGTCACTATATCCACCTGACTATCCAATAAAGGTCGAGAGCCATGATTCACCTCTACAAACTCCACAACATATCAAAACTTGTTGTAGATCATTTTCGTACTAACTCCTTGACGACAATTGTGGTAGCCTCAACTGAATAGAGCCATCCTTGACCATATGATCCTATAGTCCAACTAGCCTTCTCTAACATTCGAAAGCTGGGGTTCTTACACGAGAGCTCTCCAAGCCATAGTCATTGTCCCTTAACAAAGTCATCACCCTCATTGTTGCAATCAATGTGTTCATCCAAAAAGTTCTTGGGAGCGGAGGAGAAGCTAACTAAGTTGACATCACTACCTACATGCTTCCCCTTCATATCCTGCTAAGTTTGGTGCTACTGTGAAGAGGATGCACCACCACCCAACACAAAGCATTCAGTTCATGCATTGTGATGAGGAAATATTGTGCTTGGGGCAAAGGATTTGTGATCTTGAAAACTCTTTGTTTGGTCGACATGGACTTGAGCATCTTCTCAGCCATCTCCTTGGAACTTTGGTAATATTGTGAGAGCCAATGGAAGACTTACATCCAAAATCCAAAACCATAGAGAAGAGCTATGGAAGAGGAAGGAACCCTAAAATCTAACCTTTAGAAACTTGATTTCTTGGCAGCCCAAATGATCTTAGGACATATTGCTTCAAATCCACTTTAAGGCACTCAAAAATGTTAAACAGATTTGACATCTAGGCTCCAAAAGTTGATGGTGTTGAGCAAGAAGCTACAACACAAAAAAATTAACCAGATCTCTCCACTCTTTGCTCCAAAAAAAGTGTGCTTAGACCCCTAAGAAAGCTCTAGACCAAAGGAAGAAAATGGAAGTAAAATCACTCTCTAATTCCTCTCCTATAAAGCTCTAAATAGGACACAGTTAAAAAATTGCCTCCATAGGAATATTAAAAAGAAAAATCTTTATTTTCTCTCCCTATTCTCTCTAGATCTCTAGGTCAAGTATGCTTAAAAGGCATCTCTCCCTGCATGACATGCCAAAATATGAACTCTCTTCAAGTGCTTTCACTCCATTATACTTCCACTATTATAAACTCTAGTGAAGTTGAACTAAAGCTCTCTATATATGAAATTCTAGATTTTGTTACTAGATAGGGATTGCCTCTAGTCAATGCTACATACTTTTGCAAGATCTTGCTCCTAACATGGCGGGACTACTTGAAAACACAGAATGCTTGTCTAATATGCTATTTTTTTTGGACAAGACAAATAGCTTTATGGGTTTATAAAATTTTCTTAAGCATTGTAGCTCAATGGCAGGTTTGGAAAATATACACTTGTGGATATAGAACCCACTATCGCTTCATGGTGAGAAATAACATCCCCTTGAGAAACATTGCATTAACTAGTACAAAATAGGCCAGTCTACAGTGGAATGTAAGATCTAAAATTACTTTACTATACTATAGTATTGTCTCTTTTAAAAGAAAAAAAATATAACGAAATGATATTAATTGTAGGTAACATACTTTGTTCTAGACGGTGCTATTATATCACATACAATTGTTTACAAGATGTTAAAGGAGAAGATGATAACACACAAGTGGTACACACTTTCATAAACATTTGATATATAACAAGCTTTTCATTTCATGTAAAGATGCAATTAACTTTCTTTTACCTTATCATCAACATATTGATTTCCTTTATACCTCTTCCTATATTAGTATTATGGGGAAGATTCACCTTGCATTTGTTGAGCCATAGCTTCTACATAGTCGGGGAGACTTCCAAAGCTTTTGATTCTAGAAACTTCAAGTGATTGTGTTCTATAAAATAGAATAAAATATGTATTGAAATCTTAATGTATATAATTTATCTCTTTGAGGTTGGAGGCAACTCATGAAATCCTCTGAGCCGGAGTTTGAAGAAATAATGTTCTTCAATAGTAAACATTGATCTACTAGAATCACATATTGCTTTCACCATAGAATCACTACCTACTATGCAATCAATCATAACATCATCTGATGGGCAATAAAAGTTTAAACAAGATTTGCATCACCAATGGAGTTCAAAATCAATACCCAGTAAATGTGTTATGGATCTCCTCATCCACAAGGTTAGGTATGATGTTAGTTGTCGTACCCATACAAAACATATGCTGCATGCTTGTTATCATAAAACCCATCATATATGTTTTGGCAAAAGGCATGATAACCTGGAAAATAAGAATGTTTAGAGATTAGATAAAATATAAAATATGTAATCACCTTTTCAAGCTTCCCTTGGATGCCCTTAGTATCGAGACTAATAGGATCTAACATCTGGTTAAGATTGTTTAGTAGGATGAAGACGACATGGCTAACTTCAAGCATAAGTGCTTGTGATAGAAAGAATATATCATATATGTGGTCAAGTGTGAGAAAATTTTAGTCCTCAACTTTCCCATCAATATCTAAAAAACTGTCTGAAAAGTCAAAGAGAATGAAGTCCACAACTGAGAGCAAAGGCCTTTATATCTTTTGGCACTAATAGTTGAACTGGCACTATATATCTATATTCATGTTGTGAAATGGGATGGACCTATAAAAGAGCTAAGTGAATGAAAAAAGTAATGAATAATATGCTATTGTCATATGGTGTGCTGTTGATGCGAGTTCCTTTAACTTCTTATTATGAGCATCTCATCAAGTTGGAATGAAATTACTACCAATAATCATTGCTGCAAAAAACATGTGTTACCACCTTTGGTTTGCAATATTCACTTTTTCTTACCTCGAGGTCGATGTGATATTCTGTGAACCACTTAATCATCATTATTTGCTGGTGGAACCTGATCCAAATCCTAAATGTCTGATGGTGGAATTGGAGCTTAATCTTGGCCATTTAGTGGTAGAATGTGAGCTTGATCTAGATCTGCCTCATCTTCTTCTCCATCATCACTTGCATTGCCTATCATTGCCAACATTAACAACTTCCTTCTAGTCTAATGTAAAGGTCTCATTGTCGCGAATGTGACTTCAGATATCGAAAGTTACCTGTCGGCTAGTCCTTACGGACACTCTTACCTTACTGCCACGATGGCAGGAGGTCGGTATTGCTAGACCCGTTATCAGTCTCCGCCTAAGCTAGTTGAGAAACTGGTCCTCGCGTGTGCACTTGACCAGATGGGCATAAGGACGGAATTCCTAAGTGCTATTAGTCAAGCATACTTGACCTAGTTAGAGAAACTCATTCGTTGACTTGCACTTGCTAGTGTTGGGAACCCCCGCGATATTGAGATTGGTCCCTCAATATTCGCTAAATGATAGCTTACCGTGTCTGCCAAACACCCTCGCTATCATGCCCTTTGTGTTGGTCTCATTTCGGTCCCAAATGCTATTTATGGAAAGTGTCCAGATTTGCTCATTTGGCATATTTACGGAATGTAGAGATTGTCCTGAACACAATGGTGTTCGTCCCATGTCCAAATTCGCAATCTAAGGACATTCCATATTTAGTAAGTTTCGAGTTTGTCCCAGAGACTAACTCCTGATACTAAGGGAGGCTTAAGGTGAAAGCCCAAAGCGTGTGTTCCTCAAGGGG
>NW_003314281.1:2285885-2295431 GCF_000143415.4 Selaginella moellendorffii | reverse complement strand
ACCCAAGTTCCATTCCATGCTAGTTGGTGGAGTACCCATATCCTCACGTTAGGCCACCGGTATGCCGAAATAGCGCCAGACTCCGTTTAGCTCCGTTTTGCGTGCTGGTCCTGGCATTGGGATGCTGGTTGCTCCAGGACTGTTCCAAGTCGCTCCGGGCTCCTGTCCCTTCGCTCCCTGGGCTTTATGCTCAGGAGTTGCTCTGTGGTTCGGTTCCATCACTCTTTGGCTTCACACTTGGGAGTTTGGCACCGTTCCTTCGTTCAGTGGCCCAAGGCCCTGAACCTCGGGTTCCTGTGGACACGTGGCATGGACACGTGGCATGTGACACGTGGCATCTGTCACGTGGCACAAAAAGGGTTTAGGTTTCGCTTCGTGGTGTTATCCTATGGTAAATCACCATAGGATAAAGGGTAAAAACCACGTGCGCTACACTCATTCCCTAGGAGCTCTAACTCTTAAAGGCATTCTATCTTTTGTGCCTTTAGAACTTTTGTAAACATTGTTAGGATATTTCTCCATCTTTTACACCTTTTGCAACAAATCAAGTGCAAATTAGTGCCTCAAATGACATGCCTCTATATCAAAGATACCTATAAACAATATCTATTTAGGAAAGATCTTAGAAATCACGTTATATTTGTAAATTGTATATCACATAAAATAAAATTGACCATATTAGCAATCATAAGTTGTCATGCTTATAGACTTCTCTAACAACCACCCCTCTATGATCCCTTCCAATAATGTGTTAACATAGGTGTCAAAGGACATGAATGTGCCATTTGGATTGTTACCAATAAGTGGTGCTAGGAACTTCTCATTTTACCTATAATTTGTATGATGTAGACAACCCTTTTCATCATATTCTCATATTTTCTTTCTGTTCATCAGTCAGACATTAAAGAACTCCAAAGTCTCTATTTGTTACTTGTAAGGAAGCCTTGATTTTGCGATATTTTAAATCATGTCATTTAGAGTTTTGTTCATTGCAAAAGTAATATATGCATAATTAATAAAGTATAATAAAAATTTTACATTTATGAGAAATTTTGGCTATAGTCTTTAACCACTCCTTGGTTTGCAATTGTCTGCAATACATATTAGTTTTTTCAACTTTGAAAACTTTGCATGTTGAATTTTGTGCTCAATTTATACGAGCTCAACCAAAAGCCATTCCCAACTCTTTTCTAGATATGCATATTTATAAGTGTCTTCACTAAAGGCTAGAAACCAAAATAATAAAAAGAGGCCATTATAAAGTGAAAGGGAAAGACATACTTTGCACCATATAGTGAGTATAAAAGTGATTAAGTTGTTGAACTATGTTATACCATCATTCCAAGTATGCGAGTGCTGAACAAGTGTTGTGAGATCATCACCATAATATTGGTAGATATCATCCTCACTCAAGTCTGCCAAAACACAAAGTTGCTCAATATCATAGACAAGGTTTTACTTTTGAACAATAAACTGCCTAAACTTGCATTTAAACATGATAAAGCAAGTTAAAGTGGAGTTGAAGGTGAAATTATAGAACTTATGCATTGATTTTTTGACAGGTTAAGATAAGTCTATTAACATCTAGAGGTCCCTTTGTGTAGACAAGGCTGATTGGAACATTGATATGGTAGACGGGATCATCACAAAATTAATTATCAATACACTTCATCCAAGCCTTATATTGGTGGCTACTGTCAATAATTTGAAATATTGTCCCTGTAAGTTGTAGAGTCTTAAAATGTTTGATAAGCATGTTATCAAAATCAAAGAACTTCCTCTTCTAAATAGGATCCCAATTATTCATAATCTCAAGTGTGATAGTAATGATCTTTGTTGTTTCTAGCTTATAGAAAAAAAACTAGAAACATTCTAATATTCATTGCAAGGCCATTCTGTTTGAATAGGCTATATATGTTTGGGTTTACATACTTGGATGTTGTGTGCACAAGATTCATCAGTTGCAAATGGCAAAAAGGGATTTCTTTAATCAAGTTACAAGGGCCTAGCCATTTGAGTGCCTTAAATGTTTGGTGAATTGCATTTTCCTTTGTTTGCATAAAAGTCTCTTAGAAGCAATTGTCCACCATGTTGTCAAAAAGGTTTGCAACTCTTTCAGCTCCTGACTATTTGTCAAGTTCCCTATCATGAACACTGCTAGATTACCCAGCTTCAGGGATTTGTGCTAGTGGTGTGCCAATGAGGAGTAAAGGTGGAGGTGGTGGTGGTGGTGGTGGTGGTGGTGAGAGTAGGGGTAGAGGCAATGGTAGTTGTGGTAGTAGCAATGGTGGCAATGGTAGTGGCAATGGCGGCGATAGCGGTGGCAATGGTGGTGGATGTAGTGGATCTCTAAGCAACTATGTTTTTGTTGATGTGCTAATGGATATGTCAATTGTAATATCTTCATTAGTGCCAAATTCAACTTCTTATATTCTCTTGACTCCAACAACATTTTTAGGTGGTACTATTCTCCTTTTTTGCATAAGAAAAAATTTTGTTGGTCAAACTAAACAAAGATAATAAGAAATTCAAATAGTTAAAAATAAAAAAAAAAAGATCAAAGCAAGCCCAAATTCCACCTTGGGCACTTTCACAGCCAAACTACCCAAAGTGGCCAACATAAACTCCACCTTAGGCACTTTAGTGGCCTAGGGGGCCAAGGTTATTTAAATAACCTTGGTCCCCCTGAGTAGCCAAAGTGCCTAAAGTGGCCAATTTAAGCTCCACCTCAAGCACTTTGGTAGCCTAGGGGGCTAAGGTTATTTGAATAACCTAGGCCCCCTAGGCAACTAAAGTGCCCAAGGTGGCTAGTTTGAGCTCCACCTCAGCCACTTCAGTGGCCTGGGGAGCCAAGATTATTTGAACAATCTTGGCCCCCCAGGCCACTATAGTGTTTGAGGTTGCTAGTAAAAATGCCTAAGGTGGCCATGAAAATGTTTGTGGTTGCTAATGAAATTGCAAGGTGGTTGCCATAGGAGGAGCAAGAAAAAAAAGCATGAAACCAATCAAATAAAAGAAACTCATCTTTGCTGGCATTTTTGCTAAGCTTCCCATTTGTGTTCTGGATCTCTCTTGCTTTTGATCTCGCCCTTTTGCATGCTCGATTTCTCACACTCTCGATTTTAGCTTGCACACTCAATTTCTTGCACTCTCAGTTTCTCAATCTCAACTTGTGTTCTCACTCATGCACTTAATCTCTTGCACTCGTGCACTCAATCTCTCACACTCTAGCACGTTATCTCTCAATCTCTCTCACACTCTGAGAGGGAGCCCTAAAAAAACCCAGGCCTCGGGCTAACCCTAACCAATTTTTCATCCTAGCCGTTCATTCCAAATAACTTAAATCTCAGCCATCACAATATCTTTGATCTTATTTTATCTTATCATTATTATTATATGTGAATTATGGTTCTTTATTTTGTATATTTTAAAGACAATATAACTAGCATATCAATGTTTCAGTTATTAGAGATATGATATTATTTTTTCCAAATTAACTAGAAAGGATGCATTTTCATCAATATTTTATACATATTTTGAACTCATTACAAGAACTTTAAAGAGTTTAAATAAGGCACATTGAAATATATTGTACTATACTAATATATAAATGGATGAATTCTCATCCAGAAATTTATTTTGTGTTGTATTAGATCCTAAATGCATTAAATGTAATTGAGTAGTGTTCACAATTATGGATAAAACTCAAGTCATACTAAGAATTAAACCTGTCATTAAAGAATTATCATTACTTAGCACCTAAGATTTGATAAGATTTATTATCACCTAGCACTCAAGATTTAACAACTTGACACATCACACATGCTATTTTGGATTGCCACATTATAGCCAAATGTCATTATTGATATCATTATTAATTATCAAACTTCACATGCTTAAAATCCTTCTTTGGATCTATATGCAAACATGTATCAGACATCATAATAGATGATAGTAATCTTAAAACTGTCACACATGCATATGTTAAATTTGTTACACAATTTAAATTCATTTTATACGCCGTTGACATTTTTCTTATTGCTCTCCTTAAATTTCAATTTATGTTTCACTATAGATTTTTGCAAATAGTATAAAGAGAGAGAGAACTCCAAAAACTATTATGAAGGATAGAGAGGTTTCTTCTACATTTTCGAGATCACCCACCTTTTTAATTCTCTCAAAATATTGTTTTCGAAAGTTTTTTATGTCAATGTTTTGATTTTCATCTTGGCTCTATTTTGTTAGAGGTTGTGATTCACAACAACACCAGTATAGTTGCATGCTCAGAGTTTCTTCTTTCTAGTGTGGCCGAGGGCAAATAGCAATAGAATTTGTAAAATTTTAAGTCGAAAGAGATTCAAGTTTTTAGATCTCCAATCAAAGTGCCAAGATGCACTCTAGCAAACGTGAATATAAAACAAGAGTCAATCGTCATCCTCTCCTTTTCTTTTAGTTTAAGTGAAGAAGTCATGCTAGTATCAATGTCAAATTCACTAATTCTATTTTCAACAATATTCAAAGCTGTTAACAATACTTTGCAGTTTTCGCATGTCTCAGTTGATGTGTGCTTGTTTTTGCTCGTGAGCGAATTTCCATCCTCTACAATAGCAACATTTTTTTTGAGCTACCACTTCTTGTCAACAATATAAGTTTCAAATGAAAGGGGATGGAAACTAAGCAGAATGTCCACAATTGATGGAAGATCAAGACCACACACTTCCAACATTTTGAAGGTACAGTGTTTATAGTTTATTATGGTGGGCATTTAGATTGTGTGGATGAAGCATGCAATCAAGATTGCTGTAGAAATTCTATATTTTTCAAATGGTCTACAATCAATTGTCTTGCCTGTGATACCATTACTGTTAGATTCATGTGTTGATTATGCAAACATGCTCCTCTATATTGTGCTATCAGCAAAGCTAGGATGTACTATTTTCTTTGTTAGGCACAAGGTCAGGATAATAGGATAAAGAATGGGCCCTGCAATCAAGTGATCACCCCTTTAGCCAGTTGGCTTAGGGTGTAAGGGATAGAATTCTAACATTGGTATTGGAGCCTAGTTTGATTTTCATGGCTGATGAGTGGGGCAAGAATATTCTAAAGGAATATTTAACATGGTGGATCTAGAGGGAGAACCAAGGTTTAGTAGACCCTAAGAGAAGGACCATGGTGACTGGAGGGTGGCTTAAATATAATCACAAACAATCATTCCTTGATGAGGGGAGGATTGTTAAGCACTAGATCAGGATAATAGGATAAAGAAAGGGCCTTGCAATCAAGTGATCACCTATTTAGCCAGTTGGTTTAGGGTGTAAGGGATAGGATCCTAACATTTTTCCACGGGATGGAATGGCTGGAAGAGTTGCAATATATGTTAGCACAGATATGCATTCAATACAAGAGATACAAAAAAGTTCTTTCAATTGTTCAAAGATGTTGTGTAGAAAGAAACTATGAGAAACTTATTTGCAACTCCAAAGCATGTTTAGAAGACTGTCCTCAAGGGTTTTATTGCAAACACCCTACTCAATCTAGAATACCAAAAGACTCAACTAAATAATGAGCTTATGGGACTTACTACGAAGAGTACAACCTACTTAAGGAGGTACATTTGTACATTACAAAAACATATTTTTCTTACATTATATTGTTTAGGATAAAAACTTGGATGTGTGAATCTCAAGAGGGAAGTTGCAATAAAAAATTGACTCCATCCTTGAACTAAAACGAACTTATCCATACGAATTCATCAACAAAAGTTTGTTTCTATACCAAGTTGTGAATGAGTAGGAGCACCCAAGATGTCTATAATGGGCTTTACCTTTAGTGTAGAATTTCTCTCCCAAATGGACATATTTAGGTTGACTTTGCAATGTAGGGGTATATTTTGACCATATGGAGCGTGTATTAGGTTTGACAACCATGGAAGCTCACATGTATCTAAAGTAATTTTTATTCTCATTATATTGAAATGGTTGTAATATTTGTGTTTTCATAGGCTACTTTGTAACTTGACAATTGCGATAACAAAGTTTAAAATACAAAACTTGATATTATGCTAAAGCAGATTGGAAGCTTATAAACTTTCGTTGTTTTATGGTAGATAGGGCTAGTGCAAATTAGAATGGTGTCCAAGCAATTTTCAGAAATGATTAACCATTGAAAAGTCATAAGAGGACTTGTGAGTTCTATTAGGCTCAAAGCCTAAACTAGCACTACTATCTTATCAAGCCAAAGTTTCAATCAGTGTTTAAGGAGTTATGCAAACAATGGCAATTTGCATCCTCTAAAGAAGTGTACAAGGCAAAGGCAAATGAAATCTAAATATGGTGGTGTGAAGATAGCTATACAAACACAAGTTGTATACTTCAATTTGAGTCATGGTTAGGGTGGTAAAAGCTAGGATGTTTTAGCAGGGACATCACTCTCTTTAGGTTGGTTGCTATTTTTCTTCTCATTTTATTGTTTTATAATATTACTTTTTTCATTACTTGAGGACCTCATATACACCCCAACTATGAATCTCTCTGAAAGTAAGCATTAGAGTTGGCATTTCTTAGAAGTAGGGAAAGGGAAGATGAGTCTATACAAAGTATGTCTATTAGATTTAATATGCACTATAAAGCAATTTTCAAAAGTGTTGGCATTTGAGGAGGGAAGATATATGGGAACAAGGCCTTCTGTTAAGATGTTATTATAAACTTCCGAGTTTAGACTTCCCGGAAAGTCATCCAACCCAGTACTATTCAAACTTAAGAACGCTTAACCCCAAATATCCCAAAACCCTTAACCAATTGGAAAAAGGACCTAGTACTATTCAAACCTAAGGATGTTTAACCCCAAATATCCCAAGACCCTTAACCGATGGGTTGCACTCTTGTTTATGGGCCCTTTCCCTCTATATTTGAACCTCATGGATTATTTCTTGAGTCATTACCTTTGGTTGCTTATAATCCACCACGCTTCCCTATAAGTTCACGCCATCATGAACGGAAGCTAAGAGCCGCAGCTCTCTCTCGAGCCCCACTCTCTTGACACTTTACCCCTCGGGTCAAGCCCAGCTGAAGCAAACTAGACCCTTGCCAGATGTCAATTAACAAGTAGTGTGATTCCCCTAACCAACTAACAGAGTCAGACTCGAGATCGCTCTGATACCAAATGTAAGCTACTGAGGTTGGACTTCCTAGGAGGTCACCTAGCCCAGTACTATTCAAACCTAACGACGATTAACCCAAAATATCCCAAGACCCTTAACCGATTGGAAAAGGGGGTGCACTGTTGTTCATAGGCCCTTTCCCTTTATATTTGAACCCCATGGATCATCTCTTGAGTCATTTTTTTTTGTTCTTACAGTTATATGATAGGATAAAGAGAAATTTAACTCCACCCACCTAAACAGTGGCAACTACAATTGAGGAAGTTGTCCACAACATATCTATAGAGTACACTCCTTGGGCTTCTATTAGTGATATGAAGACAGTTCACTCAAAGTATCACTTTTTCTTTGCTGGTGAAGATGTTGGCATAGACATTGGAGTATAAAACTCTCACATGCCTGATATTGAGTACCATTTTACTCTAAGACACTGCCCTCAGATAAAACCACCTCAAATCTGATAAAGAGAATACATCACAATAGGTTGAAATCACTTACTATATTATGCAACATTTAGTAAAAGCACAAGGACAACGAGAGTTAGAATTTGAATAGCAAATTGTGGAGTTCAACACCCAATATGAGAACACACTAATAAAGGTTCTAAAGAACAATTAAATCATGGAGGAGAGTTCCATATTATAGGAGCTTATGGTGTGGCAGCTTTGGACAATAGGGAAGCTAATTGAGGCAATCGTGTCAACTAGATCCTTGAAGAAAGAGTTGCAAGAAGAAGACTTTGCACTAGAAGAATAGGATCTTATGGAAGGAAGCGATAGGAGAAGAGGAGTCTAGGTAGAAATTTGAGGAGTTCACTAGGGAGGAGCTGGACCTGGGTGATGACTTAGAGGACACTATCAGCAAGCTAGAAGACAAGGATGACGACATCTTAGAGGATGCAGAGGCATTGCTTGAGCTTGGGAAGACAACCAAGGAGCAAGTGTAGGATGAAATCACCTATTGAGCAGGTGGCAAAGATAAGGGTATGGGAAGCCAACATTGAGAGGATGTTGAAACAAAAGGAATCTAGGATAGGTTTAGAGATTCCCACAAAGTAGTAGACCCTTTGATTAATTTTGTGAAGTAATCATTGTTTGTTTCTCTCACAGCTAGCTAAATTTTCACTTGGTTGTAGTGCAATGCAATGGAATTGGCATAGCATATCACCTCCTGGCCTCAATGTTGGTAGAGACATTGTTGGATTGAAGACAGCTACAAACCCAAATGTATTTTGCAGGTTAAGATAAGGTGCCACCTTTTCTTGGTTGGGAAAAGTTTCCAATGAACAAGATTTCTTAACATCTTAGTGTGAGGAGATTTGTGGCTAGGATTTGCATGTGCATCAGATTAAAAAGCTCATTGGGTCCTTAGATCTTTGTCTAGAACTTTAGTACTCTCATTGACTTTGTGCTTCTACATTATTGGAGGAGCTCACTTCGTAGCTAGCTACGTGGTGGAATCAGGGCAAGTTCGACCGTTACCCCTTCCTAGGTAGCACAGATGATCCAATATTGAAATTGGAGTAGACTGATTTCTAGAAACCTGTAGACTACTCTCTGCTGTAAGTTATACATGTTGTTCTAGGAGCTATTAAAAATAAGGCCCTGCTACCACTAAGCATTGGCAATGGCTACAAAAATTCTGATGTGTGTAGCTAACAGAAAATTCTCTTTCATAAAGTGGCAAAATGCTTTGATTATACTGTTGATGTGGGCATGAGGGAGTTGGGATTTACACTCTCACTATCATACCCTATGTGTTGTCTAATTTCAGACCCATCTCTCATCACAATGCATATGAATATAGTATCAACTACAATATTCCAAAAGAGCATGGGCTCGAATGCTCATGCACCACAAAAACTTTTTTGTGGTGTATGAGCACTCACCACACATTCAGCACAACACTTAAAAATGATATAGTGAGTATTGGTAAAAGATATTCACGCCCATTAGGTTAAGATACATATCTCTTTCTATACAGGACAATTGCACACATTAATACTTTGTGCAAACCATTGATGGTGCTTGTCAAACCTCCTGGTTACCTTTTTCGCTTCGTGGCACCTTTAGAGCGTGTTCTTCCAACCTGTCCTTGGGTTTTAGAGCGTGTTCTTCCAACCTGTCCTCGGGTTTTAGAGCGTGTTCTTCCAACCTGTCCTTGGGTTTTAGAGCGTGTTCGTCCAACCTGTCCTCGGGTTTTAGAGCGTGTTCTTGGTGGTGCTCTTCGCTCAGCACCCCGTGGATTACCACTAGGTTCGTAGGTTGGATCAAAAGGTTCTCTCGTTTGTTTTCCTCTCCAACTCCAACTTGCAGCTGCTAGCATTGATGTGTGCCTCACGGCACTAAATAAACCTACACATACAACATAAAAACATAAAAACCAAT
>NW_003314281.1:2284329-2285785 GCF_000143415.4 Selaginella moellendorffii | reverse complement strand
GCATAAAAAAACGTACCAAATGGACTCTGCTGCGGATACCCGTAATAGCATGTATCCACCTTCGGAACAACCATCTTATCCTGCTTTTTTACTTTCCGAATCACGTTATGCAATGCTTGGTCTGTCATAAAAATGACAGCGTACTCCCCATCTGAAAAGACACACATTTAACCACCCACAAATAAAATTAAATACCTTCTATCCATTGCTCTATCCTCCATGTTTTCTTCAGAAAATCTTGTTCCCATCTTGCTTGTTGGCCTTCATAACATTCCCTGTGCTTACTCTCAAGAAATATAAAAAAATCATCCAACGTATCCTCCACAACCACTAGCTTTAGATGGATGAAGCTATCAGGTCCATGGTTGCCAATACCAACCCAATAGAATTGCTTCTTGTTGTCATTTAAAAAGGCTTGAAATGCCTCTGCTTCATGAATCTGATGAGGCTGACGTTTCGGAGGTCCAAACCTTGCACCAGCTGGCAACCGGAACTTCAAAGCTTGCATACGTGCAGGAACGCGGAAATTTGAGGGGAGAATGTCTTTGAGTGTGAACTCGAACACCGTGTCCTTCTCGCGATCATGAAAAAGCTTACCCATGTATATCATGAAGACAATGCACATGAGGTCTGATACCTCCTTAACCTTGGGATTAGAATCCAGTATAGGAGGCCATAAATGTCGCAGCTCCGCCACATGTAGGTTCTCGACAAGATGGTATATAAGGAGTGGAGAGAACATGATGGAAAAAGCGCGCATTCCATTCTTTGTGTCTTCCTGTTTCGATAATTTTACCTGCTTATGGGGAGGCGGCTCCTCCTGTAAATTAACCCCACATAAGCACTCACATAAACTTCTGAAATACCAGAAAAGTACCTCGTTGCGTAAGAGTCCAACTAAACCGCAAGACTCTAAAAATCCCCACTTATCACTGTAAATGCCTGGCCATACTAGGTCGTCCCGATTGATAAGGGTCCCCAGCAGCGCAACATAAAGAGCTCGTAGCACTAACAAATAGTTGCTGTCATGAAGGTAGTGAAGATAATAACTGCCCTTAATACGTTTCCACGCATTCGTTATTGTTTTGCACAGATCGGCTTGGGTGAGATCTTGATCCACCTGTAACAAACATAAAAAAACTTCTCATCACATCAAGAAAAAAGACAAAAAAGAGCCGAACAAACCTTCTCGTAGAACTTCAAAGCTTCGAGATGAGGGTGCTCGGGCATCAACCCTCTCAACAGGTGATCAAGCATCCTAGGATTACCTCCTGCTAACTTTATCAGCTTCCTTAGTCCGTCCTTCAACTCAAATGGTTTCTCCATGTCGAGAGTATCTCCTAGTCTTGAAAAGAAGATTTTCGTTATATGTTCCACTTCCTCCTCTTTCAAAGGCCTGATAGGGATAAAAATACTCGTAGCATTCTCCGTAGACGTGTAACGCATTGTGCCCCAG
>NW_003314281.1:2276080-2277404 GCF_000143415.4 Selaginella moellendorffii | reverse complement strand
AAAAAATACGGTCAAAAAAGGCAAGACGCAGGCAGCTGATGCTGCCACCGTTCCATAGTGTCGTGTGTAGCCCTAGCCGCGCTGTCTGAGTTATTCTTTAAGGGCAGTAGTTCTTATAAATCAAAGTGTTAAAATGTGTTGATTTTGCTATTCTTGCCAAGTGAGTTGATAATCAGCAACCTCAGTTGGAGATGATAGTGATAAAAACATTAGCATGTCTAAGCTTTAGACATAACTTCCTCGATTTCATTTTAGTCCTTGAATCCTCCACAATACTGGATGGGATCACCATAATAGCATTCTAAAAGTTGATGATAAACACAAAATTAAACCCAAAACAAGAGCTGACCATTTATTAGACTTTGTAAATATTCCAAAAGTGTACTCAAAATAGCTTTGCACCATTTGCACCTTAAACTTATCTAAATCATAAAACACACTAAGTTCCAACCATGTTTATATCCATGTCATAGATTTTATAGAGTGTGGACTATATTTGAACTCACAAGTTGAAGAGTTGAGCTCATAAGTTGAGCTCAAATTTCAATTGTAGTTTAATACAAACATTAAAAACTTTAAATAAGGTTATGAATTTAATAATTTCATACCTCCATACATATTATATAGATAAAAATGTTCTAAAGAGCACTTCTTGTTCTAACAATTTAAATATTTATTACATGCCATAATAGGGATATTTGTTAAAACAAAAAATAAGATGTTTGCAGAAAAAGTATTCTTATTACCAACATCTTCACCAGCAAAAGGAAAACAACACTTTAAGCAAATAATCTTCATATCACCAATAGAAGCTCAGAGAGTGTACTCCATTAATGGAAAAGGCAATATTAAAAGGCAATAAAATGAGAAGAAAAAATAGAAACCAACTTAAAAAGAGTGATGTCCTTACTGGAACATCTTAACTTCCCACCACCCTAACCATGAATAAACAATTTATATCCGTATGGCCATTTTTACGCCATCACATTCAAATCTTATTTGCTTTTACCTTATGCTCTTCTTTAGAAGGTGCAACCTATCACTGTTTACACAACTCCTTAAACATTAATTGAAACTTTGGCTAGATAAAGTGGCAGTGTTAGTTTAGGATTTGAGCCCAATGGAACTCTCATAACCTTCCAATAATTGACCATTCCCAAAAATTGCTCGAACACCATTCCAATTTACATTAGCCCCATCTATCATGAAACTGCGAAAGTTTGTAAGCTTATCAGTCTGCTTTAGGACAATATCCGAAAGGGACTTCCAAAATATTTCTTGGGTTGTTTGGTCTTGTACTTTAAACTCTACTGTCACAATTGTC